>NC_052051.1:6329447-6629447 GCF_903992535.2 Arvicola amphibius
AACCCCTCGTTGAGACTCTGTTCCCAGGTGATTCTAGACTGAGTCAAATGGACTTTTAAACCTACCCAGCACAAGGGGGATGGACAGAAGCCAGCCTGGGGAGGAAGAAATAGAGCCAGGGTATAGACGGGTTTGCGTCCAAAGGGAAGCAAAGAAATGGGGTGCAGGATGAGGAGCATCTGAACGTTGGACAGTTTGGTCTTTAGAACCATGATACAGGCCCAGGAGTCAGAGCAACAGACAACCAGGGTCCTGGAGAAGGCAAAAAAACGGGGGACCTGGGTTCTAGCACAGACCCAGTAGCTCACAGAGCACAGCGTGAACTTCCTCATAAACCAGGAGAAGGACCGCCCCGAGGGCAAGGCTGGAGTGGCCGCCTGACCTGGGGGTCAGAAACACCGGGATGCGGCTCTGGGACCTGTAACAGCTAGAGCCGCATTGCCCTGCCAAGGCCATGCCCACCGGCTCACAGGTCAGCAACTTAGGCTACTTCCTTCTGAAGGTACTTCCTGGGAGCTTCACCCAACAGTGGCTGAAGAAGGCCTGAAGAAACCATGGTTTCCAAGAAATTCTTTAGTAGCCCTTCAGGTTTTGTCTCCACAGAGAGGACAGGAAACAAAGAACTTTGTGCTCCCTTAATCCTGAGCTCTGCCACCCTTGCTTGAGCTTGCTGTCTGTCTTGTTTACTTGGCAGCCACTCACTAGGGCATTTAAAGGCAGGAGGAGGAAAAGGACCTGAGAAGAATTCTCGATGTCGTGTTGTTTGCTGGAGCAGCTTCCCGTGTGCCATATTCCTCCATCCAGTTTTAGCCGAGTTCTGCTGGGCACCAAGAAGCGGCAGCTGTTCCCAGCGGTGACATCGTCACTGGGAGAAGTTAACCACAGGGTCCCTGAGACACACTGGGTGCTCACACCCGAAGTCATCCAGCAGTGAGAACCTGACCTCCTGCCACTTCCAATGAGAAGCCCTGCATGATGTTTCTTCCTATGTAAAAGACCGGATCAGACCAGATTAGAAACAGATAAATGCAAGTTTATTAGGCATAGCTCTCCCGCAAATCCATGGGTCCCATAGAAGGGGCCAGAGAAGTCAAGAACCCAGGCTAAGGCAGGGGATTTTATGAACCTTAGGCGATGGATGATGAAGAGGCAGGTCAGGAGCTGAGACTGTGCGCAAGTATGGTCAAATCTAGGTAGCTGGGCAGGCACTTGGGTGCCATTCCCTTGTTTAGAGTTTTCCCAGAATGCTGCCGTGGTTGGGGGAAGTAGGGCAGACAGAGTTTCCCAGCTTGGGCAAGGGGGAGCAGGGATTCCAACCAAACACCGCACACTGATGCTTCCCCAGTTTGGGAAATGGGCCTATGACAGGACTCAATATATGTAGTTCTTGTTTATATTACATGTAAGAGTCCTTGTCTAGCATGTGCGAGGCCGTGGTCTCAATCTCCCTCACCAAATGAGCCAGACATGGTGGCACATGCCTGTAATTCTGCACTCTGCAGGTGGAGGCAGCAGGGTCAGTCATTCTCTGAGTTTGAGGTCTGTCTCAAAGAACAACAAAGCCACAAACAGAACCAGAAAACCTTCTGGGGTTGGTTGTTGCTGCAGTTGAATTAGCTCACACTCCTAAAGTTCACAGAAAACATTCCAAGTGTTCTTATAATTATTGGCAAGTGATTTCCCTACCTGCCTCCTCTCTGTCAACACCTCACACCAGAATAAGGCTTGACTGTATCCCTCAAAAGTCTGTGTGCTGCAGACTTGATCCCCAAATTATATGTTAACGAGAACTCCAGGCACAACTTTGGAAGGCAATTGGGGTCCCATGAAGTGAGCTTGAGATCCCAGGGTAGCTTTAGTGGATTTATTTTATTTTACTTTTTGTTTTTCAAGACAGGGCTTCTCTTGGCTATCCTAGAACTTGTTCTGTAGACCAGGCTGGCCTCAAAATCAGAGATCCAACTTTCCCTGCCTCCTGTTTGCTGGGATTAAAGGCGTGTGCCACCACGGCCCGGCCTTTGGTGACTTTATAAGATGAGAAAGAGAGACCTGCACTGGTTTTGGTGTGTTCACTCTGTCCCTCTGTGCTTCCGCCACCACATCTCAGCACAGCAGAAAGGCTCCAGCCAGAATCAGGCAGAGGTGTAGGTGGATCTTTCTCTGTCCCGCCTGCCAGTTCCCAACCTACCTGATCCAGTATAATCAAGATAGAGGAACAGGGAAAGACATAGGTGCAAACACACGCACCTTGCACACTCCACATGTGTGCCTGCGTGCACACACACACACACACACACACGTCCACACCTCTTTCACACTGTACTGCAGTCTGTCACATCATCCATCGCTCCAGCCAAGCTCCCTCCCACTAGACATAGACAGTTTCTGACTTCGAAGGGTGTGATTTGACCTTCTCATCTACAGCAGTGTGGAAGTGTCCACACAACCATGGATTTGCACTTCTGAGTAAATCTGATGAATGGCTAGGTGGCAGCTGGTGGCTGCAATTGGATGGCTTGCCCCCCCCCCCCCCCGTGGCTGGCTAAGCTGCGATGCTCCGTGGGCTCTTCCTGTTCAGGGCGCTGCCTGACAGAGCTAGAGGTTCCACGGATCAGAAAACTCAGTGTGCACTGTAAAAATGAAAACAGGCAGAATAGGGACAAGGTCAGGGAGGCCTGAGGGGAGGTGACAAGGACCAGAGACATCAGGCCTGACTGGGGAAGAAGAGGAAGTGAGCTGGGAGGGACCAAGGTGGAGGGACCCTTGGATCCATGCTGGTGATGGAGGCAGAGCAGTTGCTTGGAGCGCCGAGTTAAGGACAGGGAACATTAACAGGAGCGTCTCTGCAGAGCCTAAGATACTGTCCTGAAATCCAAGAGTAAGCTGCCAGGACTTGGGAAGCAAAGACTGGCGGGTTTCTGTGAGTTCGGGACCAGCCTAGTCTACGTAGTGGGTTTCAGGCCAACCGTGGCTGCATAATAAGGCCCTGTCTCAAAACAAAACAAAGAATGAAAGAACAAAGCCCCTCACCTGCACCATTTCTATTTACTCTTTGGATTTCATCCAAAACCCTAAGTACATGTGCCCTGACTCTCCACAGAGGAGGCAGACATTGTTTTCATTTCTTTTATTTAACCTTCTGGAGAGGATGCCATGGCTGTCCTATTACATACAAACAGATAGACCCAAACCCATTTATTTATTTATTTATTTATTTATTTATCTCTCTATCTATCTATTATTTATTCATTCATATTATTTATTTGCTTGCTTGTTTATCAAAATAGAGTCTCAAGTAGTCCAGGCTAGCCTCAAGCTGCTACAGGCCTCGAACTCCTGTCCTTCTGCCTCCACTTCCCCAGCGCTGGCATTACAGGTGTGCCCCACCACCTCTGGTTTGTGCAGTGGTGGCAATCAAACCCAGGGCCTTCTGCATGCGAGGCAGGCATACTCCCAATTGAGTTTACAGCCTAGCCCAGGCCACTCTGATCTGTCCTGGTAATGATGTGTGCAGTGAGTATGAAAACCAGCCTTGCTCACAGTCAGAGGAGGGGGCAGCTCTTGCTGACCCCACTAGAAGGCATTCCTAGCCAACAGTTATGCTCTGGGAAGTTGTCAGCTGACCAGGGGCAAGGCTAAGCACCCTTGCCTGAGCTACACCCCCAGCCTGATTTTGTGTGTTTAGACAGGGTCTCTAAGCCCAGACTAGCTTAGAACTTGGACCAATCCTCCTGTCTCAACCTTCCAAGTACTGGAATTAGAAGCACATGACACCATGCATGGCTGAGGTAAGGACCAGCTCCTGGGCTTCCATGATCCTCTTGCTTTGGTTATCTGGGTAGTGAGGACTCCAGATAGCTGTGTCCCATACCTAGCTTGTCCAGCTTCTCCCCGTCTTGTTCAGTTTACGACTGGTTCCTGCTTCCCTTGCCCTGACACACAGTCTCCTTTGCCTCCTGTCCCAGCTAAGCAGCTCTCTGGGGCTTCTGTCTGGGGATAGCTGTAGTACCCCCGACAATCCTGCCTGTAGTCCACAGTAGGTACACTCCCAGCAGACTTGGTTGGTGGTCCCCAATAGTATCACACACTGCACCTTCTCAAATTTGGATTGAAAATAATAATCGTATCTTCATTTTCCAGTCTCGGCCCATGCATTTGAAAGTAAACGGGAGGCGATGTTTGCCTTTGGGGTGCCTCACTCTGGAAACTCCCATCGTAGGTATGAGAGGTCCTTCCGGGTCAGGGGAAGGCAGTGGTGACAGTAGCATTAAGACAACTTGGCAGAAGTCCAAGACAACGGCTACAAAGCTTTTAATTCCTCTCTAGTAGAGAAAGAGAGGCCATACTTTCCAAAGACAGGCTTCTGCCTGGGCCCCAAGGGAGCCCCCTGCCCCCTGCAAATCCCTACAGGGCTGCTACCTAAGAAAGGCAAACTGAAGCATCTGACAGAGCCCAGAACCAGAAAAACTGCTCTCCTGCTCCAGGTTGGAGCTGCTTCCGGGATCTTGCCACCTGCGCCCCCTTCACCTCCCCCAGCCCAGCTGGATCTATAAAGGCCTCAGGCAGGACAGGAATTCTTTACCCGGAGTAAACCTCTGGAAACTATAATTACGGGGGAGGGGTGGTTTCACGGAGTTCTTGGTGCACAGCTGCTTAGGGCTACAAGCCTTGTAAGCAGGGAACCCAGTCACCAGGAACAGGAGACCACCCTTCACTTTAATGTGGGGGCTAAGAGGGCGCACATCCATTGAAGAACCGATGGGCAGATTGCAATGCCTATTTCCATGCCACCTAGACATCAACGGCTGGGCTTCGCAGTGGGTCACACAGGGCTTGGAGTTACCAGGGCAGCTGCCATGGAAGGGAAGCAACGTGCAGCCCTTAAAAGTGTGTGTGTGTGTGTGTGTGTGTGTGTGTGCTGGGGGCGGGGTTATTTACAGATTTGAAAGGTGTCCTGAGCTGGGCCTGAGGCTCACTGGTGGGGCGCTTGCCTGGCGTGCTCAAGGCCTTGGGTTCTGTCCTCAACACTGGGAAGAACAAACGCTCTTGGTGGACGGCAGCGTTGGCAGACCGCCGCCGGAAAGAGCCAGGCAGCAAACTTGGGCTTTGCAGCCCAGATGGTCTCAAGAACAGTAACAAACAACACGTAAGCAACAGAGCAGGACTGATGGAAACAGACGGGCGGCAAAGCCTAAAATATTTACTATTGCCAGCAGGTTGGAGGCTAAGTGTGAGGAACTCTTACTGGTTCCAGGTGGATGACAGGCCACAGGAGGACTAGGCTCTGCCAGTGTCACCATGACGGAATGACTGTCCTTGAAGGTGGTTCACAGGGACAGCCAATTCCAAAGATGGCTCCCCTGTAAAAATGAGCCGGCACCAGGGAAAGGGTCCTGTTGTGGGAGGTACCTAGATTTGGGTCTGTGAGACCTTGGGTTTTGAGCCTGTGGCTTGCTCCATCTGGGGCTTCGGCAACATCAGATGGTAGTCCCCACCTGCAGGCATCTGTGAGGGTGCATCCCCTGAGGGCCTAGGGAGGTGGCCAAGCTGTGCTGCTCAGAGGGGACCAGTCCTGCTGCCCTGCCAAGCTCTTGCTCTCTGTTCCCTTAAGACAGTGCTTGGTGTTTGACCCACTCCTCATCAGTCCCCCCTGAACTGGGGTTGCAGATGCCTGTGAGCCCCCAACGTGGGTGCTGGGAATTGAACCCAGGTTCCTCTGCAAGGTCAGTCAGGGTTCTTTTTTTAAAATATTTATTTATTTATTATGTATACAATATTCTGTATATGTGTATGCCTGCAGGCCAGAAGAGGGCACCAGACCCCATTACAGATGGCTGTGAGCCACCATGTGGTTGCTGGGAATTGAACTCAGGACCTTTGGAAGAGCAGGCAATGCTCTTAACTGCTGAGCCATCTCTCCAGCCCCCTCAGTCAGGGTTCTTAACCGCTAAACCATCTCTCCTGCTCCTCTGTGCCCCCAATACTAACTTTGCGTGTCATTCTGAAAAAACATATGACAGAAACGTCTTAGGGGGAAAAGTGCACTTGGGCACCGGGTTTCAGAAAGACAGAGCTAGTGCTGAGAGTTCCTCATGGCTCCACGAGGCAGGAAGCAGGGGGAGCCATGGAAACCAGAGTGGCCTTAACCTTCAAAGGCTTAGAGCCTGCTTTCTTCAGTCAGGCCTCACCTCCTAAAAGCTCCACATCCTTCAAAATACCCAGAAATGGAGCATTCCAAACTTGAAACGGGAGCCTATGAGGGTCATTCTAGATTCAAACAACAGGACGGGTTGTAGTTCAGGGGTAGAGCACTGTCCTGGCATACACAGGTCTCCGAGTTCAGTTCCCTTGTGTCATCCTGAGGGCGGGCAGACTCACAACCCAACATGCCTGCCATTCTTATAAGGATAGACACAGACAGACAAACTCCGCGAGGAGAGTGTGCTGTTGAGGAGAACCCCACATGGCCAACAAAGCAGAGATGCTTGGTGGCCATCTTTCAGAGGGCACCAAGGATGGCCAGACCCTAAGAGAAAGCAGAGAACATCCTAGAACCTTCCAGGGCTGGGACTGTGACTCAGGTGAGAGGATGGGTGCTCATCTAGCATGCATTTAGCTCTGACTCCCACCCTTGGTACTCCGTAAACCAGATGCAGTGGCACAACCCTGTAATCCCAGGACTTGGGAGGTGGAGGCAGGAGGATCAAAAGTTCAATCTTATCCTCAGCTACAAAATGAGTTCAAGGCTAGCCTGGGCTACATGAGATCCTGTTTCAAAAAAAGTGCATGAAGACTATCCGTGGATTCTATGTAAAACAATGAATTGTTTTATACAAAGAACTTAAGAAATGTTAGCATCCTGGGTTTGAGATGTGGTGGTGTGGACCATTCTTGCCAAAAATGGGGATTGACTCTACTTGGCAAATGCTCTCCAGAATATAAACGCATGGAGTGAGCGGGGCTCCTGACAGGTTCCAGAGGGACACTGGCTTTTCCTTCAGCTACCCTTCCATGCCCCACTGTCACCCAATGCAGCCATTGCCAACCCTGGTCCCGGTGCCTCACTCCACCTGCAGACTCAGAGGACAGTTGAGCTGTGGATCTGCTTCTCTGATGGACACAGTCACGCTGGAAGATTCTCAGAGGCCTGAGTCAGTGGAGCGGGGGGCTCGGGCAGTCTATGCTGGACAGTGGCTGGGAGGGTGAGGCAGGGCTTTGGTGCCTACTGTACCGAGAGGAGGGGAGGGCAGCTTAGACCCGAGAAGAAGCTCAGAGCCATTGTATGACCTCTGCGGAGGAAGCAGGGTGATTCAGTCAAGAATGAGGGCAACGGCTCAGCAGGGTAAGATGCCTGTGATGCTGCGGTTCAGGAGGCTGGCTTTACACGGCCATGATTTGGAAGCTGGCTATAAGACCCACGTGGCCACCAGTGAGCATGAACAACTAAAATGTAGTTTATCTGTACAGTGGACTATTACCCATCCCTGGAAAGGATGGAGCCTTCCTCCACACTAGCATGCTATAGACATGAAGGGCCACGCCCTGCGAGAGTCCAACAGACAGAAAGCAGCCAGTGCCTGGGAGAGACGGCGGAGGAGGGGCTGCTAAGGGGCCAGAGCTTCTCTTTTTCCTCAGAATCCACACAAGGTCTTTCTTCAGACAGATGGTATCTCACGTAACATGCCTTGTGTGGGTCAGACAGGGAAGTCGGGAAAACAGGGACCAGTTGGGGTCAGGGGTTAGGGGGTAGGTGGGAGAGTGTAAGCCTACGAATGCAGTGTCTTCCAGAGCAAGCCATGGTTACCACGGACAGGGCAGACAGGGGTCGCCCTTCTAGGAGGGGAGAGGATCCACCATCAGGTCTGTCTGTTTTATGAAATAAAAACAGGAGCGGAAGCACTGTTCCTACATCAGGCAGCTCTCACAACCAACCACACGTAAGTAAATCTAGGTTCAGGGGATCCAAAGACCACTGTTTCTGGTCTTTTCAGGAGTGTAGGCACCCACACGCAAACATACACACACAAAGACACACACAGAAACCCAGGGAGACAGACAGACAGACAGACACACACACACACACACACACACACACAAATAATAAAAATAGGCCAGCATGGTGGTGCAGGCCTTTAATCCCAGCCCTTGGGAGGCAGAGGCAGGGCAATCTCTGTGAGTTCAGGCCAGCCAGGGCTACAAAGAAAGACTGTCTCAATAATAAACTAACAACAGACTGACTTGGTGGGGCACACCTTCAACCACATCACTTGGAAAGCAGAGGCAGGCGGATCTCTGGCATTTGAGGTCAGCTTGGTCTACACAGTGAGTTCTAGGACTGCCAGGGCTACACAGAAAAATCCTGTCTCAAACAACCATTTTTGTTCTCATGAGTCTGCCTGCCTGCACCTCCCCCAGTGCTGGTATTGAAGGTGTCTGCTGCTAACTACCCTTCCTTCTCTAGTTGTGTGGTGTCCGTCTCTAGTTGTGTGTCCTTCTCTAGTTGTGTGTCCTTCTCTAGTTGTGTGTCCTTCTCTAGTTGTGTGTCCTTCTCTAGTTGTGTGTCCTTCTCTAGTTGTGTGTCGTTCTCTAGTTGTATGTCCTTCTCTAGTTGTGTGTCTGTCTCCCTCCTTTAAGTGCCCTTATCCCTCTCTAATGGTCCCTTCTAACTTCCTGGCCTCAAGCATTCTACAACGGAACCACAGTCAGTCGAGAATTCGGTTACATATGTGCACACATGTGTATGTGTGGATGCGCACACGGGCGTGCGTTTCTAAACTGATCTCAGGGTCTGAAGACTGCCAGGCAAGCGCTATCCATTCAGATTGGCCCTGCTTGTGAGTGGTACCCAGGACCTCGTGATGCTCCAGTCCTTACGTATTTGCTTATGGTCTCTCTTCCCCAGGAGCAAGAGGCAAGTTTCCTGCAGCTGATTTGCCTCACCCTTGCGTCCTCCACAGTTGCTGAGGGAACGAGCCAATGACTGTGGGCTGTGAATGAAGCTATCAAAGCCTGGCTGGCGGGATGCCCGTAACTCCAGCACTTGGTAGCAGGAGGTGGGATGGTCAAGAGTTCAAGGCCCTCCTCAGTTACACAGCCAATTAGCTTGAAACCCTTCACTTCCAACAGATGTGGAAGCCAGGTATGGTGACCCACACCTATAATCCTACCTTTCAAGAGGCTGAAGCAGGAGGGTCCAGAGGCAATCTGGGCTACAAAGTGAGTTCCAGTCCAGTCATCTCAGAACATAACAAAATAAAGTCAAGATTTCTATGCTCTTTAAATACTGACGGTGAACTTGATTACGTATCACATGATTGTAGTTGGAAGGCCTCCCTCCCTGTAAAAGCCCCAGTACAGGCGTTGAAAACGGCTTACTCTTCCAATGGGTTTTGTCTGCCACCTAGTGGCTGTAGAAGTAACTGCAAGTCACATGCACTGGCTCTGAAATAATGGATTTTGCTGTGTGCCTTAGACACACACTGCCTACTTGATCAGACAGCTGTTCCCATGCTCCTGGTGAGAACGCAGGTGAATATACTCCCTTTAGAGAAGCAGTTCTGGTTCTCAATTTGTGGGCCGCAGCCCCTGTTGGCAAACCTCTCTCTCCAAAAATATTTACATTATATTCATAAATGTCGCAAAATTACAGTTCTGAAGTAGCAACAGAAATAATTTTATGGTTGGGGTCACCACAACATGAGGAACTGTATTAAAGGGTGGCAGTGTAGGGAGGTTGAGAACCACCTCTCTGGAGGTGATGTGGAAATGTGTTCCCTCTCCTCTCAGCAATGCACCTGCAAGAGGCTGCCCGAGCATCGCACCTTCAACCGCTCCAGCCGGTACAAGGTGCTTGTGATTACAAATGATCAGAAACTCCCTGGGATTCCCCATAGACGGGCTTGGTGGGACATTCAGACGCAACCTGCACACACACAGGAGGTCCCAAAGCTGGTTGGAAAAATGAGATGAGTTCTTAGGAAAACTGAGAAGGGAAAGACACGGGCATCCAACCGAGGACCAAGGCATGAGAAAGGCACACCCATCAGAGCAAAAGAAAAGGACACAGAATGGAAAATGGAAAATAAACCTCAGGGACTGGCTGCCCTCAGGGCTGTGCCTGGGAAGCCACGGGGAGGGGGGGGGAGAGAGAGAGAGAGAGAGAGAGAGAGAGAGAGAGAGAGAGAGAGAGAGAGAGAGAGGAGAGAAGAGATACAGAGGAGAGAGACAGAGAGAGAGACACACACAGAGGGGGGGGGAGAGAGAGAGAGAGAGAGAGAGAGAGAGAGAGAGAGAGAGAGGGAGGAGAGAGGAGAGATTGGACTGGAGGAGGAAAGAGAGGCACCTTCTCAGGGGCACTTTCTCCAAACCTTTGACTCCTTGGAGCCTTGGTAACAGCCCACATGACCTCACTCACAGTAAGTACATAAACAGTCAGCAGAGCCAGGTAGAAGTGGAGTCCAAGACGGAAGGAAGACACAGCCAGAGAGAGCCGCTCCACAGCAAACACACCCATAGGTTTTATGGTGGCTTCTCTCTAGCATGACTGTTGGCCATCTCCCCCAACCCAGAGCTCCCCTTTTCCTGAGAGAAAGTCATGGAGTTCCACCCTCAGTCTCAACACTCCTGCTGAGCCATCCCAAACCGCCCACAGACGATCCCTGTCACTTTGGGAACTGGGTGCTAAGGGGAAGATGAGGACCTGAGACACAATCCCCGTTATAGTCATAGCATTGCCACGCTTGCCTGTAGAGAGAACGGGCAAGCAAGAAGGGGTCCCGAGGGAGCGTCTGCAGAGCACACTGGTGTGCAGAGGCAGAGGGGCTCCTTCCCACTCCAGGAGAGATCGCTGGGACTGGAAGCTGAGTGGAGTCCAGAATGGCAGCAGCCAGGTCAGCTGCAGAAAAACCTGGGGGTGTGGGGGGACAGTGCAAAAGTCCTACAGCAGAAATGAGCTTGGCTGAGCATAGTCAGGAGGAGACTGGTCTCAGAGCTAGGAGACCAGAGTCCCTCAGCGCCTCTCAGGAGGAGACATGGGCTGCAGTGATACCTGCGGCCCGTGACAGAAAACTGAGTTAAATCCAGATGGGAACCCTCCCACACTAGAACAATTTGCATATTGTAATTTGAATATTATAGTTGTTTATTGGTTTTTGTTGTTATTTTTGTTTTTGGTTTTTTGAGGCAGGGTTTGTTTCTCTGTGTAACAGTCCTGGCTGTCCTGGAACTCACTTTGTAGACTAGGCTGGCCTTGAACTCACAGAGATTCACTTGCTTCTGCCTTCCAAATGCTGGGATTTAAGGTGTGCACCTCCACCACCCAGCTTTGTTCACTGTTTTGTTGTCTGCTTCCCTGAAAATATACCACAGCATAATGTGAAATTTATACTGGTATTTTTTTATGTTTTAATAAATAAAGCTTGCCTGAAAATCAGAGAGCATAACTAAGCCACTAGAGGCCAGGCAATGGGACACAGAGGCAGATGGATCTCTGTGAGCTCAAGGTCACCCTGGGCTACACAAAATCAGTGCAGAAATAAATCAAGCTGGTGGTGGCTCATACCTTTAATCCCAATACTAGGGAGTCACAGGCCTTTAATCCCAGCACTAGAAGGAATATAACATGGGAGGAGAGGCAGGCTTAGGCTTCTTAGTCTGTGGTTGCCCAGCCTTGGCAGAGGTCAGACTTTGCTAGTGAGTGGCTTGGCTGCTTTGCTTTTCTGGCTTTCAGGTTGAACCCCAATATCTGACTCTGGGTTTTATTGTTCATGCTACAGAAACTGCTTCTAAAATGCTCACCATGAGCTCAAAGGTTTTTAAAGGTTTTTTAAAAATATGTATGTATGTATGTATGTATGTATACAATTAGCCAGAAGAAGGCACCAGACCTCATTACAGATGGTTGTGAGCCACCATGTGGTTGCTGGGAATTGAACTCAGGACCTTCGGAAGAGCAGGCAATGCTCTTAACCACTGAGCCATCTCTCCAGCCCACGCTCAAAGGTTTTTAAAAAATTATACTGGCCAGGTGTGGTGGTGCACATCTTTAGTCCCATCACTTGGGGGGCAGGTAGAAAGATCATGGTGAGCTCAAGGCTAGCCTGGCCTACAGAGTGAGCCCTAGTCTCAAAAACAGCAAAACAAATATACCGGACCAAAGACTAGTCCAGTCATGTGACTCAGCCAGTGCCTTTGAGCATCTCTGCCAAGGAATGAGAATGTGCGTCCGCACAGAACCTGCCTGTGCGTAGCCCTCTGTGGCACCTGTCCTTAACAGAGCCCTGGGGATCAAGCCTGACATTCACACATGCCAAGCAAACACTCAAGCGGCAGCCCAGCTCCAGGATCTGTAATATTTCAGAACAATGAACAAACTGCAGTGGGTCGAGGACTTGTCTGAGCGGTTTGTGACCTTGGCTTCAAGGAACAGTTTCTCATACTTGGTCCTCAACTACTTATTTCTATGGCTCGAGGACTGGGAGAAAGGTGGGGTTAAATGTGCCATGTAATATATCAGAGGCAGCCTGTTGCATGTACCCAGAGATCGGACCTGTTTTCTATTGTAATGTTATGGTTTCCAAGAACAGTCCCTCAGGGGGTGGGGGCTACCCACAAGCCAGAGGTTCCCTATGAAAGGTCCCCAAGTCTGCGGCAGGTACCAGCATCAGCATGTCACTCAAGGCTCTGCTCCTTCTCCCAGGTCCTGACTGGTGGAACCATCCCCGGTTGAGTGGTGAGAGCCCTGTTTTCTTTCTGTGAATTGGGGACCCCTCGGATCCTAGGAGCTGTCCGCCGCCTGCCACTTGACATGTCTCTCCGCATTTCGGTTTCCTTTCCAAGGGCCACCAGGGTGTCTTTCCTGAAACACTCTTGGGGAAGGCTGTTGATGAGATGTGTCTCCATCACCCTCGGGACACAGGTTAGAGCAAGCTCTCTCCTCTGTCGGATCAGTCAGCTCCCACAAGGGCTCCATTCTGCTGTGGTCATTCTGCCTGCCCTGGTGGCATCGAAGCAGCCACCGATGGCATTTCAGTCAGCCGGTGTGGCCGGGCTCTGTGGAAGGCTTGGACACCGACATTGTCATTTTCATGTCACAAGGGATTATTCGCTCTGATTTTTTTCCCAACCACTTAAAACTATAAAGGCAATGAATAGCTTCCAAAGCCACACAAAACCAGACGGCTGGCCAGGTTTGGCCGATGAGCTGTGTACCTTGGCAGGTGTGGCGGCTGTGGCAATTGGCGGGAGTCTCTAAAGTCTGCCCAGAATGGGACATTAAAACCATTAGCCCTCTCAAGATTACCATTCCTTTGCCTGCCTGGATTCCTCACTGCTGGGAAAATAGGTGTGCACGTGACACCAGCACTCCCCTCCCCCCCCCCCCCCCCCCCCCCCCCCGTCTTCCCATCCCGTAGGCTACAGTAAGCAAAAGCTGGCTCAGCTAAGGGCATTCACAAGGAGGCTCACAAACGGCCTGCAAGTCCAGTCCAGGGGATCTGGTGCCCTCTTCTGCCCTCTGAGGGCTCCTGCATGCCTATGGTGTACACACGGACAAACAAGTACAAACATATCCATAGAAGTATATTTTAAAAAGACTAATTTTAGAGGCCTTGTTTAGTTTGTCTGTGTCTTAAACCCAAAGTCACAGATGGCATCTCCTCTCATCCCTACACCTAACCCACTGAGCTTAAACTTGAGCCCCTGTGCAAGTGCTGGCCCCTAACCCAGCATTGGAACTGAAGACACAGGCTGTTACACCCAGCTGTTTCTCTACAAATCCAGCTATCACATGAGCCATCGCTAGTTTACTAGAAGAAGAAAAGAAGCTTGCAACACCTCAGGTCCATGGGATGGAATTGAATAAAAAGATTATTCTGTCAGAATAGCAGATGATTCGAAAACTCTCTCCTGACTGAATCACCATCATAAAAAACCCATAATTAAAGTTAGACTCCGTATTGGAATGAATCATTTTGAACCAGGTGTTTGCAGATAGTACAGAGAAACCAAGTGTGCACGGGAAAATGTCTGCACCTGCTCCAGAGCCTGGCCGACCCCAGGCCCAGACACTGGTATTAGGAGCGCCCTTGTGCAGGGACTGTGGAGGAATGGAGAAAGGGGAGACAGTAATGGCTCCAGGGCCACTGGGACCTGCCATCCTAACAAAAGGGGAAGCCGGGCAGAGGTGGCACACGCCTTTAATCCTAGCCCTTGAGAGGCAGAGGCAGAGGCAGAGGCAGGCGGATCTCTGTAAATCTGAGGTTAGCCTGGTCTACAGAGTGGGTTCCGAAACAGCCAGGAATGTTTCACAGAGTAAACCCTGTCTCGAAAAATTAGTGGATCATCAACCAAAAAACAAACCCCAAACCAAAATGGTAGGGGGGCAGAAGGATCTCACGTGGGGGTTCTTTGTTCAGAATAGTCTTTATTATTTGGATATTGTGCCAACACTTGGCTTATCTTCTCTCACACTTTGATAAAAGTCCCATTCACTCACTCAGAGTCCTCCTCTCCCCATATCTCATATATCGTGACATTATTCTGCGGGTCCATGGGTATCTCTGGGCTGTGCGGCCTGGAGCTACTGCTGGCTGCCATGGAGACTTTAAGATTCCGCACCTTGGACACAAATTTCACCAGTTCTATCTCGAGCTGGGTTAAAGTATTGAAAGTGAAATCTTTGCTGGGGGAAATACTTTGATTTTTCTTCGGTGGAGAGCGAAATTGACAGCTTCGAAGGCCAGTAGGATTCTGTTCCTGTCGAGAAAGAAATGAGGGTGAATGATCCCAGTGGCTTCAATGGCTCCTACAGGGTTCCAAAAGTTAGGCTCACCCAAGAGGGAAAACAATGGCAAACCTAGTTGGGATGTTTGCAAACTCTGACCAAATTGGCCTGCCACTTGTTCGTGTAAATAAAGTTTTATTGGCACACAACCAATCTCGGTTGTTTGCACACCAGCTGTGGTTGTTGTCAGGCTTAAATGGCAAAGACAATATGGCTGCCACTGAGACGATATGGTCTGCAGAGCTGAAAATGATTTCCAGCTGCCCCAGGCAACCTCTGCTCTAGCCAGAATGTCATGCGTTGTATATAGTAGATGCATGTATGGGCATACATATACATGGGTTCACGCGTTGGAAGGTGGCTGTCTTCTTCTACCACTTCTTTATTTCCTGAGACAAGGTCTCTCACTGAATCGGGAACTCCAGAATTCTGCTAGGCTTGCTGTCTAACAGGGTCCTTCTGTCCCTGCCTCCCCCCAGATCTAGGGTTACAGGTGTGTGCCCCCATGCCTGACTTTTATGTGGGTGCTGTGGATTGAACTCGGGTCCTCAAGGTTGCAGGGCAAGCTCTTTTCAGACTGAGCCATCTCCCAGCCCCTGGCCTCTTCTATCCCTCTGATCCTCGAAGAGCTGCTGAGACACTGTGGGAAACATGGGTCACTACTCTATATCCTAGTATGGGCCTCGAACTTCCTTCACTTGAAATAAAATTTCCTTTGGGTCAGAAATTTGTGATGCGTCAAAAGCAATGGGAATGAAACACGCAGGGGGTGTGTCTGTGAGTCTGGCTCTGTAAGCAGGGCTGACACGACACGCAGCATGAGCTCTCACGCATCTACTCTCAATTTGGGAGAACAAACAAAACCTCACAGAAAACCTGTGAGCTGTGTAGCAGGCCATCTCAAACTGTCCCATCCTCTGTGGATGTGGCGGCTACTATCGTCACCAAGGAAGCAGATTCGCCTAGCTGTCCCCGAGGGACAGAACCCGTGTTCCTGAGACCCACGGCTGTGGCGTGATCACAGCACCCCTTTACCTTATCCTTCTCGCCGTCTCCTCGAAATTTCAGCACCACATATACCATAATGACGAAGAAAAGCCAGAGCCATTTGCTCCCAAGCCAGCTTTGGGCGTGCTCTGGAAGATTCTGTCTAACCCGGAAATGTCCTCCACAAGGCACCTTCCCTGGGCTTTCTTTGGCTTTCTCCCTCAGCGAAGAAAATATGAAGGCGCAGGTGCAAGAGATGCACAGAGGCAGAAACAGGAACCATTTCAGCGTCCGCATGGTGAGCAGAGGCTGCGCGGAAAACAGCTCATGGTGGGTCTGTCTGCTGGGGCGCCAGAGAGACTGGGCACCTAGTGTTGGGCCCTGGTGATGTCATAGAGCTGACCAACCCGGCCATTGTGATGCCTTCAGCTTGAGAAGACTGAGGTTCACGGCAAGTAACCTGCCTGGCTGGACTTCCAGGGAGGAGAAACTTCTAGAAGACAAGGAAGCTGTCTCCTTGCCAGAATGTTTTTTTTTTTTTTCCTGAGCTTGGCACACTGTTAGGAGAGACCATCATCTATTTTTGGTTACATTTATTTGATCCAGATATTGTGGTGAGCAGCGGATACAATGTGTCCCAGGGAGCTGGGTCCAGTAAGAAATAAGGCTAACTAGCCGCAACTGCTGGTTAGGGGTCATGGATTTTTCCTTTGGCCTGCACCATCGGCATTATGGGAACGGGGATTTCCTTTGGCCTGACTCATCAGCTTTATGACTGTCACCCAAGGGGCTGGGAGATGGCTCAGCGGTGAAGTGTTTGCTACGTAACCATAAGGGCCCAGTTTAGCACCCAGATAAGAAAGCTGGGTGCCGTGGTGTACTTACCATTGCAGGGCTGGGGAGGCAGGGACAGGCCAAGCCTGGGCGTGCTGGTCACCCAACCCAGTCTAAGTGTTTGTGGAGTTCTGGGCCAGTGAGAGATGATCCAAGTGGACCACATCTGAGGGACAGTACCCAAGGCTGATCTCTGGTCTCCATGTACTCACATATGCGCCTGTGAGTGCGTGCGCATGTGCACACATACACACACACACACACACACACGACTTTCTGCTCACACTCTCGCTGCCTCCAACTATGACACAGGTTCTATAGACTCATCTGTCAAGGGGCCAGTGGCTAAGTGAGCCACAGGGACATTCCCCTAGGGCACAGCTTTGGCTTCTGTGGGGCTCCTACCAGTTCAGGTTTGGAGAGATGCAGGCCCTAGGCTGCATGCTCCCGGAGCTCCTATCCTTCAGCTACAAGGGCCTCCAGGAGTAGATGGCCCTGGCGCTTAAGGCTGCGGGCTACTAGGGGTTCAGCGCTGCCTGTTGAAAGGCTCCGCCTTGTCAGGCCCTGAGCAAGATCTGGAAAACTGCTGTGGTGAAGGTTTTGCAGGGGTGAGGTATTCATGTCTGCAGGGCCTGCTTTTGAAGTCAGCTCTGGCATTTGGTAGCTGTTTGGTGATACCGTATGGGAAGACAGGCTGCATTTGCACCAGATGGCTCCATACGACACAGCTCACCACAGCTGGCACACTGGATTTCAGCTATCCGGAAACATTGATGTGTGCCTGAGGGGAGGATCCCAGAATTCCCTTTCCCTCAGCGTGTTCACAGGACCAGGGGAAGGCCAGGCAGGCAGCAGATGTCCTGACTCGGGTGGTGGGTGGAGCTGAGGGTGGAGCTCAGCTCCAGGGTCCCAGAGAGGGGCTGGCTCTTCAGTCTGGTGCAGCAGGGCTTCTCACCGGGAAGCTCAACCAGCTGCCCTCAGGGAGGCCATGCCTGTCCTAACCACACAGGCTGGGGTAGGACCTCAAGGGTCCCCTCTGGGGCAGGACAAGGGAGGAGCCACAAAGCCCAGGCAGAAATCTGTGGAAAGTTCTGAGGCTAGAGGCCTGGAGACACCAAAGTTTCAAGGCTGAGAAATGTGAAAGTGGTTTTCAAAAGTCATCAAATAACTTGAAGGCTGTAATTAATAAAACACAGCGTAAGAGGCTGTTTTCTTTGTAAAGATATAATAAGAGAAAACAGGAGAAAAATGTAAGTTCAATGACACTGCTTCCTCTTTTTATCAAAAGCCCACTTTTGATAAAACAAAACAAAAACCCTAGTCAAATAATGAGAATGGTATGAGATTTCTTTAAAAAGATTTATTAATTATGCACACAGTGTTCTGCCTGCATGTATGTCTGCAAGGCCAGAAAAGGGCACCAGATCTCATGGATGGTTATGAGCTATCATGTGGTTGCTGGGAATTGAACTCAGGACACTGGGAGAGTGGCCAGTGCTCTTAACCTCCGAGCCATCTCTCCAGCCCTGTTATGAGAATTTAACAGGAAAAAAAACCCTCTAAAATAGTTTCTCACTGTACTACAAATAATTCAGAGAAATTAAACAGCTAATTCAGCTTTGTTTGGGAAAAGCACACAATAAAAATTCATTATTTTTTAAGACATGGTCTCATGTATTCCAGGTTTGCATAAAACTTGCTAGGGACAGCCTCGAACTTCTTATCCACCTGCCTGCACCTCCCAAATGCTGGGATGACAGGTGCCTGTCACACCTAGATTATGTAGTGCTGGGGATGGAACGAGGGCTTTGTGTGTGCCCAGCAGACACGCCACCTCATGAGCTACATGCTTAGTCCAGGTTAATTCTCAGTGAAAACCTCACGTTAGATATATGCTGTAATCCAGCACTTGGGAGGCTGAGTCGGGAAGATCTTCAGTGTGAAGTCAGTCAGCTCAGATCTAAGGTGAGGCCATCTCTCAAAAACAAAATCCAAAACCTCCCAAGTATTTCTACTTGGAAATACTTATTTTATGAGATGCCAGCTTTGACATCTCAGTGACCTTCCTGCCTCAGCCTGAGGGCTTCCATTACAGAGTGCTACCACGCTTGGTTTGGGAGTAGGGGCTTTAGTGTTTCTGTGGTTTGCACACCTGCAGGCATACAGCATACAGGGGGAACCCAAGGCTGACACTGGGCATCTTAGCTGCACAGCATTCTGGTTACTGAGACAGGTTTTCCCCCAACCTGAGCCTGTGAGCACCTTGCTTGGGGGCCCAGCTCTGCCATACAAGGGCTGGGACCACAGGCCATAGTGCTCACCTGTTTAAGGTTCTGGGGATCCAAACTTTAGTTCCCAAGTGTGTGTGGCAAGTGCTTATCTACTGAGTGAGCTATCTGCCCAGCGCAGAAGAGGCAGTTCTGTCCTGCTCCCGTGAGCAGTCTCATAGAGGGTCAACTACAACTGTGAAGGTGGAAAAGGTGTCATTCCTGTCTGCCTGTCACTTTGATGGCTGTCATTTCCTTACCAAGATAAAAGAGGAAGAAAGGAAATGAGAGGAAAGGGCTTTATTGTATACTACTCAGTCAGGTATCTGGATTCTTCTTTGATGTCCTTGTACCAGAAGAAGCCACCAGGAGCAAGGGCTGACAGCTGGAAGTCTGTCCTAAGCTAAACTCATTGTCATTACTTCCTTGACCAATTACAATTTTAGAAAATGAAGCCGGCTTCAATGTAATAAGCAGAGTCGCCAGGCTAAGCAAGAGGTACAGCCTGTAGGGAGGCTGTGGTTACGCTGCAAGGCTCCTCACCCTCCCTGGGACCCACACACCTCATGGCGAGTGACCACACAGGTGGAAGATCGGAGAGGACAGCTTTATAACATGGTGCTGCATCAGGCAGCGTGGCACAGGCCACGGGGAGGAGCCCTGCGGGGAGGGGCTGCGGTCCTGCTTTAGAAGCAGTAGGACGTGTGGGTGACCCAGTGCGCAGACTCCTCCTTGGAGCGCTTGGCAGAGCTGTGGCTCGTGAAGATGGACTTGTAGGTTTCAGATTCGTCACTGTTCGCGATGGACCTCTTCAGGGCCCCGCATGGGGCTTTCCCAGCTTTCCCGTTAGTTGCTAGAAAACAAAGACAAAATCTGTAAGGCTGGGACTAAAGATCACTCCAACATCAACTTTTTTTGTTTTGTCTTTATTTTATGAGACATAGTTTCTCTGTATAGCCCTGGCTGTCCTGGAACTCACTGTAGACCAGGTTGGCCTTGAACTCACAACTCACAGAGATCCGCCTGTCTCTGCCTCCTGACTGCTGGGATTAAAGGTGTGCACCACAACCACCAGGCCAAACATTGAACTTTTAAAGGGAACAAGTCAGGCATGCTGTTTCCCCAGTCTCCCAGCATTTTGCTACTATGCGGAAAGAAAAGCTGAAGCACAGGGGCAGGGTCTCAGGCAGCCCAGGACATCCTGAAACTCATGTGAAGCCAAGACTGCCTTGAGTTCTGACCCTTTGGCCCCCATCTCCCGAGGGTCGAGATTATGGGAATGAGCTGCCATGCCATTTACACAGTGCTGCTAAGAGCGCCTAGGGCGTTGTGCACACTCCGCAAGTGCTCCAACAACTGAGCTGCATTCCCTGCCCACGACAGAGTGTTGAAAGAAGACGCTTGTTCTTCCCGGCCGCCCAGAACCGAAATAATCACACAGAAACTGTATTAATTAAAACACTGCTTGGCCCATTAGCTCTAACTTTTTATTGGCTAATTCTTACATCTTAATTTAGTCCACTTTTAGTAATCTGTGCATCACCACGAGGTCATGGCCTACCAGCAGTTTTAGCATGTCTATCTCCAGTGGTGGATCCACGGCGTCTCTCTGACTCTACCTTCTTCCTCCCAGCATTTTGTCCAGTTTCCCCCGCCTACCTAAGTTCTGCTCTATCAATAGGTCAAGGCAGTTTCTTTATTCATTAACCAATAAAAGCAACACACAGACAAAAGGACCTCCCATACCAATATAGTAAATAAATTTATTTTAGAATCTCACTACGTAGCCCTGGCTGACTCAGAATTCACTATGTAGACCAGTCTGGCTTTGAACTTGGGGTCATTCTCCTGACTCTGCCTTCCAAGCAGTCCCACGCTAACATGTCTGGCTTAAAGCACAGACTCTCAATAGTCTCTCCTACAAGCTCGACAGAGCCCTAATCCCTCAAGGCCTTGCTAACACTGTGTGCTGGCACCAAGCCATGCCCAGTTCCTTAGCACTCAGGAAGAGGGGACCAGGAGTGTCAGTGGCCTATCCTGATGGAGGGCCAAGATGGGCCCCACTGGCCACTGCTTATGTGGGACATCTCATTGCCTTTTACCTGACAAACCTGCACTTTTCTTCTTGTAAAATAACTGTAATCTTAGTTTTCTTTGCAGTGCTGGGCAATGGACCCAGGACCTCATCCATCCTAAACAGGTTCTCCACCACTGAGCTCAGCATCCATGCTAAACGGGTTCTCCACCACTGAGCTCAGCATCCATGCTAAACAGGTTCTCCACCACTGAGCTACAGCCCCAGCTCCCTTTCTGTGTTTTATTTTGATACAGAATTGTAGCTGGCCTCAAACTTTTTATCTTCCTGCTTCTGCTCCTGAGTAGCTAGAACCACAGGCCTGTGCCACCAGACACAGCATAAATATTTTCCTTTCTTGCTTTCCCTTTTTCTCTTTATGTGTTTGTGTATGTGTACGTGTGAATCTATGCCACATTCGTACATGTGCCTGTGGAGACCAGAAGAGGGTGTCAGATATGGAGATGGAGTGACAAGTGGTTGTTAGCTGTCAGATATGGGTGCTGGGAACAGAATTCGGGTCCTCCACAAGAACAGTACTGGCTCTTAACAGCTGAAACAGCTTTCCAGCCCTTGCTTTTTTCTTTTTGAGATAGTCTAGCTGGGCAGTGGTGGAGCACACCCTTAATCCCAGCACTTGGGAGATAGAGGCAGGCAGATCTGAGTTTGAGGCCAGCCTGGTCTACAGAGGGGGTTCCAGGACAGCCAGGAATACACAGAAAAACCTTGTCTTGAAAAACCAAGAGAGAGAGAGAGAGAGAGACAGAGATGGAGACAGAGAGAGACACACACACAGAGAAAGAGACTAAGTGCATAGCCCTGGCTGACCTGGAACTCACCACATAACCTGGGCTGGTCTGGCCCCGTGGTTGACCCATCCTCTGCCACCAGCCTGTTGTAAAGACGCTGAGTTTTGGAGCAGCTCTTGCACTTGGCCAGGAGGCAGGTGGAGAGAAAGGACATCTCTATGCTGGAGCACAGGGACGAGGGAGCCGAGTAAGGTTCTGAGCGCCCGGAGCCCTCCACACAGTGTGTCTCTATGTGGCTGCCTGCTGTGAGACCATAACCTTGCTCAGCAGTAAGAAAAAGACAGGATTTGTGTCCAGAATCTTTTGGGTCAGCAGGGCTCCAGGCTGGAATGTGAGGCTACATTTTAATTCAGAGGACACAGGAAACCACCTATAAATTACTGGGAAAAGCCCAAGTTTTCTCATCCCTTGGCTCTGGCTTCCCAACTTTCTCAGGTCTTTGCTGGCTCAGTAAGACCCACCTGTGTCCCTGGAAGCCAAGTTGCTTTTCTTCTCTCTAGGATCGGGGTCCGCCTCTTCAGGCTTGCCAGCCTTCACTTTGGATGGTCCTGCAGAGTCTGTAAAAGACAAAGTCAGCAAAACAAACCTTGAGTAAAGCAGAGCCAGGCCCTGGTGACACAGGACACAGCCCACACCCCAATCTCTTACCGTCTGCAACACCCGCCTTGGAGACACACTCAGCTGTCTTCGGTTTCTTTGTTCTCTGTAAGAAGAGAGAAGCTACTGAAGGCTGTGGTGGTTTCAATAAGGACACCCCCCAGAGGCTCGGGTTCTGAACATTTGTTCCTCAATAGGTGATGTGTTTGGGAGTTTATGGAACCTTCAGAAGTGGGGGTATATGAGTGGGGGTGAGCTTTGAAGGTATACAGCTTCACCCCACTTCCAGTTCACTCTACTTCTGAGTGTAAATGAAGGCTCAGCTTCCTACTTTGCTGACATGCCTGGAGCAAGTGGCCAAGCCTCCCACCAGGACGGACTTTCCCTCTGGAACTGTGAGCCACAATAAATCCTTCCTTCGGTAAGTTGCCTTTGGCCATTGTGTTTTAGCACAGTGACAGAACAGTATCTAAGATAGAGGTATGCTCAGATGGAGTGGACCACAGAGGCAGTGGGCCTGCCTAGGGCCCAGAGTCCTCTCTGATGGCCTGACACATCTCTCTCAGGATGAGCTGTCTGTGGGCTGATTGGTTCCAGCTCTTTTGTCTCAAACTTTTAAATGAAAACAATACATTTCAATGAGGAGTCAACGTCAGACGTTGGGGATGGTGCTTACTGGCACAGCACCCACCTGGTGCTCATGAGGTCCTGAGTTTGATCCTCAGCACCACACCACACACACAGAAGGTCAGTATTTCCGGTGACCATCGTACACAAAAGGGCAGTTAAACAGCAACATAAACTCTACATGCATGAACATACACAGAATCCTATTTACTCTGGGAACGCAGTTAGAAAGCTGTCAAACTGTGATGTTTGTTTAGCTATGAGGCTTGGGGGCTCACACAGAGGAATGTTAGCTGATTTAAACTAGATTACTCTCGTTAGATTTTTAGATGCTGGGTTAGTACAATAGTTATTGGCCAATCCTCAAAAGGCTGACCATTGTGCAATGACACTCAATTGCACAAATGACTAGGACTGTTTATAATTTTCTTTAAAATGTCATTTCCATAAAACCCCCCAAAAAAGGGCTCCAAAGAGACACAGCCAAGCCAGGCAGTACACCTGCTGTCTCAGCCACTGGGGAGGAGATAAGAAAATCATGTGTTTAAGACCAGCAAGTTCAAGGCCAGCCTGGGCATCATGAGACCCTGTCTCTAAAATAAAAAGTAAAACAAAATAATTATTTTGGAAGGCCCTCATTTTTTACAAACGCTAAACCAAAGACCTTTCTTGGCGGTGGCCTTCAATGTCTGATATATATACACAGTATGATTCAAAGCATTTGAAAAATAAAACCACAAGAAACTGTTTCACACATGGAATGCACACAAGCAACCGTGTGAGGGCTGATGTCTCAGTGCAGAAGCACCACGCAGAAAGCCGGACATGACTGCGCTCGGCCTGTAAATCAGCACTGGCTGGTAGAGACTGGGATCCTGAGAATCTGCTAGTCAGCCAGCCAAAGTGAAACGGTGGTCTTCTGGCTTAGTGAGAGATGCTGTCAAGGTCACAGAGCGGAGTGACAGAGGGAGATACCTGACATTGGGCTCCTGCTTTTGAGTGTGTGCACACACTAAGTGTCTACACACCCCAAGCACATGAAACAGAACCAGAGGCAGATGCCCAGTTTTTAGCCCTCCAGTTTTTACGGCTGAGCTGTTTCAAAGCAGGAGGCATGCAGAAACGCTGAGCCCTGTCTGCAGGTAAGGATATTTGGGAAATATTTTGTATCTTGGTAGCAGTATCTAAGCGTGTTCACAGAGGCTCTGCTGAGGAGGCTGCAGAGGGGATCTAGTCCCACTGGGCTCTACAGGACTTGGCATGACGCCCTGACAGCACAGTCACCCAGGGCTCCCCGCAGCTCTCTAGCTGCTGTTTTTAGCACACAACACCCCTCTCTGCATTTAAAGAAAAAAAAAAAAACAACAGACCAAGGACAGCAAAAATCAAGCAAATTTGTCCTTAGGCTGCTGTCTCTTGTCAGATACTCTAGGCTTTTCTATGCTCCTATGATGGCAAGTGCAGAGTAATTTAGTAAAGTAATTTACTAAATTTAAAAATTTAGTAATTTAGAATTAACACACACACACACAAACACACACACACACAAAATGTTTGTTTTTAACCTCCACACACAGCTTAAATGACCCAGAGACCTACAGTATTCTCAGGAATGCTGCTACTATCTTATAAACAGTTCCACAGAGCATTTCTGTGGCATCTAATTTCAGAGTTGCCCACAATTCCTAGTGTTATGGAACATTACATGCACAACTTTCTAAGATGATAAAGGAGGAAATGAGAACGGATTTGGCTTCTCCCGAGTCTGTGCCCCATGTGTGACCATCAGCCTTCTAAGCCTCACAACCGTGAAGTATCATCACATGTGGCTGATGTGATTCTGTTCTTTTCTTCTACAACTAAAATGCATAAGCAAAGTTCTGCAGTCCCTTCTGTCTCCGCAGCTCTAGCCCCGCGGATGACATGTCTTCCGTCCCTGCAGTCCTAGCCCCGTGAACGACACTGCCTTCCGTCCCTGCAGCCCTAGCCCCGTGGACGGCACTGTCTTCCATCCCTGCAGCCCTAGCCCCGTGGACGGCACTGTCTTCCGTCCCTGCAGCCCTAGCCTCGTGGATGGCACTGCCTTCCGTCCCTGCAGTCCTAGCCCCGTGGACGGCATTGCCTTCTGTCCCTGCAGCCCTAGCCCCGTGGACGGCACTGGCAGCTGTAGGCCAATTTAATGCCGGCCCCCTCCCCCGTGTTCCCACTCTCCTTACTGCTATAGTTACAACACTTCTAGCATTTGCCTTCGTAGCTTTTGCTTGTTTCAGTGCTGGGGTCAAACCCGTGCCTCTGTGAAGGTATTCTACCACTGAGCCACACTCTGGGCCCCTGGGTCTCCAAACTGGCCTTCAACTTTCTCTCCTGACTCTACTTTAGGAACATAAAATTACAGGTGTGCCACATCTGGATTTCCACCTTAGTAAAAACAAAGGATAGGCCCAAGTTTTCCTTGAGCCTAATCTAAAAAAAAAAAAAAAAAAAAAAAAAAACCAAACCTACAGCCCCAATGAATTCCACTGCTTTGCATGCCAACTTAAAAAAAAAAAAATCTAGCACTTCCTTCCCCAAGCCTGCTGGGCTACAATGCAGGCAGATTTGCTGGGAAGATGCTGCTTCTACTCTTGCCTTTAAGGTTATGAAAACGGAGTATGAGTCCTCCTATTTCTTTCTTTGTACTGTGGACAGAACCTAGGGCTTCAGGCTCCACTACTGAGATGCACCTGTTGTCCATGTGTGCTCCTTTAAATCAGTACTGCCTTGTCCTGGGGGCTCACTAATGTCACATTCTGTGCAAGTGCTTGACGGACAGGTGTCATTTAAAATCTCCCTACACCATCATGTGCTGAGCAGATGAAGGCTAATGTAGCCAAGTCCTGAATTTGTTTCTAGAGGCCAGACCTCCTGGGCTGACAACTCAGCTATATACCCTCTCCCCAGCCCCAGCATCTGCTAAGGCAGCAGAATAGCTTACAGTGGGCCCTGGAGCAGAAGTGAAGCCCCCTCGTTACCTTCTCCAGCTTGGCCCGCAGCCGTCTCTCCTCCATCCTCTTCTTCAGCAACTCCACGTCCTCCTTGGTGCCATTGAGCACAATGATGTCATCCTCCTGGAAGGCAGCCCCACACTGGAGGGCAGAAAGCAAGGTCAGTTTCCATGGGAGGGGAGATATTGAGAGGCCTGCTCTTCGCTCAGCGCTGGCCTCCAGCCCTTGCTAGGCTTCTGCTGCATCTCTGCCTGCGTCTCAGATGAGCTGCTCTCAGTCTTGGCCCAGAGCAACATAGTCCGGTGGGTGCCCAACTCTGGAGGGTTCCGACGTAGGTAACTGATAGAGCGGCTCATGGTGCCAGTACTGCCCACACTGGTCGGTGCTGGGCTCTGTAACAGGCCTGAGAGAAGACCCTGAGTGTAGGACCACCTGAAGTTGCTGTGTTGTGTTGCTGGGGGCAGTGGTCACTCTGTGTGGGTCCACTCATCCTTCCCCTACTACGCTGCTGTATACCAACAGTATACCATGACAATAGGCCCTAGCTGAGAGCATAAGTATCTGCTTACTTCCAATACTCTTTCCAGAAACTTCTAAGTTATGACTCTAGACCCATCAGGGCAGAACTGTGTCCAAGTATCTAATGGTGTTCTGGAGACGGGAACAGATACTTGTTAGTGTCCATGTTCACAGAACTGTAACCTCAGAGAAGCCACCTGCCACCACACCAGTATGTCTCCTGAGAGTGGGGTCCTAGGCCCTGAGCACAGTGCCTAGCACACGGCAGGAGGAGGAACAGCAACAGAGAGCAAAGCTCTCCCACCTGAACTGAGGCTTTTGCTCCAGTGTCTCCAGGTCCCCTTGATTAGGCTCCACCTCTCTATCACTCAGTCCTCCTCAGGGGTGGAGGTCTAACCCCAGGACAGAGACCCTCAGTTGGCTGCTCTGTTCCTCAGGGCCACCACACAGTCTGGAGACAGTCTGGCTATAACATCTAGGAAGAGGTGTCATTGCCATCCTCTGTTAAAAAGCTAATAAACAGGGCCCTCTCCTTGAACATGACCCAAGGTCTCGGGCACCTCCCAGCACACAGAACAGGTAAGTGTGTGACCTCAGTCTCCCGCACCCACAGAGGTGAGGAGTGGTTTACTACAAATCCACCTTTGGGGTCAGGTCGGCTCCCTTTACAGGGCTTCCCTGAGGACTCACAGAGCCTGAGTTAGGTACCCTTCAGAGGAATGACCTGGGGGAGGGGAAGCAACCACTGAAGTGGAGGGCTGTGGTTCTCAGCCACCAGGACAGTGGGGAGGTGGGGAGGAACAGCCTTTGGGCAAGTTGTTCCTTGGGAAGTCCTGGGCCAGGGGATACTTGGGTAGAGAATCCCTTCGTGGGGGAGGGAGGCCTTTTCCTTGGAGAGGGAGTGGAAAGGGATCTTTCTGAACTGAGTGAGGTGGGAAGGAAGGCCCAAGGGGTGTGGAGGTGCACTCTGGCGTAAATAACCCTCCTGAGGGCAGCAGAGTGCAGGAGGCAGGACCCTACCTCCCTGCTGGGATTTCAGCTCAAGTTTCTTTCCAAGGGCACCAGACTTCCTTGCTTCATTTTTTTGTTTTGTTTTGTTTTTGTTTTGAACACCACTGGAGAGGTTACCAATGTTTTTTCACAATGGAAAAGCTCGATACAGAAACTTGTCAAGTAAAAAAAGGCTGAACTCGTGAGGATGCAGTTTGCAAAGAATAAGACTGCCATACCTTAGGGGTGCTATCACTGTGGTAAACAGCATGGCCAATGCAACTTGTACTCCACCCTGAGGGAAGTTAGGGCAGGACCCCTGCAGGCAGGAACTGAAGCAGAGAAGGTGGAGGAGGAACCTGCTTACTGATGCTCAGATTACTTTAACACCCAGGACCACCTGCTGGGGGGGGGGGAGATGGGGGGGGATGACGACGACACGACCCCCAGTGAACAATGCCACAATGCCACACAGGCTTGCCTACGGGCCAGTTTTACAGTGGCATCTTCTCAAATGAGGTATCCTCCTCCAGGCTTGTGTCAAGGTGGCAACCCAATGGGCACAGGTGGCTTAGTATCCTGAGCAGCGGACCCCAGGATCCACCAGGGGTGACTGTCACCACCAGGGGTCAGGGCAGTGCTCTCCTGATCACTCTGCATTCAGGAGGTGTAGAGAAAAAAAGCCCAGAACTGGAAGAGCTGAGCCTTAAAATCTGTTTAGCATTTCTCTCTTTAACCAGGGTCTCACTAAGGAGCTCTGGCTACCCTTGGACTCTCTGTGTGGATCAGGCTTGGCCTCAAATTTGTGGCTATCCTCCTGGGAACTCAGGATGACCTTCTTTGCCCATCCCTGCACCCCTGCTCTTTCTTCCATAGTGATGGCAGCAACATTCTTTGCCTAGAATCGTGGCTGTGGCCTGACACTGTACACACACATACCCAGCACTGATAGATTCTGATAACTAAGTCACCGACTGTTAGGAATTTGAGGCTGGAGAAATGGCTCAGAGATTAAGGGTGCTCACTGCTCCTGCTAAAGACCCAGGCTCAGTTCCCAACACCAATAAGGTGGCTCATCACCTGCAACTTCAATTCCAGGGCACCTGACACTTTCTTCTGACCTACGTACAAGTGGGGCACATAAACTCATGCAGGCACACACATGCATAAGTAATACCCCCCCTTTTTTTCTTTAAATGAGCTATCTTAAGCCTATAATCCCAGCACTAAGGAGAGGGAGGCAGAATCACCATGAGTTCATGGCCAGTCTGAGTCACAGTTTCTGGCCAATGCAGACCCAGCAAAACCTGCCTCAAGAGCAAAAACAAACACAACAAAGCACCCTCTCCCTCTGAACACCTCACAAGACCCATTCACACTCACTGACATTAGCCGCTCAGACCTCAGCTACGTAAGACTGCCCCACATGACTGTTCTGGTCTTGGGAGAGTGTCTTTACACCTTACCTTGGGATGTGGGGGAGCAATTCATCATAAGAGACAAGTAAGACAAATGAAGGCAGCGCCAACAAAACAGTCTCTTTAAAACAGGAGGCACACACACAGTAATAAGTTAATTAATGAACATGAAAAAATAGATCTATCCAGAGTAACCTAAATACAGACAAGTATCAGAAAAATTAGCCTCCTGTTTTAAAGAGACTGTTTTGTTGTTTGCTTCTAGTTTTGAGATAGGGTCTCACTATGTCACCTTGGCTGGCCTGGGGAGTTCGTATGTAGCCTAGGTTAACTGGGAACTCAGAGATCCTCCTGCCTCACTCTCCCAAGTGCAGAATGCTGGGATTAAAGTATGTGCTACCATGCCTGGCCTCAAAGAGCATTTTAGGACCATGCCCCCAATCTTACAAAACATCAGCCCAGCTAGCAGCTTTCCGAGTCTGAGGGTTGAATGATCTCCCCAGCGTGATATGTGATGCTGAGGGAGGGGCCGCTGCTTTCGTAGCACAGAGGTTGTACTCTCCTCATCTGGGCTGCAGCTCCATTTGCAGCTTGTATCTCTGTTTCATGTCTACTCCCCCTGCTCTTTATTTTCCTGACAGGTATACAATCCTGGATAATTCTCAGGGATCAGATACAGTAGCTATCTTTTCTACCAACGTGTCAGAATCAACAAGAGTACATGTCCCGAGGGATGCAAAGGCAACCCGGCCTGCCAGGCAACTCTGAGTAGCAGGAGCTGCAGCCATCTGAGTTGGCTAGAGGAGAGGTGGCTGGGCTATCTATCACCCCCAGGAACAGGAACTGCACCTGGTGAGTATGTCACTGACGGCGTGGGGAGGGGGCGGTGGGCAGCAGGGCAAGCAGGTGTAAGTTCTGAAGGAAGCGGGGCTTTCTAGCTGCCTATGACTGGAAGCACAGGACCAGCGATGGATGACAGGCAGGCATCACTTCCCCTCAAAAACAGTCCCAGTTTCCGGCTATAAGCCAAAGAGAAGCAGGGTGAACTGTTCCACAGCAAGTGAAAGATGACACTTCACAGGTGTAAAATGCCACTGTGTATTAACCCTGACAGTTAAGTCAGCCCGGAGGCCATGGTTAAAGCCTCAGTTTCTTATTGGTGGCAGTACTGAAAGTGAACTGGTAGCTGAGCTTGTTCTGAGCGGATACCCCAGGAGCAGACCTCTGCAGACACATGGCTGAACCAGTACACAGGGCTCAGGCATAAGCACACTGTGAACTAGACACCCATCTTATTGGACAGTTGGACAGTCTATGGGTTCAAATCAGCCCAATGAACATAATATGGCTAGTGGCTTATAACTGACGTTCAGGGTGCTGGGGACACTGTCCTGAGCCCAGGGACAATAAAGACGACAGAAGAGAACCTGCCCTGCTGTGGCTACAGGGACTTGAGTCTCTATGCTCAGAAAGTGGCTCTGAGGGAACTCTGTCACACTGGGTCTGGGACCAGCCAATACCAGCCTGGCATGGCAACCACCCAGTCCGTGGAGAAGGAGAAGGGACACTCAGCTACCCTGGCTCCCCAGTGCCTCCTCAGCCTTCAGGCTGAACACCAGGCACTCACTGTGAGACATGAAACAAGGAACTGGGCTTTGACAGTAAAGCTTGCGGAAACCCTCTGAATGGATCACATGAATAGAAGACTCGAAAGGAGGAAGAACAGAGCATGTGCAATGGACTACTAAATAGTAACAGTGAACAGGCTTGTGCTGAAACAGTGGCATCTGAGCAGTGACACAGTCAGCCCCAGTGTTGGCTGGGCTGAGGACAAGGGGAAAGGTAGTAAGAAAAGCTTAGCTTGCTCTTATTCACCTATAAAAGGCCAGGGAGTACGCTGCTGTCTTCATTAATTATATAAATGGCTGAAGGAACAGTCCCTGGGGCTTGACTACAGCTGAGGCTTATGGGGGCACATCTAACAATGCAGGCAGCGGAGAACCAAGCAGTCCCTGAGCCTTCTCCCTGGCAAATCTACCACACCAGGAGGGGTGCACCAAATCATGGTGTACTGTGTACCTTGTTCAAAATTCCCAATCTTTAGCTGGGTATGGTGACACATACCCTTAATCCCAGCAAGACCTCTGTGAGTTCAAGGCCAGTCTGGTGTACACAGTGAGTTCCAGGACAGTCAGGGCTGTCTGTTACACAGAGAAAGCGTGTCTTAAAAAACCAAACCAAACAGAAAAAGAAGTAAAAGCCTAAAAAGACAAAACAAAAACTCATAAGTGTTGTGAGAGGCTTGCCCGGCATTTCCTTCAGCAAGGACCTCTGTCCGGGTGGATTTCTACGCTGGGGGTGGGAGGCTGTTTATTCTGGGGACCAGACATGAAATGAGGAGGCACCAGAGTGCCATGCATATGAAGGGAGGCCTTGCATGCTTTATAAACTCTTGCTAAGGAGACCCTAAGGTTTGATACTTGTGGCAACTGACAGATGTTGACTGTACCTGTGACCCAGTGCCCAGGGCAGCGGCTATTTTGTATTTCAAAGCGTGTTAGGTGGTAAGAAACTACAATGAAAATCAATGTGCTATTTAAACCACCCACAACAGACAGAGCTCTCAAAGCTGCTCTGCCTGTCCCCAAGTCACAGCCAAGGAAAAGAGCTGTGCAGGTCCATTTGCCATGAGAGAGGAACAGCACTCACGAGTCAGGACTCACAAACAGCAAGACCTCCTGACAGCACAGCCTGACGTCTCGCCTGGACAGCTCTGCTCTCCGAATGCAGAAGGACAAACATGGTATGCAGCAGTTCTCCAGCATGCGCTCTCAGCAAGGCCTGCTGCAGCTGCAGCTGCTCACACATCTACTGCGGTTCTGGACAGGTCACCACGCTGGCATCAGGAGACATCATTTCCTGCCTTGATTTTAATCCCTAGAAATAATTCCTCAGCTCATTTCAACAGGCTTAACTTGCAACCACAATCACCCTTTCAATTTGTCGTTCAAATCCTCTATGGAAAGATTCAGACTCAATGTAACGAAGAAAGGCGTAAATACAGGAGAATAACTCACGAGTGTGCTCAGCACTGACAGTCATCAGGGACGCACAGTGAAACCACAGGGAGTTGCCCCTTGCAAGCCAATTAGGATGGTTGCCATGGAAATGGAGTGCCGCCAACATGCAGTGTAGCGAACTGAACTCTCCTACCTGTTGCTGTACTCACTGGAAAAGCCCAGAGTGAAGCTACACGCCCAACACAAGACAGCCGTTTCACTAGCCCACGTTCACTCGAGACAAAGACATCTGTCTATACAAAGACTCATGCACAATGCTTACGGCATCTTTGTAATAATGAGAAGTTGAAAATGAAGTAAGAATCCATCAACAGCTGAACAAATAAATTGTGCACAACCACACTCAGCAGTGCAAAGGAACTAGTGGAAACTCCAATAGGAGGCTGACTCTCAGAATCATTATCCTAACTCAGAAAAGCCACGAATCTTGTGTATGATCCCACCTATATCACATTATAGAATCTAGGGACACAGAAAGACATAAATGGCTGCTGAAAGATGGGGTAGAAAGACAGATGGCTTTCCGGGGGGCATAAGGACACTTAGGGATGGAAGCTGCCCTGATGTGGTGATAGTTTCAGAGTGTACACCCAGAAAAAGACTATCAGATTACACACTCAGGAGTGCTGCATGCACCTGCAGGTCGGCAACTTGGGAGCCTGAGACAGGAAGACTGCTCAAATCCATGAGTTCAAGGTCAGCTTGTATAACACAACAACTCCCCTCCCCAAAAGACAGAAAGAATCCAACAAACCAATATCTGTTCAGATGGCATTTTCCCATCTGTCCATCTACCCATCTAGCCATCCACTGATCAAATCTGAACTTGCTGTGTGGCCAAGGATGACCTTGAACTTCTGCTCTTCCATCCCCGTCTCCCAGGGCAGAGGTAACAGCAGTGCAACACACCTGGTTCACGCAGGGCTGGGGATGGAGCCCAGGGCCTCAGGCATGCCAGGCGGACACTCTCCAAGCTGAGCTGCATCCACACCCCAAGTGATATTCTTAAGAATATTGAGTTGGGGGGAGGTTACCTGACTCTCTAAATGCTCTCCATTGCTCTTTTAGGACACTGAGAGGAACCATTTCAAGCTATGGTGGTGAGAAGGCACTGAGCTCAAAGCATGAGCCAGTTCCGAACCACAAAGGCTGGACTTGTGGCATGTGGAGTGATCTGCACCTTCATCTTCCTTTACTTCGGGAGCCCAGGTCCCGAGGAGGCTGAGGAGGAGCCCGCCCACTTGGCTGTGGTGGAATGTGGCTTCTATCCAGATGAACTGTGCTCAGCTTTATTTGAAGGGAAAAAGGCAGCCCCCCAAATCGCACAATTCTGCAAACCCCCTCACAATTCTGAAATACTTGCTCATTTCCGCACACCAGGAAACTGTTCCAGGATGGCCTGGGGGCTGCATTTCATAACGAGACCCCTGTCTGCAGAAGAAAAGAACTTCTCTTTGGCGTATATTATAAGTGTTCATAAGGAGCTGGCCATGTTTGTGCGGCTTCTCAGAGCAATTTATGCACCTCAGAATGTCTATTGTGTCCACATTGATGAAAAGGCCCCAAAGAAGGTCAAGAGTGCCATGCAATCCTTTGTGAACTGCTTTGAAAATGTCTTCATTTCATCAAAGACACAGCAGGCGGCTCATGACGGCCCTAAGAGGCTGCAGGCAGAGATTAACTGCATGAGAGACCTTGTCCACTCCACATTCGACTGGCATTATGTTATGAATCTCTATGGACAGGAATTCCCAATCAAAACCAACAAAGAAATCATAAGCTACATAAGAACCAAGTGGAAGGGTAAAAACATCACTCCCAGGGTGATCCCACTTCCAAATACCAATCCAAAGCCAGTCCAGAGCCCCCCTGAGCCTCACCCCAAAGAAAATGCCCACACATCCCCAAAGACAAGGCTCAAACAAAAACCACCCCATAACCTGACGGTTTACTCTGGAAGTGCTTACTTCGCACTTACAAGAAAGTTTGTAGGGTTCATCCTGACTGACCCCCGTGCAAAACGCATGCTGCAGTGGTCCAAAGACGTCCAGAGCCCGGAGATGCACTACTGGGCGACCCTGAGCCAACTGAAAGGTAGGATCACTCCGCAGTGTGGGTGCCGCTCTGGGAAGTAACTGTCAGGGGTGGGTTTTTTCCTGCTGCCCTGCTGTGGCTTTGTACAGGGCCTGCATCTCACAAGGCCTTCCAACTGGAGAACCTGGGTGGCCTCTGGTTCTAGGGGTGTGGAGGTAGGGAGACAATCTTGTCATGTTCCCACCCAACATGAACATCTTAAGCTCATTCTGTGTCTCCTCCAATAGAACCTTTTGGAAATCCTGGGCATAATGTTTGGAAAAAAATCTGCACTTTTTTTTATCCACTTGGTAAAGTTACTAGATAGTTACTATAGCCTGGCATTGTGCTAAGGGCTCACATCTGTCAGTCACAGTTCTGGGAATATACCCTGGGCTATAGAATGAGTTCTTGATTAGAAAACAGAAAAAGAAAAAGACAAGACAAAACATAAAGCCCAAATATAAAAAAATGTCTGTGGCAACCCCACCACTTCTGAGGGAACTCTGGTGCCATCCTTTAAGTGGGTTTATTAAGTCATCCTAGAGAAAGGCCGGCTGGTTCCTTCGAAGAGTGCTGCTTCAAGAATGGCTGCCTATGTCCATCGATAGATAACACTCTTGCAAACAGGGACTCTGCAGAAATGGTCTTGGACCATTATGTGGTTTCCCATACCTACTGTAAGTCCTGTTCTCACATCACCTACCAAGGCTGTTAAAGGGAAACGCAGCCCAGGGCCACAGCATGGTCCTCAGGACCCTTTACACACATCCAGTGAGTTTTGAGAGACTTTATCAAAGCTTGCATCCCAGCAGCCGGAACTGCACACCACAGTGTATCCTGATTTTGTCCCCCAACCCCTCAGATGCTCCAGGTGCCACATCAGATGCTGGCTGGGAAGGAAACATCCAAGCCACTAAATGGAGAATGGAGGAAGGAGACGGTCACAAGGGGTGTACAGGTAAAGAATCAACAGCAGCCTGTCTCTGTGTGCAGAGTGCTCGCATTAAAGATGTGCGCCAGCCACCATGTCTGGTTCATGCAGTGCACAGGGCACCCAAGCAGCTCAGGGAGTTCTTGCTGCCGGAGTGCCTTTCTGGTTTGCTCTGGTGGATTCTCTCTCAGGAACCACAAATTCTCCACTTCTCTGGAATCCCAGAGGTTTGAGTCACAGAGGGAAAGGGGCAGTTGTGGGCCCAGTTATGAAATGTCTGCAGGGCCCTGGCTGACAGCAAGCCAGTCTGGACAAACAGCGCATAGGAAGCTGTGGCGCTCTTGAAGGATAAGGTCTAGTCCTCTGTCACCCCAGCTCACTTTGGAGGAGTCCGGACAGCTTTGGGGGAATCATCACTTCACTGCACTATGCTAATGAGGGAAGAGGGTCAGTGCTCTGCAGAGTTCAAAAGTGTAGAGGTGCACTCATGTTGGGGTACAAGTTGCAGGCCACACAGGCTGACTACAGAGAGAGCTGTAGTATGGCACAGCACCGCTTTTGGGGGCTGCCATTTGTCCACAAGCAGCTTCCTAAGCACAGTACCAGCTACCACACAAGGACATCGTCCCACTTGACACTGCCCTTGAGTGTGGACCCTGGATTAGGATAGTAAATCAGACGTGCAGAGTAAGTCAGGCTCCCCATGCCCAACTATCTAAAAGACTGACATAAAATAAACAAGTTATGGGGGTGGGTGGATGTCAACTCTGATGCCAAAGTAGCTAAAGGGTGAGTAAACACAGTTGTCTTAACAGTGCCAGGTCAGGGGCTGGGCAAAGGTTTAGCTCAGAGGGTTGTTTTTCTGGGGGGTGGGGAGAAAGACTCACTATATAGACCAGGCTAGCCTGGAGTTCAGAGATCTGCCTGTCTCTACCTTCTGGGATTAAAGGCACATGCCTGGTTAGAAGGCTGCTGCTTTTTTTTAAAGGTAGACATTGTAATTCAATAGGGAGCTACAGTGAGTTACAACAGCCTCCCCCCCCACACACACACCTTACTGAGCTACACCACCAGACCCTTGTTCATCTTTCTTTTGAGACAGGGTTTTGCTATGTAGCTAAGGCTGGCCTTAACTCTATGATCCTCCTGCCTCAGCCCCCCCCCCCCCCAAGTGCTGTGATTATAGAAGAAGTGGCTACATTCTGCACAGCTGTCAGATTCTGATTCCATGAATTTTCAGGCATCTCCTTGGCTGTGGGCAGTTCATCAGAAAGGTCTGGGATAGAGAATCATCAACTCTCTCTATTGGTTCTTCTGAGTGAAGCTTTGTCCAAGAGTAAGTAATTAAAATAGGAATTAGATCCAGGGCTCATCAGGCCCAGACTGGCCTGGTACTAAGTCTGTCTCAAACTCACGGCAATCCTCATGCCTCAGCCTCCCAAGTGTGGTTTACAGGCAGGAGTCTCCATGCCTGGTGCAGCAGCGCTGTCATGGCTCTTGCTATTTAGAACGTTCTCCAAATACTAGCCCAAAGGTGAATTCCCTTCACTATAAATTCAAAATCCAACCTCAGAGACTGACACCACAGTTACAGGACGCTACTTATTCTGAACTCTGTGCCAGGAGCCCTTCCAGCTGACACCTGAGGAAGTGTGCACCACTTACTCGTACCCTACTGAACTGGTGGGGAATGGGCAGTTAAATTTCTGTTTCTATCTGTAGGCCATGATGCCCAAGACACCTGTGTCTACGGCCTGGGAGACCTGCCTTGGCTCGTCCAGTCACCAGCTTTGTTTGCCAAGTTTGAGCCGTCCACAGACCCACTGGTGGTGGCATGCCTAGAGAGGTGGCACAGACTCAAAGCCCTGCGGCAGGCCGAGGTCCCCGCAGAGTCACACTGGCAGTTTCCCCAGGAAAGCCACTTCAACAGTCAACCCCACCACTAGGGACACTTTGTCAGTGTCGCCGTTTCCATTCCTGGATGTCAATCAGTTAAAAACGGATGCAGAAACACGCTCCTGGCCAGACTTCCCTACTGACTGTGGCCAGGAAGAGATCACATGAGGAAGATAACCGAGGCTGTGGCTGGGAGGACAGATCAGCACCTGGAAGGCTGAGCGCTCCAGTGAGCAGCTGCTGAAGGCCGCATTTCTCTACCTGATGAATCCAGTTCAGGTCTTGCTCTGAGGGCCTGGAGATGCTGTGTAAGAGGCACGAATACAGAGCAATGCCCCACCCAGAAGAAAACCATGCTTTTCTGGAGCTATCCCTGTTTGCTAGGAATAGTACAACTTTGTTCTAGAAAATTCCAGAAAAACATCTAGGGGACTCCTTCTCTGGGTAAAATGAATTATCCTACAGAGGGAAACACAGCTTAAGAGGGCTGCCTGAAGACTGTGTAGTCTTGGCCGGCCATCTACGCATTCTTCCTGCCGTGATGGATGGCCCACGACGGCACTGACCAATGCTGCCACCACAGGGGCTGCTGCACAGAAGTGTGGAAGGAGATGGAGGAGCCACTCTTGACTTTTAATTAGTTTTTCAAGCCAGCTAATTCATGTGGCAACACCCTGGGTATACTAGCTGAAGGCATGAATGGCCTTAGCCATCCTGAGTCACAGATGCAGGTCCTTCCTTCCTAAGTTCCCGGCTCTTCTATTGCCACTGTTACGGGATTTTATATGTTTTCTTTCCCTAACAATGTCCTCGGTGACATAAAGACTGACAAGTTCAACTGTCGTGGGAATTTGGTCTGACAGCCAATTGTACGAAGAGGCCTGGCCCAATGGGCATGGTCTTCTCTGGAGATAGTGACCCGATAAAAACCCAGGGGGAAGGGTCATGGGGCTCTTAAGACTGTGGAGGGCTTGCTGGTGCTGGCAGCTGCAGCTTGGTAGCCTTCCCCAGACCTCCCCAGTTGTCCTTGGAAATGGGAGGATTAGCAGCTGCAGCAGCAGCAGCAGGTTGCAGCCTCCTTCTGTATTGTGAGTGTACTCTATATTTTGTACCTGTTTAATAAACCCGACTTAATCGCAGCGCTCCCTCCCTTATTACCCCGCCCCATACAATTGCCCCTCGGACCGAATTCCGACAACATTCAACTACTGTCCATGTATGTATGTGTCACCTGCAGGTATGCGTGTGTACCACATGCCCACAGCAGTCAGCAGTCCATGTTGGCTCCCCTGGAATGGGAGTTACAAACGGTTGCTGGACACCATACGGTGCAGGGAATTGAACTCAGGACCTCTGCACGAACAACCAGAGCCCTCTCTCCAGCCTGGAAATACTTTTCTTTTCTTTTTTTTTTTTTTAAATTAAAGTAGGAGCCCGAGAAAGGAAACTACCACACACTATAAAGACCTCTGTCACCCGAGGCTCTCCCACACAGAGGTGCGGTCACATCCAGTCGTGTGGCCTGGAAAGCCGAGCAGACTGAAGAACTCTTAATGCAGACCCTAAGTCAACTTAAACAAAACAAGTAAGACTGAAGCAGGCTGTTACAGCGAACATTTTCCCTACTGTGCACTGAAAATGTTAAGACCTCGACCTCTTGGCAATGTTTCTTATTACAAGACACAGAGGAATTCACCTGGTATTTTGGCCAGTCACCTGGTTATTGGAGAAACCAAACCACAGCACCTTCACCTCTCTGGGTGCTCTTCTCTGACAGCAAAGTGCACACCATGGTACGGAGAGTGACCCAAGTGAGTTGGAGCCTCTGCCTATTTGAACTGCTTACTATTACTGTGTGTACCGTGTGTGTGTGTGTGTGTGTGTGTGTGTGTGTGTGTGTGTGTGTGAGTCACAGCCAGTTGTGGAGACAAAAGGACAAATTTCAGGGCAGCCCCAGGCTGACAAGCAGGATGACGCTGCCCTCCTGCCACAGAAGCCTTTATCCTTGCTCTTAGGTTAGTGACTTAGAGCTTTCAGACAGTGCCTAAAACCTGACAATCTTTTTGTCTCGACCCCCGTGGCTTCATCTCCCCTCCCTCATCACGACACCCGTCACTGCAGACGTTGTGTCGTCTCTGCACAGGGCCAGCACTGGCCAGTCATCCTACACACCCAGCCAGACTCCTTTCCCAGGCTCCTTGAGAGGTGGTCACGTGACTGGGTTCTAGCCAGTGGAATGTGAGCTGCTCCAGGTACAATCTGCAGGTCTGACCTGTAAACTTCCTAAGACCAGGGTGGTGGTTGGTCATGCCTTTAATCCCAGCACTCGGGAGGCAGAGGCTAGTGGATCTATCCAAGTTTGAGGCCAGCCTGGTCTACAGAGTGAGTTCCAGGACAGGTTCAAAAGTTACACAGAGAAACCCCATCTCAAAAACACCAAAATAAAAACAACAACAACAACAAAACCCCAAACCAAAACTTCCCAAGAGAGGCTCTCTCTCCTTCCCATCACGTCATGGAATGGGAAGGAAGAAACTGTCTAGCCGGGATTCTCTGCTGGGCACTTGGCACCCAAGGATGGTTTCCACAGTAAGCCAAACCTTCTACCAATGTCCTCTTTACCAAAATTCAGAAACTTCACCCTTGGAGTTGGAGCTTGATCCCTGATAACGCCTGACTCTATTTATTGCCTTACTTAAAATGTTCTTGTTTAGAATGTTTGGCTCTAAGTCCTTATGATCCCTTCACTTTAAATACTGAAATCTGGGGCTTGGACAGATGCTGTTTTCCCAGGCCAAACTGCTCCACGCCAGGCTCTCAACACTGACACACCACAGGGATGTGTCCTCAAAGTTTCTGGGTGGCAGTGCTGGAAGGCAGGGCCTGGCGGCAGGTGCCTGGATCACACAGCCCCAGGAGGTAATCAATGTTGATGTCACGAGGATGTCCTTATAAAGGACAGGTTTTCTTGCCATACTGGAGCAAAACCACATTGGAATACAACCACACTGGAGCATAACCACACTGGAGCATAACCACACTTAATTCAGACAGAGGATCTAGCAGAGGGCAGGGGGTGGGGACCTGGTTGAGAAGCACTGAGGGGGAGGGTGCTCCATAGACAGGACTCCTGTCAGTAGGAAGGGAGCTTTGTTTACACCTGATGCTCACCAACATTTGAGCCCAAGCTTGCTGATGACTGTCTACTCCCTGACCCTCACTGTCACACACAGACCCAGGTCAACAGCCTCTACTTTAAGCCATGGAATACAGTACCCTTGCCGAACACTGGCACCGCCTTGCTTGGACTTCCCAGCCTCCAGAATGTCAAGTAAATTTCTATTCTTTATGAAGAGCTAGGTCTCAGCAGGCAGTTTCTAACAGCGTGAGACAGACAAGGATGGGAGGGGGTAAACGAGATTCCTGCCTCGCGTGCTGTGGCCTGTCCAGTGCCCTGTGATGCTCTAACTTCTACAGTCTTGCAGATTAAACTGTACCCTGCCCCACTGCTGAAGTCCAAGCCAGAAGCATGTGATGCACTGTCTCCAGACTCGGTCATTCGGATCTTACTTCCCAGGCAGCAACCGTGTCACCACCCTCAACAGGAGACCCACACATGCCACCAGCTACACTAGGCAGTTAACCATACAGGTCTCAACAGGAGACCCACACATGCCACCAGCTACATTAGGCAGTTAACCATACAGGTCTCAACAGGAGACCCACACATGCCACCAGCTACACTAGGCAGTTAACCATACAGGTCTCAACAGGAGACCCACACATGCCACCAGCTACACTAGGCAGTTAACTCCTAAGGACATCACTTTTAAAAAGGGAAGCCCTATGTGACATTTGCACATGCTATGGACAAGTCAGCCACAGTCCAGCACTCCTGACTTGGTCACCCATCAGCTTCAGGAACGCTGAAGAGGAACCACTCAGGCTCTTTCGTGGAGCATGCCCTGCCTAAGCTTTGCTAGTGCCGTTGTGCCCTTTAGCTGAATTCAAAGCTTCAGGACGTCTCCACTGCCTACTGCTAAGGTCAACACTCTCCTTTGACTATGGAGCCTTCTGTGATGGTCTCCCGGCAGAAGAGGGATCCCCGGGAGCAGGACTTTGGTGGGTCTTTTCCTCAGGACACCCCACCAGTAAAGGGCTAGGACAGAAACCACCATGACAATTGCTCACGAAAAGCCACCAACAGAGGGCACAATCCGTGACAGGCCTAAGCACACTACACTTACTGAAGAGAGTCACGTGTGGCTTCTATCTACATTACACTAAATGTCACGCAGATAAACACCAGAGGAACCCAAAGAAGGCAAGGCTCGGGACAGTACCACCTGCAAGTGCCACGTCATCACACTTTCCTTTGGACGGGCAAGGACGATCTGGAGGAACACTCCTTATGTGCTCACATACTGGTGACATGGCTTGGAGATCAAGGGACAGCACACCTTGTCTCCTGCCCGCAAAAGCACACGGTTTAGCTGGGAGACTGACACACACATGCACAATTCTGTGATGATGAGACCAAGGGGTAACACGATACTCAGTGACGAGGACTGATAGGAAGGATCTGCAGAGCACATGAGGCGGAGACGGAACATGGCCCGCCAAGGGGCAGTCTGGAGAAGAACTGGGCCTGGAAGAGAGGCCAGGGTGTGAAGTATGTGTGAGTCTAGACCTGCAACAGTGAAGAGCCGTGGAAGATGAGGAGACTCAGACATGTTAGATGCTTTGACAAAGATCTCAGGACTGAAATGACAGCAGGAGACACGCTGAAGCCACTCCCTCAGCCGCCAAGAAGGAACAAATGGAGTATGGCGGGAACTCACCGTGTGGCAAACTTCAGCTTTTATCTCTTTCAAGGCGCGTTCAGAAAACACACAGCCACAGCATCGAAGAAAGCAAAACCTGGAAAGAGACCAAGGAAGAGCAGCTTGAGCCAGCACTAAGACCAATGGACATGCAGCACCCGATCAGAGCACAGAGCAGGGCCAGAGAGCTGAGCCACAGCATAGAACAGGGCCATGGAGCTGACCAGGGTCACAGTTCTGAGTGAGCTGAGCAGGGTGGGCAGAGTGCAGAGATGGCTGCTGGGGAAAAAGCCCACCGTGACTGGGCACTATTTCTCACAAGGCCCTACTCCAGCCCTAGGAGAGCACAGAGAAACCCCAACGAGACTGGGGTCACTTCACCCATCCCACCACTACTCACCTGTGCCGGCCATTCATCTCCAGGCCCACCACAGGGCAGATGAACCGTGCTCGCTGGAGGTCATCGTGTTTGTCACCCTTGGTGTTTCCTTTATCCCCTTCCCAGGCAGGGTTGTCAGAAAGCCTGAGTTCTGTCACATTCTGTGGAGAACCATGAATAATGCTGATGAGATGAACTCAGTCAGTGCACCTGACCCACAGGGCTCTGCGGGTCAGCTGTACGGCCACCCAGGCCCGGGAGGAGGAGTGTGCACTTGCGGGTCAGCTGTACGGCCACCCAGGCCCGGGAGAAGTGACTTCTAAGGAATGCTCATCATTTTGGCAGCACAAGAAAGAAAAGAATTGTAAGCTGCATGAGTCTGAGACAGAGACCATTTCATCATTAGGCATGTAATCTTGTCATGCTTATTTGTTATGTGTGTGGTGTATACACATGCATGTGCTCATGTGCATGTGTGTGTGAGGCTCTGGCCTGGTCACTGTCAGCTGTCTTCCTGGTGATCCTCCTGCCTCCACCTCTTCAGCATATCCTATTGGCATGAGCCACTGCACTCGGCTCAGGCATCTTCCTCTATCTCTCCAACTTATTTTCTCAGAAAGTCTAAGTGAGCCTGGACCTCGACAACACAGCCAGACCAACTGTCCAGTGAGCCTGAGAGCCTCCCAGTGTCAAGATCACTGGCACACGTCGCCAAATCTCGTTTTTTATCTGAGTGCTGGAGATCTGAACTTAAGTCCTCATGCTTGCCTGTCAAGCTTTTTATCAATTAATCAATCTTCTCAGGTCCCAAATCCAGTTTTTAAAAAAGAATTTTATGTGCTTATTCATGTGTTTACTTTAGTGTGTGTGTACACAGGTGCTTAAACACACCCATTACAGCACACCCGGGGAGGTCAGAGACCAACATATCGGGTTGTTTCTCTCTTTCCACCATGTGGGTCCCAGGGATGGAACTCGCGTTATAGGTTTGCACCATCAGGCAGGCGGCAAGTGCTTCCCCGCACTGAACCATCTCTATCATACACAAATCCTATAATAGTGACCTCACTCACCGAGGCCCTTGGAACTCTCCCATGTCCCTTGTCCTACCTTGATGCTTCGAATGTGTGATGCTGCCTTCCCCAGAGCCTTTTCAGCAGATTTGTCCAACAGGAACTCGATGACAGCGTCTTTGTTATACAGTCTACAAGAGTAAGGATCAGTTTATGCAAAAGCAGTGATTTCAGATAACCAAATGGAGAACTCAACATGACTAAAGTCACCCACATTGCTAACAACATCCTGTGCTGCTAAAGACAAGTGTAACCCCGCTTCAACTGCTGCAGAGCACACCAAGCAGGTGTAACCCCACTTCAACTGCCACAGAGCACACCGAGCAGGTGTAGCCCCACTTCAACTGCCGCAGAGCTGAGCACACTGAGCAGGTGTAATCCCACTTCAACTGCGGCAGAGCAGAGCACACTGAGCAGCAACTTTAAGTTAAGGAGGCAGACTGCCAGGCTCAACTACACCTAAACAAGGACTTCAAGACTTGGAAGAATCAGTGTGAAAGTCCTTACTTTCCCTGTTCTTCAAAAATAAATATCAGAAGACTTACGACCACCAGGCCCACATTCTTGAGTTATAAGAACCGGCTAGAAGTGAGTAGCAGCCCCATCCCCACCCCCTTCAGGCAGGTCATGCCCTCTCCAGTTCTCCGACTCCCTGCTGCTCTCTACGGCTGTCATGGCTGCTTCAGGTTTATATCTTAGCAGTTACTATGGCTCCTGAGTGTAAACCAAGTTGAAGAGGAAGGTGCAGAGCTATGTCCAGATGCAGGCCATCTTCCCCACATAGCTGCTTTGGAGAGTTCCTAGTCCATCAATCAACCTCAACATTCTCATCAAAATCAACAGAATCAATTCATCTTAACTAAGTAAAGAATCCATACCTGCCAAGTTCACAGGCAACAATTGGGCGCCTCAGGATTTCCTGACTTAGAGTACAATAGTTCCACTGGGCCACCAGCTCAGCATCTTTGTCAACCTAGGAAAGAAGCACACAGTCTTTCCAGTCCTTTCACATGTAAAATGTATCTAATGACACACGGTGGTGGTTTGAATGAGAAATGTCCCTCACAGGTGTAACCGGAGACTGCATGTTGGTTTCCCGGTCACCTAGACCTGAATAATCACACAGGAACTATATTAATTACAACACTGTTTGGCCTGTTAGCTCAGGTTTCTTATTAACTCTTACATCTTAAATTAACCCATTTCTATTAATCTATGTATCACCAAGAGACTGCGGCTTACCAGTAAGGTTCCAGTGTCCTTCTCCTTGGGCAGCTATGTGGTGCCTTCCTGACTCCACCTTTTCTCCCTGCATTCACTTTACTTTTCCTGCCTAGCTCTACTCTGCCCTGCCATAGGACAAAGCAGCTTTTTTATTAACCAATGCAATAAAACATATGCACAGGATACAGAAGGGAATCCTATATCACACAGGCTCATATACATGAACACTTGGTCCCCACTGGGTGGTGCTGTTTGAGGAGTTATGAAACCTTGGAGGTGTAGACTTGCTGGAGGAAGTATAGTCCTGAAGGTGGGCTTGCAGGGTTTATAACCTTGCCCCCCTTCTCGTTCACTCTTTCTGCTTCCTGTGTGTGGATGAAGATGTGACCAGCTTCTTGCTCTGCCACTGGCTGCCATGGACCCTCCCTCAGGAAGTATAAGACAAAATAAACTTTATAAGCTGCCTTGGTCATGGTGTTTATCACAGCAAAGGAAAGTGACTAAGACATACACTGTGATGGCTCTAACCTTTAAATCAAGAACAATGACACACCCAGGAGCAGTAGAGACCATAATCCCAGTACTTGAGAGACTGCGGCAAAGGGATAAAGTGTGAGGCCAGCCTGGATAACCCAACAAGATGCTGCTCCTAAAAGAACACAGCAGAGTGAGATACACACTCACACACTCATAAAAAGAGAGCTGGGCAGTGGTGGTGCACACCTTTAATCCCAGCACTGGGAAGGCAGAGGCAGGCAGATCTCTAAGTTTGAGGCTGGCCTGGTCTACAGAGCAAGTTCCAGAACATCCAAGGCTACACAGAGAGACCCTGTCTCGAGAAAATTAAAAACAACAACAAAACCTCCAAACCAAAACCCCACAAAATTACAAAAAGAAAACATGCATATGGCCGTCATGTAGAGAATGCAGATGGTGGCAAGACATTTGCCTAATATACACATACATTAATAATAAAAATAATAAATAAATAAGTGATATATGAAGTTTGGACTTTGAAAAGTTTTTAAAAATTAGGGCAGGTGAGATGTGTCAGAGGTGAAAAAACCCAAAACAAACAAACAAACAACAATAATGACAAAAAAAAACCAAGTTCAATGTGATCCCTGGAACCCACAGTGGAACAAGAGAACCAGCTTCCAAAAGTTGCTCTCTGACCTCCTCATATGCGGCATGTAACACAAATTTTAAAAAGCTTTTAAATTAATGTTCTGTTAAATAAAGATCCACCAACACCTGACACACACAAAGCAGGTTTATATCACATCATTAAACAGTGTGCGCAGGCATTATAAAAAAACAGAACCACTTTGCACATACCAAGAGGGGCTCTCCCTCTGACCTAGCTCCAGCTAATATATCTTACAGTAAGTTAGCACACAACATTTCCTCCTGGAATATGGAAGGGTATAAAAGTGCCAAGTTAAAGGGCTGGAGAGATGACTCAATGTTTAAGAGCATTATTGCTCTTGCAGAAGACCCAGTTTTGGTTCCCAATAACCATGTTAGGCAGCTAATAGTTCTAGTTTCAGGGGACTCTAATTCCCTCTTCTGGTCTCCTTGGGTCTCTGCACATACGTGGTACACGTAAACTCATGTGTATACAGGTAAAATAATAAACAAATATCAAAAGAGAAAAATAAGCGTAAAGCTTCTAAGCATGATTTTGTCATTCTGGTGACTAGTTCCCAGCTAGGAGTTCAAGTCATCAGGACTGGGTGTGATGATACACACCTTTAACCCTAGCATTTGTGGCAGAGGCAGGTGGATTTCTATTAGTGAAGCCAGTCTGATCTACATAGAGAGTTCCAGACCAGCCAGGACTACATAGCGAGATCTTATTTCAAATTTTAAAAAAAAAAGTCATCACACATCTCACTTAGAACAAGTGATATTTCCATAGGACATATGAGCTGTGTGTCAAGGCAGGGGCAGATCCCCCCCCATCTATATTATTACTTCATAATCGGCATTTGAAATAGAAGTTCTAGAAGGGACAGTTCACTCTATTCTAAGCTTTGCCCTCAGGACCAGCAGCATACACAACAAGCATTTAGTAAGTACTTGTACGAATGGGGTTAATAAAAACCACCCTTCCTGACCATTCTTTCCTTTCTTTACCCTCTGACATTATTGTTATTATTATTATTATTTTGGCCAACTTTTATCACACTACTCCTTATCAGTCTTGGGCACGAGACAACAAAAGACGGATGAATACTGAATGCACACTTGAATGTGACATGGTGGCATGGTCCAAGGGCACTATAGCCTCACTTTTAACACACTCAGTGGATGCCTATTATGTACAGAAGCATCATAGAGGCTACAGGGCTAAGACATGCAAGGCCCCCGTTCACATGGGACATGTATATACACGACTCTCATGTATATGTACATGACTCTCTCTGTGTTGGAAACTGTTATCAAGGGCCTTCCATGCCTTATATTACACAGTCACCACCAGTCCCAGCTTTGAAGTGCACCTAACTGGATGAGAATAACGGTTCACAACTACAGGCTGTATGACTTTGGTAGCATTAATTCACTTTCCTGGACTCAGTTTCCTTGCCATTAGTGTAGAACTATACAGTTTGTTCAATGTCTTGTAAGGTTTAAAGAGTGTTCACTCATTAATTCAAAAATATTCACTGTGCCGGAAACTGCGAGAGTTTGGGTGGGGAATCAACCGGGGTCAATCACCAATTCGATGTGCTCAGTGCTGAAACAGTTTAATACAGGGTTTGACCTTACAAAATAAGGGAATGGTCCGGGAAGACCTTTTTTGTTGTTGTTGTTTTTATTTATTTATTTTAGTTTTTCAAGACAGGGTTTCTCTGTGTAGCTTTGGTGCCTGTCCTGGAACTCACGCTGTAGACCTCGAACTCACATATATATTGGCCTGCCTCTGCCTCCCAAGTGCTGGGATTAAAGGCGTGAGCCACCACCGCCTGGCCCGGGAAGACTTCTTTAATACACACGATGCTCAGGCTGGAGAGACAAGCTCAGTGGTTAAGCCTTTGTACTGTTCTTTTAAAGGACCTGAGTTTGGTTCCTAACAGCCAAGTCTGATGGCTCACAAAAACTTGTAACTCCAGCTCTAAGAGGTCTGATTCCGTCTTCTGGCCTCCTTGGGTACCGCGCTCACGTGTCCACACACAAACATAACTAAAAATAAAGGTATTTTTTAAAATCCACAGTGTCAGGCATGGTGGCCCACGCCTTTAATTGCAGCACTCAACTGGCAGAGGCAGGAGTTCCAGACAGCCAGGGCCACCTAGTGAGACCCTCACTCGAAAACAAAACAAAACCACACGAGCAACTGTCAATGCGATCGCCGCTAACTGGATGGGCTACTCACTAGCTCTCCAGCCTCTGTCCTTTTGAGCGTTAATGTTTACAATTCATCAACACCGAGTCTTTGGGAGGATTCCTCTGTCCAATCGTACTGTCCAGTGACTGCAAACAGCAAACCCTCCTTTGGCGCCGGAGGACACTTTATCCCGAGCCTCGCCGCCAGCGGTCCCCGCTTACCTTCTCGACCTTCTTCGGCCCCTTCACCAGCTCATGCCTCTTGGGGATTGTTCCTCCGTCGCAACCCATCCTAAGGCCGGAGTCAGAGCCTCAGCAAAAAACAAAACAAGAGACCGCCGCTTCCGGGGTCTCTGCCGAAACCGTAGACACTTCCGGCGCTCCTCGATGACGCATAAAGTAGTCGTGCCGCAACGGGGGCGGGGCCACTGCACGCATCCACTCGGCTTCAGGGCCGTACGCCGGCGCGTCCTAGGGAATGCGCCCACTTCCGGCCGTGGGCGGGCCTTTCGTCTTCCCAGCGGCTCCCGGCAGCTGGGACGCGCTAGGTGAGGCGGGAGCGCCAAACAACGCCTTCAGTGTTGGCTCCCAGGTCTGCACCCCTGGACCCTGAGCGTTTTGCAGACCAGGGCGAGCTTTGCTGTAAGACTAAAGAGGAGATGGGCGGAATCTGTCACTTCACCTAGCTTTCATGTATTTTAAGTCCAGACTTTTTTAAAAGACCTATGTGGGTCTGCATGTGTGCTTGTGCACCACGTGAGTACAGGTGCCCGTGGAGGCCAGAAAAAGTGCTGGATCTCTCTGGACTGGAGTTCCGGATAGTTTTGAGCTGCTGGGGTGCCGGGAACCACGCCAGCGTCCACTCACAGAACAGCAAGCCTTCTTAGTCACTGAACCATCTCTTCATCCTGTATCCAGGTTTTTAAGGGCAAAGTCTGGGGCTCCAGCGTCACCAACAAGCTAAGCGTAGCCACCCATCCCATTGTTCCCCTGAAAGATTAGGGAAGGTAAAGGCAGAGGAAGGGATATATTCAGGTTGGTCATATTGGGTAGAGGACAAATAAGGGGTTCAGCGACAACCCAGCCTGTATGCGGGGTGCTGGCATAAGCTGTAGGTCTAGAGGAACAACAGGGGCAAAAGGCACGTATAAGCCATCCTGGGCAAGTGTGGTCCCCTTGATTTCTATTGGCCAGTCCGAAGTCCCACTGCATGAGGTGAACAGGTAGTTCCAGAAGAACCTTTTCTTCTGTGCTTTCGCCCTCATTGGGGAGTGTTCTGCCAGCTGGGGCTCTGCTGTTCCTGGCATCCTAGGTGGTTATAGGCCCAGAATGATGCCTTATGTCTGTGCCTTCAACCTTGTGAGTTGAGTTCAAGGCTAGCCTGAGCCTCCATGGCATGTACTAGGACCAGCCTAGGCTACAGAGTGAGACCTTATCTCGAAAAAAATTTAAAGACTGTGGATATATCTCAGTGGTAGATCATGTTTTTCTAACATGCATAAATACATATGCATATACATACACAAAATAGAAAGGGACAATACCAAACACCCAGGACTTGGGTATGGGCTTTTCAAGGTGGGGGAGTCACACTTAGGTGTCTAACCATAGTTACACATCTGATTTTGTGGCTTCTGAAGTTACGTAACTCAAAGGATGCAGTTTGCAGCAAAGTTCTGAGATCAAGTGAAGTCTACAGATTAGGTACAAAATAATGAGCGGGTTCACTCAGTTTCCCGTCATGGGGTGCATTGTCCAGGTTCAGGAGTAAGTAGCGAACTAATACAGAGAGACCCAAGACTGACAAGCACCCTGCCCTTGAGGAAGCAGAGTAGTGCTGGTGGTAGGAAGGAAGGTGGAACTCCCTACGTGCCAAGGGTGACCTTGAACTTGTGACCCTCCAGCCTCTACCTCTTCGGTGCTGGGATTATAGGTGTGCTCCACCACAGCCAGCTTGTGCAGGCACTGTGTGTGTTAGGCACTCTACCCAATTCGGAATGTCCTCAGTGTTTTTATTGTTTTTAACACTCCTGGTATTTTTGTTTGTTTGAGACAAGGTCTCCCTGTGTGCCCTTGGCTGGCCTGGAACTCATGTAGATCTGCCAGCCTCTGCCCCCTAAGTCCTGGGATTTAAGGCGTGTGCAACTATGCCTGACTTAATGTACTTATTAACATATCTCTTTAAAAAGGAATGTATTTTCTGTAGGTAATCTTTTTTCTTCCTTCCCTCCCTCCTTTTCCTCCTCTCCCTCCTCCACCTCCCTCCTCTCTTTCTTCTCCCCCTTTTCTTCTTGAGACAGGGGCTGTGTAGCCCTGGCTGGTCTTGAACTCACAGAGATCTGTCTGCAAGCAGTCATGATTTAGTCAGTTATGTTGTGTTTCTCTCAGTCTGTGGAAAATGCGAACTGACCCTAGGTAAGAGTTTCCTCCGCTTCCTGTGTTTCTTTGTATTTTCCTTTCTAGCCAGGCTGCGGTCGCACACTCCTTTAATCCCAGCCCTGCAGGAGGCAGAGGCAGGTGGATCTCTGAGTTTGACACCAGCCTGGTCTACAGAGCAAGTTCTAAGACAGCCAAAGCTACACAGAGAAACCCTGTCTCCAAAAAAAAAAAAAGTTTTTTTTTTCCTTTCTGTCCTGCCTAAAAAAATGATATATTAGAATTTTCAAAAGTTTTTAAAATTTCTTCTTACTATATGTGTATGAATGTTTTGCCAGCATGTATGTGTGTGGGCTACAGCTCATGTGTAGGCCAGAGAACAATTTACAGGAGATGGTTCTATCCTCTGACCATACAGATCCTATGAATTGAGCACAGGCTTGGCAGGAAGCACCTTCATCCATTGACCCAAAAAGGTGTTTTCTATATATTATCTGTTTGGGGAATGACCCTTGCCTGCAATCCTAGCACTTGGGAAGATGGTGTTGAAGCTAGCAGCAAGACCCTCTCTCAGAAAAAGAACGTATTTACACCAAAGCGACTCCCCAGTGCTTGTCACACTGGACGATCTCTCAGGTGGGCCCACACCACTTCCATCCTCTTGGCGAACCGAACTTAATTGAGGCCAAGTTGCTCTCACCACCTCCCACCATTTCCTTTCCTTTTTTGTGGAGGAAGTGCTGCAGAGCGTTGGATATTAGAAACACTTAGTTGTCAAGACGCTGCCAAAAGCCAACACAGTGCGTCTGGTTCTAAAGCTCCTGAGCAGTCCTCTGAAGTCGGCCTGGGGAGGCTCGCTCCCACGATGACCGTTGTCTGTGCTCCAAGGGAAATGCGCACTCACGGCTGTGAGCAGTAGTTCTCATGAGTCTGTACATAACGTGCTTGCTCTCTGTGGACAAGGATTTTCTCTGCTTGCCTACTTGGTAGCATCTCATAGCCCAGGCCGGTCTTAAAGTCCATAGTATTTGGAGATGACCTTGAAATCCTGCCCTCGCCCCTCCCCACCCAAGGGTTGGGATAACAGGAGTGTGCCAGTACTCGTCTATGAGGTTCTGGGGCTGGCACTCAGGGCTTCCTTCCTGCATGCTAAGCACACACTCTACCAACTGACCCACATCCCTTGACAACAGTTCTTGGTTTGAACACAACTCAGACATTTAAAAATATGAAAAGCAGCACTGGGCCACAAGCTGCTAGACTGTCTGTCACTGGGGAGGGGCTGGGTTCAAGTTTGTGAGGCGTTAGGGCAGCGCTGAGCCAAGGAAGCAGTGCAAACAGAGGCAGTCATATCATTGAGTAAAAAACCAGTATTTCCGCAGCAAGAAGGTTTTTACCCTTTGATTCCCTGCAGCATTTCCTGCCTCCAGCTGCATCCATCCCTGCATCTAGCTGCATCCCCGACCTTACTGGAAGATAACTCCTAATGGGTGTCTTGCATTTCTGCATGACATTTTGTTCTGAATTATCTTCTGAAGGATGTTGAGGCTGAAAACCTTGGAAGATAAGATAAAGAGTGTGGGACAGTTTTTTGTTTTTGTTTTGTTTTGTTTTGTTTTGGTCAAAAATGCATCTATCTATCCGTTTGTCTATCTATCAATAGTTAGATACCTATTATTATTTCTTGAGATGGGATCACCGTGTAGCCCTGGCTGGCCTGTAACTTGCTATATTTACACTTGCTCTTTATACTAGGCTGATGTCAAATTCACAGAAATATCTACCAGCTTTATCTATAAATGGATATATCTGTATCGATATTTATATTGATAGATGTAGGTATACTTTTTAAAATCAAGACAGAGTCTAAGTACATAGCCCTGGTTGTACTCAGCTTGCAGCAATCCTCCTGCCTCTGCCTCCCAAATGCCAGCTACTGAAAACCAGATAAATATGGTGACTCAGTTAGAGACACAGCTCCACTGGCTATGCTAGGATCTGTTGTAAGAGTTGGGGCATTCCTAAGCTAAGAGCTCCCTGGTTTCACCTGAGCTACCCTCTGCATTACCCCCTGGGGCTGGAGGGACATGGATCAGTCAGTCGACGGCGTGAGAGTGAGTGCAGTTGCTTTGGTGCTGTGAGTCCTAGTCTCTGTGCAGGTGTAGGTCTGTGCAGCATGCCTGACTGCCGTGCTTAGGAGAGTCAGCTGTAAGAGTAACCATCGATTGGCACATGGGAACTTGGAATTGGGAAGGCTTTTCACCATGCTCAGAATGGCTAAACATGGCTTTCTGCATCTAAGCTACTTACAGTGAGATTCAGGCTAACCATCTGCCTTCCCCTGGATGCCTGGATATATGGAATATGGGTTCTCATGAGCCCCTCTGGTTGGCAACACCCCATGTATGGTGCTACAGTCTGTGGCGTGATCTTGGCTCCCATGCATTCGACCCCTACAGTCTCTTCCCTGTCACAGAAATGAATCATAGTGCTGGGCGGTGGTGGCACACACCTCAATCCAACACTCAGGCAGAGGCAGGAGGATCTCTGTGAGTTTGAGGCCAGCCTGGCCTACAGAGTGAGTTCCAAGGTTGCACAGAGAAACCTTGTCTTGAAAACCACAAAAAAGAAAATAAAAAGAAAAAAAGAAGAGAAATGAATCATAGCTCCAAGTATGACTGTTCTGGGTCCTGGAAGTGTCCCAAGTGACTATTTATGCCAAAGGTTGCTTGGGCACACCCACATAGCCTCTTCTCCCAGATTCTTGGTTCTTTTTCTGTGTCCATAGGAACTGGCAGGAAGAATCCTTAGATGCATCACAGTGACACACTGAGCCAGTGTTAGGATTATTAGAGTGTGAGTATGTGTGGATGTCAGTGTGTGTGTGTGTGTGTGTAACAGAGTGGGAATGTGGAAATGAGTATGTGTGGGAGTGTTTGTGTGTTTGAGTATGTGTCTGTGAGTGCGTGTGTGTGGGCGTGTATTATGTGAGTAGGTAGGAGTGTGTGTTTCTGTAACAGTGGGAATGTGGAAGTGAGGAATATGTGTGAGTTTGTGTGGGTGTCGGACTGTCATGGGCAGGCACCCAATTTATGGTAGTATAAGCAAAACAAAGTCCCTTCTCTTCTGGTCATAAATCCCAAGGCAGTCACTTTGCCACCATAGTTGACTCAGAGTGTGGGACCCAGAAGCTGCTCCTTGACGCCCCTGGAGGCCCTCAAGTCAGCCAGCCACGTAACCAGTTGGCTGCAGGTTGTCTCGAGAGCCCAACATGTAAGACAGAGTGGTCACAACTTTCACACCCACAGCAGGATCCTAGCAGGTGAGACCCTATTGTTCAGGGTGTGATGTGTGACCCTCCGGGCTGAGTCCAAGTCTCCCATGTTTTAGGGTCATGAGACTAAGTGAAAGCGGCAGCCCACTCTGGGCAGTGGCTGTTTGTTTGCTTGAGTCTACCTGCTCTCTTCTCCACTCTTTCTCCTGCTCCCATTTGCTCCCCTCTGTTACTTCTGTTTAGTTCCTTTTTGTTTTGTTTTAGTTTTTCGAGACAGGGTTTCTCTGTAGCTTTGGAGCCTGTCCTGGAACTAGCTCTTGTAGATCATGCTGGTCTCGAACTCACAGAGATCCTCCTGCCTCTGCCCCCTGAGTGCTGGGATTAAAGACAGGTGCCACCACCACCCAGCTCCTGTTTTGTTCTCTTGAGAGAGGGGCTCATGTAGTCCAGGCTGGCCTTGAATTTCCGATCTTCCTACCTACCTTCCAAGTGTTTTGGAATTGCAGCCATGTACTGCTACACCTGGCTCTGCATGCAACATTTTTTAAAATGAGATTTTATTATTTATGTGTATGTGTGTGCTGCATGTTTGCTCTCAGAGGCTAGAGGACATTGGGTCTCCTGGAGTTGTGGTTACAGGCAGTTGGGAGGTGCCTGAGGAAGGTATGAAGATTTGAACTCTGGTCCTCTGGAAGAGAAGAAACTGCTCTCTGGCCACTACATTCAGTATTCTAAAAGGGATTTATTTTTATTCTATGTGTATGAGTGTTTGCATGTATGACTATGTATGGACATGTTTATATGTACATGTATATATTATACCACTTTCATGCTTGCTGCCTGAGGAAGACAGAAGAGGTTTTCAGATCCCTTGGAACTAGAGTTACAGATGGTTGTGAGCCACCAAGTGGATATTGGGAACCAAACCAGGGTCTTCTCTTAACTGCTGCGCCATCTCTCTAGTCCCTACCATCACTATGTTAAAAGTGCCCACCACATGTACAAAAGATAGAAGCTGGCCTTGGTACCACTGCAGGAGACACGGCCTGAAGATGCTTTGTGAAGATGTCATGTGACATGAGAGACAGGGATCTTTCCATGGAGTGAAGGATAAGGTAACCATGGTGACATGAGTTGAAAGGCTGAGCTTCAAGGAGAAAAAGAGGAAGTGGTTTGCATGAGGGGTGCTTGGTAACACCTCCATGGCTGTGAACAGTGTGGGTGTTATCTCATGCCACATCTTCCTGCTTCCTCCACCCCCAAACACACAAACGATGGTTTTGCTTTCCAGTCCAGGCTGACATATACAAACTTGCACACACTCCTACAGCTGCATTCAAAGAGGAGACATTGTCAATAAATGTTTCACTTTGGTCCCAGTGCTCAGAGACCCTTCCAAGGAAAGGGCTGCTGCCAGGGTGCTTCTGGGTTTTTATTTTTAAGTTACAGTTTAAGTTTTTTTTTGTGTGTGGATGTTCAAAGACAATTATCAGGAGTCAGTTCTCTCCTTCCACCACGTGGGTCCCTGGAGTAGAATTCAGGCAATCAGGATTGGTGGTAGGTGCCTTTACTTCCTGAGTCATCTCCCAGGACCTTGAAAATGTGTTTAACCCCATGATTACAGATAAATAATATAAGACTTGAGACTGGTGAAATATAAACTATAATCTAACTGAGCCGTGGAACTGACTGACACAGATATGTAACATACAAAATAAGTTAGTAGGGAACCCAACAGAACACATAACAGTCATCTTTGGGGTGAGGTAACATAACCAAAATACATTTGGGGTGGGGACTAGGGGATCAATCTTAGTGGCAGAGTACATGCTTAGCATGCATGGAACCCTAGATTCTCTAGCAACACACGGACACGTGCACGCACGCACACACACCCGCACACACACATGCACACATGCACGCACACACATGCACACACACATGCACACGCACGCACACACACAATTTGTATACATATCACAGTATTAATCTAAAACTAACTGATAAAGACAACTATCATTACTTTTCTGGGGGCTTTAAAAAAATAAACAGGTTCTCTCTATATAGCCCTCTTTGTCTTGGAACTTATGACTGCCCTGGCTTCTGTGGCTTCTGCCTCCCGAGTGCTGGGCTTAAAGACAGGCACCAGCAATCCCTGCAGGTCACCACATTTTCTGATGAATGCCACAGAAATAAATTCATTGAAAATAAGTTCCTCTATCCCATTTCTCCAACTTTCCTTTCTCTTCAGCAGTGGACAGACTGCAGAGATTTCTTTGTCTCTTCATCTGTCTTTCTGATCAGTCTGACTCTGAGGGCAGGACCTCTGATAACCTCCTCTCACTTTAGTCCCTTTACCGTGACCTTAGGTGCTGCCTAAATAAGTAAGTGTAGAATGACTGTAAACCACATGCACATTTGACTGGCACAAAACATGGCTTCTACAATGCCACTCCTGCTGTTGGTGATGCACACCTTGGCACAGTGAATTCAACATCACAAGGTCCTGACTTGTCACCTGCCTCTTCTTGACCTCCTTGTGGTCAGCCGGTGTCCTCTGGAGACTTAGCCACTTACTAATACCAGCTCCGAGGGCAGTGACTGTTTGAACCCATGTGACTGGCTTTTCCACAGGACAGAGACACCACTTGTAGGTGCAGAGCTAGCCGGGAGTTGACCTCTCTAGGAGGTGTTAGAAAAGGCTTCATTCCAATGTCTCTCTGAATTTCCGAGTGTGATGCTCTAGTTTCTCCACCTCTGTCTGGAGGCAGCCCAGGGCGCTCGGGCTCGGGTACTTAATCACCGCATTCTTGGTGGCCAGCGCCAGGTCCTTGAGCAGTCCACACAGGTGACTGCTGCCACGCAGGATCTCATTGCGTTCGTCCTTGTCCTGGGTCTCCTTGCACAGTGTGTCCACCAGCTTCTGCCCAACTGTGATAACCAGCTTGCTCTGAGTGATGAAGACCTCGGGGGGCTGGCTGTTGCTCAGGCTGCTGGTAAAGACGCCAATGGCTTTGAATAGTGCTCCGAAATAGAGCCTGCAGTGCTCGGACAGGTGGATCTTCCTGTCTGCGTCCTGCCGATTGGGAGCAGGAGAGGGAAGAGAGCTAGGGCTCTAGAGGAGAGGAAGGAGAGAATACGTAAGGGCTAGGACCATCAGCAGGCTGCAGCTGTCAATCTTCTCCTGTGCAGATTCGATTTGCAAGAACCATTGTAAAAAAAAAGATTTGCTAAGGAAATTCAGAGCTGGCCATCGTCTAAAAGGCAAATGCCAATGTTTTCAAAGCAGTGTTCGGCATGCAACTGTGTATTGTGTTATAGGTGGTAGCACTGTTTGGCATGCAACTGTGTATTCTTGTGTTATAGGTGGTAGCACTGTTCGGCATGCAACTGTGTATTCTTGTGTTATAGGTGGTAGCACTGTTCGGCATGCAACTGTGTATTCTTGTGTTATAGGTGGTAGCACTGTTCGGCATGCAACTGTGTATTCTTGTGTTATAGGTGGTAGCAATATTCGGCATGCAACTATATATTCTTGAGTTATAGATCATACATTATCTGTGCATGCTGTTTTATTCAACCAGCTCTGTAAAACGTAAGAAACACTTTTTAAGGAACGCATTGATAATGATAAATCTGCGACTTTCAAATGTTCAAGAAGTGGGGGAACTGGGTGTTTATCCCCACTCTCTGGAGGTGGAGACAGGAAGATTGCCAGCTCTAGACTGGCCTGACCTCTGTGGTGAGGCAGACATTGTATCATGAACATCTTGGCTTGAAAATATCAAGTGTAGGCAAACTTGAAATGTAGTGATGCTTTATCTGGGGCAAGGATGCGGAGGAAGCTATCACTATTTCTTTCTTTTTCTTTTTCTCTTTTAAAGATTTATTTATTTATTATGTATACAACATTCTGCCTCCATGTATGTCCGCATGCCAGAAGAGGGTACCAGATCTCTTTATAGATATTTGTGAGCCATGTGGTTGCTGGGAATTGAACTCAGGACTTGGAAGAGCAGTCAGTGCTCTTAACCGCTGAGCCATCTCTCCAGTCCCCTATCATTATTTCTTAATGAGGAACCGCTTCAGGCAGTTAGTGGGCAGGAGTCCTGGGGTGCTGAGTGGGGCATCCCATATATGGAGCCCTGTCCCCAGAGCCAATGAGGAAGCCCTGTTAGTGTGAAGCAGCCCTGTCAGATGTGGCTCCTGGACTTGACTTGCATCACTTTGCATCCCTTGCCAGGGATGCAAAACCAAAGCCAAGTGCTAGGTGAGCTCTGAGAAGGCAGATACCCTGTCCAAGTCAGTGGACACCTCTGTCCTCCTTTGCTCTCTCCAATATCCCAGTTGTTGATCTGGTTTACTGCAACTCGACAGTTTCTACAACCGTCACTTCTCTTGCTTCTCAACATTGGCTGGCTTCTTACTTGGTTTTTAAATGACTCATTGCCCGTGTGTGTGTGTGTGTGTGTGTGTGTGTGTTGAAATTATGCACATATACAGATATTGACTGTGCACGTGCATCCAGAAGCCAAAACATGGTGTCCTGTTTCTTCCCCAGTCTTTCTCTGTCTTATTGCCTTGAGATAGGGTCTCTCACAGAACCAGAAGGTCCCCATCTTGACTAGGCTGACTAGCTAGTGAGCTCCCAGAATCTGCCTGTCTCTACCCACTGCCTCCCAGTGCTGGGGTTACAAGCACATGGTAGCCAGCCATGCCTGGCTATTTTACATGGGTTCCGGGGATTTGAACTCAGGTCTGCACAGCAAGCACTCTTACCCACTGAGCCATCTCCCTAGCCCTGGACTCATTGTCCTTACTTTAATTAATTTAGAGAGAACATTTAAAGTTGGTAAGTGGAAAACTGCCTTCTGCCACAAATAGAAGACAGCCAAGAAGAACAAAGAGTGATAAAATCTTTGGTTTAAAAGACACTGATCAGGTGTCAAAGATACTATGAAGAGACATTAACACACCCCCCCCCCCAATGTTTTACTGTAATCATCATCAAAACATGAAATGGTTGCCAGGCTGAGTGCAGCTCAGTGGACTTTGCCTGTCTTGCACAGAGCCCTAGATTCAGTTCCAAAGACAAAGATAGGAGGGAAGGAAAGAGAAAATTCTTACAGGGCTTGTGACAGTGTCATTTAATGTCACGTGGTTGCAAGCCGTGACAACTCTGAGGAGCACCTGGAGTTCTTTCCCTGATTCTTAGGGGTGCATGCTCCACCCGGGTGCTCAGGGTCCCTCCATTACTAAGGAGAGCAGGAGGCAGATGGATGTTGCTAACATGGACTGGGCTGTAACTCTGCATTTTCATAGACCAAAGAGAGTTCTCCGGGGCAAATCATATCCATCAGAGCCTGGGAGAGCATGAGGGCTTACCGTGGCATGGAAATCTTTGTTTTCATCCAGCCTTTGTTCCAACATGGGCTCTCCTTTCTCTTGTGGGTTAGGTGGCTTCTGAAAAAAAAATAAATGTTCAGATTACTAATTTAAATAGCTTTCCCATTGCTATGGCTGTTTAAGCTCACGTTTTTGTTTCACTGTTATGGTTGGTGGTTTTTATGCCCCCCTCCCCGCCCTCGAGATCTTGCCATGTAGCCTGGATTGGCCTGGAACTCACCACCTCCTCCCCAGCTTCCTGAGTACAGAGGTTACAAGCGTGCACCACCGTGCCCCACTTAAATTTACTTTTAAACGGGAGGTTCTGTTTGTGCTTCTGCTTACTGATGCATTTATTGGCTTTGGCAACAAAGGGCTGGATTCTGCCTGCCAATGTAGCCTGATAAAGTGGAAATTAAAACCAGCCAACTTTCTAGAATATGCCGACTCTCCTCTATCAGCCAGTCACTTCAGAAGAACCTGGGAAGTGACTGCTGTCACAGTGACTTGCTGGGCCTCTGCATTCTGACAGTCCCTGAACTCAGGGGTCTCCTAGTGGGTCCAAAGGCAGTCAGCCAGAGAAGTGTTTCTTGGAGTCTCTGGAGCAGTGGACTGGTCAGTCCAGCACCGGGGAGAATGTGTGTTTTCCTCCTGAGAAACACATCAACAATGACAACCTGGAAATGCGGAGAAACCTGGCAGTTAGCAGCACAGGTCTGTGGCTTCAGCATCATGGGAGATGTGCTGGATAGGGTTATGTTAGCTTGACACAAGCTGGAGTCATGGGACAGGAGGGAACCCAACTGAGAAAATGTCCTCATAAGATCAGGCTGTAGGCAAGCCTGATTGATGTGGGAGGGCCCTGCCCATTGTGGTGGGCCACCCCTGGGCTGAAGGTCCTGGGTTCTATAAGAAAGCAGACTGAGAAAGCCATGTGGAGCCAGCCAGTAAGCAGCCCCCTCCATGGCCTCTGCATCAGCTCCTGCCTCCAGGTGCCTGCCATGCTTGAGTTCCTGTCCTGACTTCCTTCAGTGATGGACTGTGATGTGGAAGTGTAGGTCGAATAAACTCCTCCCCAACTTGATTTTGGTCATGGTGTTTTATTATAACAGTATCAATAACCCTAACTAGGAAAGGAGACTAAGGAAGGAGGGGCCCAAATTCAAAGCCTGCTTGAGCAATTTAGGGCCATCCTTTCCAGAATAAAGGGTGAAAAATAGAATGATTTCAGTCATGGTGGCAAATGCCTTTAAACCCAGCCTTCGGGAGGCAGAGAGGGAGAAGTGGAGGTAACTCTCTGAGTTCCAGGCCAAGACTACACAGTGAGACCCTGTCACAAACAAACAAACAAACAAACCAACAACAATAAAAACAAGATGGAGAATGGCAGAGGCAGACAGCACACACCTACACACTACATGCACACACACTCACAACAGGCCTGGGAGATGGTTCAATGAGGTGCTTTGCAAGGACAAGCACCTGGTTCAACCACTGGAACCAATGGGAAAAGTTGGGTGTAGTGGCACAAGCTTGTCACTCCAGTGCTAAGGAGGCAGAGGAAGGCAGCTCCCTAGGTCCTGCTTTCCAGCCATCCTAGCCTACTGGGCCACGTCCAGGTCAATGGGAGACACTGAAGAAAAGCAGCCAGGGTTGTCTTCTGGCTTCCACACACACATACATGTGTACACTTCCACGTGCACACATTCCCGGCATCTCCCTCTCTGGTGACCATTTCAGGAAACAAATGAGGCTTCCTGGTGTACTGTTTGTCACCCGAACTCACCTGTCCATGGACAGTCACTCTGCTTTTCTTTACTATCTGAAGGTCGTGTTCGTTTGACTCGGTTTCTCTTTGAGGAGGCTGGATGCATCTTTCGCACTTTGGCTCCGTATCTCCTTTCTCACAGTTCTGTTTAAAAAGGAGCCGTCCGTTGGCAATGACAATGGAGGTAAATCTCTTGACATCTTCTGGAACCATCCTCGCCACTATGACAAACCTCTCCAGGTCATCCAGGCTGTTTTGGACTTTGTCCGTCACGAGAACATCAAGGGGCCAGTTGCAGCGGTCTAGGTTCCCCTTTGCATCCAGCAGAATCTGGTAGGAACCCGAGATTATTAGAAGCTGATCTCTAATCCTAGCCTGAAGCTGGCTGTCAGTGAGATTGCTGGCAGTCCCACCAACCCCTTGGGCAAAATCCAGAAACTCTCTTAAGGATTCTTCGATGTGGTCCGCGGCCCTGCGGATCATGTGGATGTTGGTCTCCAAGGAGTCTCTGAACCTCCAAGTCCTGCTTACGTAGAGCAGCAGGCCCGCTGCAGAACTGGCCACTTTGTGCTGCAGGGCCATTGCCGTCTCTTTGGCAAAATCGACGTCCATCCACAACTCCTTCGCAGAGTCCTCGGAGGAGGTGCTGGGGGAGGAGTCCATGGACACGGAGGAGCACGAAGACACCATACTAGCTCTGCTGTCTGAGCTGGCAACGGATAATTGGTCTGAGTCAGGAGACAGGGAATTTGGCTGTCTGGAGATCCAGGGGATAGTCTCTGGAACCTCTTTGATTTCCTCCAGCTCCTTCCCAGTCTGAGACACACCATGCATGACTTTGGGAGTGTCATAAATGTTGGGCTTGGTGTTCTGTTGCTCCACTCTGGGAATGAGAAATCTGGAAGGGACGCTGTAGCTGCTGCCCGCATCTGAAGGGAGTGAGTCTCTGGGTGCTGGAACAGCGTAGGAAGGCTCTTCTGGGGGGCTGCTTTTCTTCTGCACTCTGCTCTCCAGCTGTGGGGAGAGAGTCACAGCTCCAATGCACACAGCGGATGGGCATCCAGGATTGGCACTGGACCCCGACTCTCTGGTGAAGCTGGTCAGAGGTGCTTTTCTGACGTCGGCCTTTCCCAGCAACACTGGAGCGTCGTTCCTCCACTCTGATTGCTGAGGGCTGGATAACGTGTTGTAGCCACCACCTTGTCTGAAGGCAGTTGCTGGTGTCAGCACAACCCTCTGGCCCTGGGAAAGAACCACACGAAGCTGTCCAGGTTAGCAGCAATCGAAAGAGTATGAAAGGGTCTTTACATCTGAGTGGCACTCTTGCTCAGGTTCCTCAGTGTCTCCACTGCTCCTGTCACTCAAGGTCCCTCACAGCCTGACCTCACCTCCTTCTTAACCTCCTTTCTTTCCACAAGTCCATCTTTGTCTGTCTCCCCTCCTGCATGCGCGTGGTGGTTTGAATGAGAACGGCCTCCATAGGCTCCTATGTTTGAATGCTTGGTTCCCAGTGGGAGAACCTGACAGAGGATTAGGCGTGGGCTTGTCAGAGGAGATGAGTCACAAGGGCAGACTCTTGCTTCAGAAGCCTCCCACCACCCCTGTGCTCTCTGCTTATGGTTCAGGATCCGAGCTTTCAGCTGTTCCCGCTGCCATGGCTTCATTCTTCCATCATGGACTCTAACCTCTGGAGCCATAACCCCAATTAAATGCTCCACTTTATAAGTTACCTTGGTCACGGTGGTCTCTTGACAGCAAAGGGAACTAATACAGCATCCACCTTCCCAAGTTGACTTTCTCTCCATAGTTCAGAACACTCGCTCGTACCCCTTGTTTAACGTCCCAGTTGCTCCCTCTGCTCCTCATGGCCTTTGTATCCTTTTCTCTCACATCTCACAAACTTCTGCCCCACCCACTACGCTGCTGAGGTGCAGCAGTGTTGGAAGATCTCCCCGATCCCACACTCCCTCTATGGGATCATGCCTGTGGGACACATCTTGTCGAGTGCAATGACAAATGTCCCCCTCACGAGGGACCTCAAATGATGTTCCTCTGCACAAAGGTGAAGCGTGCTTTGAGACAACACGCCTATGTGATCCCTCACAAGATGTCATTCTCTAGCACCTGCTGAGCTTCCTCTCTGTGGCTTATACCAATTATCTCACAGAGTATTCCAGAACATGTGCAGTAAGAACGGGGGCATGGGAAAGTTAAACAACCTGACCAAACCACCACATAATCTCTCTCCCTCCCTGTCCCCTCCCGCCCCCCCCGTAGGTCAGAGATGTACACTGGGAATCTTCTTCTATTGTTCTTCCCCTTGTATTTTGAGACAGGGTCTCTTGCTGAACCTAAAACTCAATAGATTTGCTGGTCCATCAGCTCTAGCAATCCTCCTGTCTCCACCTTCCCAGCTCTGGGACTACTGGCATGTGCTCAGCATTAAATATTGTATGTATATGGGTATTTAGACTGCATGTATGTGTACCATGTGCATATCTGCCTCTCATGGAGGCTAGAAAAGAGCACCAGATTCCCTGGGACTAGAGTTACAGACTCCAGTGAGCCGTCATGGAGTCATGGATGTCATGGATGGCAATTCACCTAGCTAATAAAGTTTTCCCAGAGGATGCTTAGTCGCCTAGCTCCCCGTCCCCAGTCTGTTCATACTCACACTCGCCAGGCTGGCAGAGGAGTGGAGTGATGCCTTCTGGGAGCTGGTGGGTATGTCGTAGAACTGCTGTCTCTCTGGATTCTAGGGAAAGACCGCAAAGAAGGGCAACTTTGAGTTCTCTTTTGGAAGGATTTACCACACAAACCCCACAAGTTCAGTGTTTGTCAATGAAAGACACAAAACCCTGAACACTTTAAGGCTTAAAGTCACAGTTCTTTGTTATGTTATGATAGCTGTGCTCAACCACCAACTTGAACCCCCTCATTTTTTGTTTTGTTTTGTTTTTTTTTAACTAAAATCAATTCTGCCTCTGTCTATCTTTTTCTCTCTGTGTCTCTGTCTCTCTGTCTCTGTCTCTCTCTCTCTTGCTGAGGAACCTGCCCTCAGCAGGTCAGGTACTGAAGAGGTGTGGAATCGGCACAACTGCATGCACACAGAGAAAACTTTTCTGAGGGTCAAAGCTTAATTCTTCATTTTATTTTTTCTCTGTCTGCTCCTACTTTGTTCTTTCTCTGTTCTCTTCTTTTATCCTGTTGCTTTCCTCCTCCTTCTTCCCTGCGTCCTCCTTCTCCATCCTCCCTGACATTCTCCTCTGTCCTCCCTGACGTTCTCCTCCATCCTCCCTGACCTCCTCCGTTCTCCCTGATGTTCTCCTCTGTCCTCCCTGACCTTCTCCATCTTCCCTGACATTCTCCTCCATCCTCCATCCTCCCTAATGTTCTCCTCCGTCCTCCCTGACCTTCTCCATCCTCCCTGACATTCTCCTCCATCCTTCCTGACATTCTCCTCCATCCTCCCTGATGTTCTCCTCCATCCTCCCTGACGTTCTCCTCTGTCCTCCCTGACGTTCTCCTCTGTCCTCCCTGACATTCTCCTCCATCCTCCATCCTCCCTAATGTTCTCCTCTATCCTCCCTGACCTCCGTCTTTCCTGACGTTCTCCTCCATCCTCCCTGACGTTCTCCTCAGTCCTCCCTGACGTTCTCCTCAGTCCTCCCTGACGTTCTCCTCAATTCTCCCTGACGTTCTCCTCCGTCCTCCCTGACGTTCTCCTCCATCCTCCCTGACGTTCTCCGTCCTCCCTGACGTTCTCCTCCGTCCTCCCTGACGTTCTCCTCTGTCCTCCCTGACGTTCTCCTCCGTTCTCCCTGACGTTCTCCTTCTCCATCTTCCCTGAGGTTCTCCTTCTACTTCTCTTACTTTTCTCTTCTCCTTCTATGCCTCCTAAGGCAAAGATTTCTCTTTTTTTTCTTTTTTCTTTTTTTGGTTTTTCGAGACAGGGTTTCTCTGCAGCTTTTTTAGAGCCTGTCCTGGAACTAGCTCCTGTAGACCAGGCTGGTCTCGAACTCACAGAGATCCGCCTGCCTCTGCCTCCCGAGTGCTGGAATTAAAGGCGTGCACCACCACCGCCTGAGTAAGGCAAAGATTTCTATGCAAGGAAAGATTACCTTACAACCCAAAGTTACATATTTTCCAGAAACAAATTAAAATCTTTACAGAGGAAGAAATTATGCTATGATCATATGATTAAGTCACATGTTTTTCTTAGACGTCCACAAGTAAGCATTTTCCTTTGTATTAATTTTCCCACCATAATATCTTCACCCCAAAGCAATGATTCTTTCGAAATTAATTAACAAAGTTTTAAACAAGCCAAGAACATTTCAGTCAGTTTCTTTTGTACTGCGATTACAAAGAAAAGATCAATTATTTTATGATTTATCTCAAAGAGTAATCTTATAAAAAAATCTTAATCACAAATCTAAACTTTTATATATAAAAATAGTCATTTATACTCTGAGTCCTCAAAGTGCACACCCATTCATCAATAATTTTTATTAAATCATAACAGAAAGCTGAGGACAAAAATGGTACAAGAAATTAATCATTGCTCTTCATCACCAACCCATCTTTAGCAAGAAAGGGCACATCAGTCAGTAATAACGGGCTGCCTTTGTTCTTGTCCCTGACCTCAACGAGTCCCTTGCTCAACTATCAGAAGTGTACTATTCTAAACTATAAATTGTTTCCCCAGATTTTATACATCAAAATCATTAAGGAAAACATCTTAACCAAACTTTGCTAACAATCTACATTTCTAAATTCTTTTTAAAGATGGTGGCTGAATCATTAATCTGCTCCAGCAGCAATGCTTGGAGAAAAGCCAATCACTTTTACTGTAAGTACCAGTGGTGCTGCCCGGTGAGGGGCTAGAAACCCCTTAGAGTTTCCATACAACTCAGAGATTATAAGGGACGTGGTGGCTGTGAGGGCAATAAGCAAAGCCATGCTCAACAACAGCGTGAAAGGGAGTCGTGGAGCTCTGATTCTCCTAGACACCCCCATCGTGTTTATGCTGACTGGCCTGCTTGCTGCTCCTCTTCAATGGCTCCCATGTCTCTGTCTCTGTCTGTTCGTCTGTGTGTGTATGTGTGTGTGTGTGTGTGTTTAAGCACGGGCACCTTCTCAGCTCAAGGTGTGGGGGTAGGGTGGAGGAGGGCTACAAGCACAGACATGTCCTAGCAACCACCCAAATAAACCCTGGCAGCTCATCTTAAGGGAGTCAGCCCTCTGAACGAAGGAAGCCACAAAGGCAAATGTTGTGGGAAACTCAGACTGGGCACCAAACCTTAGGGTGTGGAAGGGTGCAGAGTGAGGCTTACTTTAAGGGTTGAGGAGATCCGGCTCTGGACAGGAACGTCGTACACCTGGGAAGGCAGAGTCGGCAGCGAGGCCCTTGCAGGTCTGGGAAGCATGTGGAGGGTCTTGGAGAGAAAAAGAGTGGAGTCAAGATACCCAAGGTCATGGTCAAAGTCGTCTTCCAAACCATGAAGACAGCCATGAGTGTTAGCTGTCCCCAGCGGGCGGGCCCATCCTGAGGCCCACAGGCTGGGGAGAGACGTGAATGTAGCCCAAACAGAATCCTAAATGTATGTAAAATATTCTAAGATTTTTTGGCAAGCTTTAAAGACTTCATTGAACAGTTCCCGAGCATGAACTTTATAAATGGCGATGTCATGTCACAATGTCAAAGGTACCTGCTGGAGGCTAGGAGGACTGACACGCTGCAGGGAGAAACCATGGTTATGGGCATGTCTCCCATACAAGGTGGGCCATCGTGCCTGCATCAGAGTCCCCTGGGAAGTGGGTTAGAATACGGATTCTTGCTGTGCATGTCTGATGAATGTGAGTGCAGAGAGGCCCCCGGGAGCCTACAGCAGGGACAAGCTTGTCCCATGATTGGAGGCCAACCTTGAATACCCTATGAAGGCAAGGATGACCTTAAATCCCTGATCTTCCTGTTTCTACAGCCCACGGACTAGGATTACAGGCATGTACCACACTACACCCAGCTTTATAGGATGCTGGGGACCAACCCTAGGGCTTACTCAGGACTTCATGTATGTTAGACAGGCACTCTCTAACAGAGCAACACTTCCCGCCATGTTTTATTTTAATAGGATACTGGGTACCATGACATACAGTACAACAGAAAAGGAAATAGGACTTGTCATATCAGGGCCATAGGTTGAGGACTAAGGCAAGGCAAGAGAGGACAAAATAAATTTGCTGAAAACCCAAAGGGAGATGAACCACCTAGCTTAGTCCTAAGGAACCTGGCACTGTGTAGAGTACTTTCCAAGTTAGATCACTGTGGGTAGGGGGTTCAGGATTTTAATGTGGAGACCAGGGAACAACCCAGGCTGAGGAGCAGCTTCTGAGAACCAGGCCAGGGTCTCTTTATTCATCAATGTATTCGTCACCCAGCCTGGGGATGACACCGGTTAAGCTTTGCCTTGGGTTTGGTTTTGGTGAATGAAGGCACACAGCCTGAGACAGTATTAGACATGAATGCTCTCCTGGCTGTCCCTCAGCTGTGGCCACAAGCACGGATAAAGCAGCTGTGAAGCCATACAGCGTGTGTCTCTCCAAATACACACTGCAGCTGTTGAGGGTCAAGCCAGCCCCTTTCTTTCTCTGTTTGAAAACTGCATTCTTCTTCACAAGGGACACAGTTCCATTAAAACTGTGGGCCCTCAGGAGCAGGACTTCCTGAAGTACTATCTTAAAAAGGAAACCCCTGTTGGTACCTGGAAACCGAAGTCACCCACATGGAGGGGCAGACTCATCACAAGCTTGGATGAGAGGGTGGAGCCTCACATCCCACCTGTCTCCACTTGGTGGTTCTCAGGGATAGCTTTACAGCCTGGGCCTGGGCTGGCTCTTTGGGCTATCCAACACAGCTACTGTTGCCCCACCTAAAACCCACGTTTCCCTCAATCATACTTTAGAAACTGCTTGTGGGGCGCCTCCAGCATCCCAGGCTCAGCAATCTGTGCTCCAGCTGGGGAGGTGGCTCTGTCAGTACAGCACTTGCTTTGCAAACATGAAGACCTGAGTTCAATCCCCTGAACCTGTGTGAAAATAGCTGGGATGGTGGCACCCACTTGTGATCCTAGTACTGAGGAGCTGGGGATCCCTAGTCTCACTGCCTCTCCAACTTAGCAGAATGGACAAGTTCCAAGCCAGTGAGAGACCTTATCTCAAAAAACAAACAAACAAACAAACAAAAACCAACAACAGAAAGGAGGCAGACAGGGAAGGTGGCTCACCCATTGGGTAATGGTACCAACAGCCAAGCCTGACGATTTGAGTTCAGTCCCTGGAACCCACACAGTGCGGGGTGAGAACTGACTCTGGTAAGTGGAACTCTGACCTTCATATATGTGCTGTGGCAAGCATGTGCCCCCAATAAGTGTAGCTGTGGTTTTTGTTTTGTTTCGAGAAAGGTCTTACTATATAGCCCTGGCTGGCCTGGAACTTGCTATGTAGACCAGGCTGGGTGGCCTCAAGCCTACAGGGTCTACTTGTATCTACCTCCCCAGGGCTGGATTAATAACATGTTCTACCATGCTGTTTAAATACTATCATAAAAGTGCAAGGTGGACAACTTGAGGTTGACCTCTGACCACTGTATGTATATACACACATGTCAATCCATAAATGTGTATGCACACCCATAAACACCCCCCCACATGCACACACACATACATACACATATTAGAAAAATCAAGTCTGGAGGTGGTGGTGCATGCCTTTAATCCCAGCACTCAGGAGGTAGAAGCATGCAGATCTCTATGAGTTTGAGTCCAGCCTGGTCTACTGAGTGAGTTCCAATCCAGCCAGGACTATACAGAGAGAGAGAGAGAGAGAGAGAGAGAGAGAGAGAGAGAGAGAGAGAGAGAGAGAGAGAGAGAGAGAGAGAGAGAGAGAGAGAAAGAAAAGAAAAGAAAAATCAAACACCCTGGTTCTGACTCTGGTCTTAGGCTGATTGGCCCAGGACCAAACTCATCAACAGTTTAATTGCACCCAACACCCCCTCCCCACTTTTCCAAGCTCTTCCTTGCCTATTTTGTGCAAATGGCTGACTTTGTGGGTCACAAGTGACTGTGGGAGCCACCTACAGTTCACCCAGGGACTTTCCTGTGTGTGCCACTTCAGAAATGTCCCCTTTCTTGGGAAAGTGTTAAGTTAGATACAGTCAATTAAGGAACAAGCCAAGAGCTGTGGTTTCCAAAGGCTTGCAGGGATGGGAAGTAATTCCAAGTGAGTATCGCAGAAAATCTGTCCCTTTACACTTGAAATACCAACGTGGCCCTTCTCAGAATGGAAGTCTGCTCTGTATGTGGCTTTGTGTGTGTTTCAAGCCAGGTTTCCACATTAAATAAAGGAAGCTGGAATGAAAAGTAAAACAGAAACTCAGAAGAGTGGTTTCCTGGGTGAAGCTGCAGGAGGAAGACATGGGGGCTTCTGGGAGCTGTTTTGGTTTTGCTAGTGTGCATACTAGTAACTGAGCCGCGCCTCCAGGACCTGAAGGTGACAAACGGACAAAAACTCAGCGGAAAGAGTCGCTTTGGGGTCAGCGCAATGGCTCCGTGGGTAAAGGTGCTTGCTGCCAAATTTGATGACCTGAATTCGATTTCTAGGGTTCCCTGGATGAAGCGAGAGAACCAACTTCCACAAATTGTCCTCTGACCTCCACAAACATAAATAAAATGCAATAAAAAAGAACTTTCCTATATCACTGATGAAATATGTTTAAAAAAATAGTTTCAGCCAGGCTCACATAAAGAGGGCCACACGGAGGGCAGAGACGCTGAGGATAAAGGTCATGCTTTTAGAGTCAGGTGGACAGACGAACACAGACTGACTTGAAAACATCAGTTTCTGCCCTGGGCTCACATCTGGCTCATCGGGATGGGCCATTTGACCTCGCTTGGATTCCTCTTGTGTAGGATGGAGGACCATTCTAATCCAAAGGCCCTCAGAGGCTTCGGACACACTGACTCTGGCACATAGACGAAAGGCTCACAACAACTTGAGAGGCGCGCTGTGCTGTGCTCCAGCCATCTTGGCGTCTAACACGGGGCCACTCTGAATCCTGGAGCTGGCACTCGTACAAAGCAGCTGTGAAAGGCTTTGCTCCAGCTATGGCTTGAGTCTGCAGACTGCAGTGGACACAGCTCAAAGGGCCGGGTTTCCCTAATCCTACCTGTGACTGTCCTTAGTTGGAAGATGTTTTCTGGGCAGCCTCAGACTCAGGGATAAATAGCAAATGCCTGAGCCCCAAAGACATCCCTGCCTGCTTCCCTGTGGACCAGAACACACACAACTGATTGCTAACTATTTTTGGAGTGCCTGGCTCTTGTCTTTTGGGGGTAGAGGAAATTATATAGAATCTCCTAAGGGTACAGTTAGGGGCTGACCTTAGACATCATCAGTCTGATGTTTCCCCAACACAGGGACAAAGGGACAGAGGGTGCTGGAGACCTCCTAATGTTCTGAATTGATAGTAGCTGCCTTTGAGGTCAAAGGAGCCAGGACATCAGCCCCTTTAGAGGAGGAGAGGGAAGAGGAGGAAGAAAAGGAGGGAGAAGAGAACGAGGAGGAAGAGGAGGAGGAAAAGGAGGAAGAGAAAGAAAAGGAGGAGGAGAAAGAAGAGGAGGAGGAAGCCAGAATGTAGTTAGGACAAAGAGGGAACCTGAAGGAGAGAAGGCAGGGACATTCCTTGGGTATTTTCTGTGGTCCCTGGAGAACTTGCTCAGGGACAGAGGACCCAAGTTCCCCTTCAGTCACTGTGGTTTCTCTTGTTCACCACAGGGGCCCTCCCGGAAGGATGCACACTGCCGACAGGCCTCAAGGACAGACCTCCCTTGCACACAAAGCACCCATCCTCTGAGTTAAGTTGCAATGGTGAACTTCGCGTTCCCTCACACTGTGTCAGTTTCCAGGGGGACAGTGGAGCCTGGCTCTGTGCTGGACACTAGGGAGGCTCATCATCAGTGGGCATCAGTGGGTATCAGTGGGCAACAGTGGGTGTCAGTGGGTATCAGTGAGCATCAGCGGGCAACAGTGGGTGTCAGTGAGTGTCAGTGGGCAACAGTGGGCATCAGTGGGCAACAGTGGGTGTCAGTGGGCATCAGTGGGCATCAGTGGGCACCAGTGGGTATCAGTGAGCGTCAGTGGGCAACAGTGGGCATCAGTGGGCAACAGTGGGTGTCAGTGAGCATCAGTGGGCATCAGTGGGCAACAGTGGGCATCAGTGGGCATCACATATGCTGTCCTTTTGAGGAGAGTCAGACAGACCTTTACTTTTTTTTTAACATTTTAGTAGTTTTGGAAGGAAATTCAAATTCAAACTGGCCGGCATGACTTCTTTTCCACATTTTAATGACTTATACCAGTGCACACATGGGTTCATGGTGCACTTGTGGAGGTCAAGGGTAAATGTGCCAAATCTTTCTCTCATGTGGGTTCTGGACACCAAACTCAGGTCACCAGGCTTCTTTTTGGTAGGAACCTTTACCTGATAGACCGTGTCAGTGCCCCTTATGACTTATTCTTAAAGAGACAGGCAGAGCCCCTCCTGAGTCAGCCATCCAGACAGCTGCTGGGTGCTGGGTGGAGACTGGGAAAGAGAGTCAGGACCCGCCTTGGGGCCACTGGTAGGAGGCTCACACTGTCTCCCCTTGCTGTTGGCAACCAGCGCCTGTGTGTGACAACTGTTTGTGTTGCTCGGCAGCTTAGGGAGTTGAGGAATCTGAAGTATTCAAATTTTGAAAGGATTAGTGTCCTGTTCCAGGCAGTGCTGGAAGCTGGAGAGGAGGGAGCTGAGGTGTGAGGGAGTTCTGGGGTCCCGCCCCACCCCCACGTCAGAGGCAGCGGTCTTTCTCTGCTGGCTTCTCTAAGACAACTGTTGGCCGCATGGTCAAGGGCAGTGTGTCATGGGGTAGACTGCCAAGTGTCAGATGTTAGAGGATGCCTATGGTCCTTGAACGCTGAGGCCAGTGAGCTTTTGTTTGTTGTTTGTGAGACAGGGCTTCGGGTAGCAAAAGCTGGTCTCAAACTCACTCTATAGCTGATATTGACCCTGAACTCCTGTCTTGCACATTTGATCTGATAAATGGCAATGACTGCGGTGTATCGACGCCCCGGGTATCATGTACCCTTTACTGTGCTTTCCTTGGAGACAAACTCACCTGTTTGGGGAAGGTCAGAGTCTTTTCACAGATGATCCTGGCACTGGAAGGTGAGGCAGGCAATTCGTAGACTTGGGCAGTAGCTGGAGGCGGCCCCTCCACCCAGCTCTTCATCTGCTCATATACAGGCCCCGGGGGTGGTGGGCGGAACAAGCTGGGCACCTGATAGAGCGCCTCTGAGCTGGTAAGATCTGTGTCCAGGCCTCCAAGGAGCAGGGTACAGGCTCTGTCTGCAGGGTTCTCTTTGAGGACTTGGAGGCGGTTGGCGGGAGCCAGGCCTTGCCTCCCGTGGAGTAGACACTTCCACCAGCCTTCGCTTTCTGGCACATTTTGCTCCACAATGGTCAGGATGTCCCCTCTGGAGAAAGCCAGCTCATCAGAGCAATCGGGATGGTTGTCATAAAGCGCTCTGGCCAACAGGGTCTGGGGGGAGAGAGAATGTGTTATCACTGTGGCTGTCAGTGGCACCAGGCCACCAAGTCACTGCAGCACAAGCAAGCCTCCAGGCTGCTTTCCTACCCCTCCTGAGAGGCGCCGGCCCTTATCCTTCCCCTCCTCAGGGTTTCTGGTGATGCTGCAGCCTCTGGGATGCTTTGCCTGCATCCCCAAACCCAAGGCGAGCAGCCCTAATAAGCCCTTTCTTAAAACTGTACTTGCATGCTGTATGATGACACGCAATTGGGTCAAAGTCCCATGCCCATGTGCCTGTGTGCCTATCATATTAGTCACCCTCTCTGAAGCTTAGTTTCCTTATGGATAAAATGAGAATAACAATGACAGCTACCAATGGAACTATTACTAGAATGAAATCTTTATGTGTACATACGTATATATGCATATTTATGAGATAAATACACTTCCTTTATCTATTACTCTGTCCCCAGCATCAGCCTCAGGCTCAGTTATATAGAAGCTTGAAGGGTGTTTGTTAGCTGGGTTTGGTGGCTCACACCCGTGGTTCCAGCACTTAAGAGGCTGAGGCAGGAGGATTGAGAGTTCAAGGTATGCCTGGACAACTCAGTGAGCCCTATCTCAAAAAACAGTAAAGAGCTAGGATGTGTCTCAGTGGTAGAGCACTTAGCTCATCCGTGCAGACACATCCTGAGTACTGTCGGGGGCAGGGGACAGTTCTGCCGCAAAGTTTTGATCAATCTGCACTGAAAGAGCCAGCTAGGACTCTGTTTTTTGATATGTCTGTGACACATGTTTAACATTCTTTGCCAAGAATGCTGGAAATGCTTTTAAAAATATTTTTCACTCGTGTGTGTATGTGCATGTGTGTGCATGTATATACACTCATATGAAGTGCCTGAGGTGCCCAAAGAGACCTGGGTGCTTGAAACCTAACTCAGATCCTCTGGAAGAGCAGCAAGTGCTCGTAATTGCTGAGTCATCTCTAAAACCCTTAAAGAGCTTCTTAACCCATTCTTGGAAGTACTCAGACTGTCCAAACTGCCCTGGTGGTGGGTGGCTTCCATTCATCCTGGGGAGTGGGTCACCTTCCCGCTTACCTTACCTTGAATTCATTCTTCCAGAGAGGTAATGGACCCTGTGGAGCCATTGCATGCCTGCAGATTTCCCCTGCCCCCCACGGTGACCCACAAGCTCAGGGACTTTTCAATACTGAGTTGAAAAGCAGATAACGGGTTTGGCACTCCTGTGCTCTGGCTGCCTTCTCTTAAGGTAACAACAGATCTTCCTTCAGAAGCTCAGCGAACTTTTACCGAATGCTACTGTCGTCTTGCACCGAGATTTAAGAAACATTAATTTCGGTCATGTCACTCCCCGCTTACCAACCCTTAGTGCCCTGGTATCCTTGGTGTCCAGAAACTTCCAGACCCTTGGCAATTTTCTGTCCCCACACTCCCCACCAGTCTCCCATGATCTCTCTAGCTGAGGATTACAGTGCTGTCCATTTGCTCGTCCCTCTTCTTTACCCACTGAAACCCCACACAGGCTTCTAGATTCTCCTTGAATGTCACTTCCTGCGAAAGAGGAGTCTCTGATGCTGCCCTGCAAACCAAACTGGTTCTTCCCGCCTGTTTGCGATCTTCCCGAGTCCATGTTCATCTCTAACTCACAGAGGACACCCACCTCTCTGCCTGTGTCCCACAAGAGCAGGGTGCACACCCTCCTCAGCCTCAGCTGTTTCCCCAGGGTCCACATTAACCTTTCGCTGGGATGATGACCAGGGTGGAGCCACGCTGCTGTAACTGTCAAGTTTTTAGCAGGCAAAACGCTGGTGCTTGGACACCTAGCTTTGTCTAGAGCGGGAGCCGAGGGCATTTTCTGTGTTAACCATGCCAACCCTTTTAAGCAATATTTAAAGAGAATGCTCAAAGAGAGGACCAGAAGATGCTGGTCCATGGTCCTGGAATGTGACGTCATGGTTTCACCTGGATGATGGAGGAGGGTCATCTGTCTATGTGTTACTTTCATCGGCTAATAAAGAAACTGCCTTGGCCCTTTAATAGGACAGAAAATTAGGTAGGCGGAGTAGACAGAACAAAATTGCAGGAGAAAGAAAGCAGAGTCAGGCAGACGCCTCAGGCAGTCGCCATGCCTCTCCTCTCCAAAACAGACACAGGTTAAAATCTCTCCTGGTAAGGCGTTGATGTGCAAATAACAGATTATTCCAATAGAGTGGGGTTATGGACTCTCATGGAAAGTTGACTAAAGGCTTGGACTTAGTGAGGCAACTGGGATACTTTCTAGAAGTTGTTTGTTTTGTAAACATGGCTCTCCATAACCCAGGCTGAGCTCCTGATCCTCCTGTCTCCACCGCTTGAGTGCAGGCATTGTGTGTGTGTGCCACGGCGCCTGGCAACTCACTAAATCTGTAGGAGATTCACAAATTTACCTCGTTGAAAGCTACTTAGTGATTCCATTACTCAGGAGGCTGAGGCAGGGTTACTGTTAGTTTGGGCTACATGCTAAGTTCTAGGACATTAGGACATGGGCTATGAGGTAAGACCCTGTCTTAGGAGACAGAGAGGGAGAGAGAGAGAGAGAGAGAGAGAGAGAGAGAGAGAGAGAGAGAGAGAGAGAGAGAGAGAGAGAGAGAGAGAGAGAGAGAGAATCACAACTTAACCATCTATTTTGGGAAAATGGAAAACAAAAGCTGGCCTTCACCCTTCACAGTTCTTAGGAAATCTATCCAAAGCCCTTTGGCAGGGAGGCCTGTCACAGATTCATGCGGGATCTATCTGGTTCACCATAGGTGTCACGGAGCAGTTGTTGAAAGCAGCTGAACCACACTGTCCAGACAGCAGTGGCTTCTTATGGGACTGGACATTCAGAGAGGTGGGGGTGTTTCCAGAGAACAATGGGTTTTTAGGATCATCCAAGCCAGGAAGCATCTGCCCCATGGGGCACCCACAGCTGTCCTGGATCGATAGCAGCAGCTGCCTTATTCCTGACATATGGTTTCCTGCAGCTGGCTGCTTGCTGCCTGGCCACATCTTCAAAAGCAAAATGACCTTTAATATGCCACAGTGCGAGTCCCTTCTGTATTGTGGTTCTTTATAATCAGCAAGCGATCGATGATTACAATTTCCCCATTAATTAATTAATTAGTGACAGTGTTGGAGACAGAACCTAGGGCTTCAAGTATGCTAGGTAAGCAACAAAAATGCTCCGAGCCTAGGTCTCCAAATTTTAATAACAGAGACCAAGTTTGCTGCACAAGAAGAATGAAGCTAACAGAGCAAGGTGGCACATGTCTGTCATCCCAGCTGGGGGAGGTGGGAGTGGATGAGTCAGGAGCAAGTTCATTCTGGCCCATAGAAAACCTTGTCTCAAGAAGTCAAAACAAAACAAAACGAAACACCAGCAACAAGAACACCAGAAGAGGAATGAAACACGCGTGGGGATCCTTGGAACAGAGTGGATTATATGGAACAAGACCCTATTTTCTATTGAGTGCTCAGACATTTTATATCACAAATTCCAGAAGTCTCCGACACGGGCTGTCTTGTCTCCACTTTACAGGTAGAAAAACAGAGGGTCAGAGAGATCTAATAACTTTTGGACTCAATGGATCTCTTCCTGTAATATTCTAGACACACGCACACACACCACACGGATGCACACACACACACACGGATGCACACACACACTCAGGCATGTGAGCCTGTCTAAAAACTCAGATCACTCACAACTGCTTTTTAGGATGCCAGCTAAGCTGCTGGGGGCGGCTTTGAGGCCCCCCGTGGTCGTCCGTCCCTCAGGCCTGCCACTCCTGCCCTCGTTGCTGGTCTTCTAGCCATATTGTCTCTTGACTTTTCCATGATGCTCCTAGTTTGGGACCATCCCTTGCCATTCCGTTTGCCCAGGACACTCTTTCACCAGATCTATGCATGACCAGTTTTCAGCTCAGGGGTCACCCTGTAGAGGCTGCCTTCCTCTATGCAGAGCTGGGCTCCCACATGAAGGACCTATGGAAGGCCCTATGGGCAAATCCATCGGGACAAATCATGGCCAGTTCATCACGGAGGAAGAGGAGACGCCACAGTAGCCCCTATGACAACAGCAGCAAGTCCTCATTGTGCACCCAGGCTCCTGGCACTGCCATGCTCAGTCCTTTGAAACTAACATATGGAAGCTGTTGACAGCCACAGCCATGGAACCTGGCATCAGTCCAGTGGCATCAGAGGGTGGCTCGCAAGCTATTCTTTAATAGGGTGTTAATTTGGAAACATTGGCATGGATACTTTCATGGCAGTGTAGGACACATGTTTATCTCTGTTTCTTATGATGTCCTTATTTTAAAACTTGAAAACGTTTTATTTTGTGTGTGTGTTTGTGGTTGCATGTGTACATCAGCATGACTGTGAAGGTCAGAGGACGATTTCCGGGAGTCAGCACTTTCTACAGTATGGGTCTCTAAGGTATAAAACTCATGTCACCAGGCAAGGCAGCAGGTCCCCTTACCACCTTTATCCACTGAGTCTTCTTACTGACCCCAAGGTTTACCTTTCCATTCTTGTTTTTATGAATTTTTAAAAATTTTTTGAGACAGGGTTTCTCTAGTGTGTCTTTGACTGTCCTGGAACTCACTCTGTAGACCAGGCTGGCTTCAAACTCATAGAGATCTGCCTGCCTCTGCCTCCCAAGTGCTGAGATTAAAGGCATGTGCTACCATGCCCTGTGAAAATTTTTTTCAAACAAGTGTCATGTCTATTCCTTTCTTGCTAGGTTGAGTTTTATGGTTTTATTTGTTTTAGAAAATTCTTAGTTTATTCTTTATTTTGATGGGTGTTTTTCCTGCTTGTGTTTATCTGTGCATCATGCGCATGCCTGACACCCGAGGAAACCGGAAGAGGGCATTGCATCTTCCTGGAACTGAAGTCACAGCTGTGAGCCACCTATGTGTGCTGGGAATCAAATCCGGTCCTCTGGGAGAACAGCCATTGCTCCTAACCTCTGAGTCATCTCTACAGCCGCCATGGTTCTGAGGCAGGATCTCACATGGTCCATGCTGGTCTATAGTCCCTAAAGAACTGAACTTATGGTCCTGTTGTGACTGGATGTTTCTCTCCCACCCATAAGATCACGCTTCACCCTGTCTCTACCTCCTAAATTCTGGGGTTACAGATGTGTGCCACCATGCCCAGTGTGGGAGAAATGTGTGGCCATCTGGACAACTCGTCATTTTCCAGTTCCTCTAGCTCCCCTGTTCACACATCCTCAAGCCCTCCCTTGTGACCTCATACGTGTCTCTCACTTTGCCTACAGGCCCTCTCCCCACCTTCACTGACTAGGTCCTCCTCCTCATACGGGCATTTCCATGGCCACTTGCACATGCTCATCTCCAATCAACAGTAAGGAAACAGAAGAGACATGAACAGGCATTTGGAAGGCAGAAACAGGAGAGGCTTAGAACCCTTTTGTCTTTGAAGTCAAAGAACAGAGGTGACCTCATTGGGCGGGGAGGAAGGACCCGCAAGAATCAGCTTGCAAACTCTTATTTAGCTGGAGGAAGAGATTGATCAGCTGGAGACCTGAGAAATTGTCCGTCCGTTCATGCAAATATGAATATACCCTTGCCTGTCCCTGATCTACTAACGTATCTTATTATGGATATGGCTTGTTTCTATTCAGCTTCCGCAGAAGTAAACGTCGGATCATAGAAGTAGATGAGAGGCTTTATGAGTGTGATGGGGAAAAAAAGGGAAATTGGAAGAAGCCAGGCCTGCCTAGGGCAAGTTGTGGTAGGAAAGGTGGGGAAAGTTTTCTGGGACAGTGGCTTTCTGGGGGCAGGACTTAGTCAGATGAAGGGTGAGTGGGAGGGCCTGTCGGCAGAGGAAGAGAGAGGTGAAGCCCCAAGCGAGGGTGTGTGTGGGGGCACCCTTAGGAGGAGCTGGAAGGCCGTACATAATCATCAGGGCTTTGATTTCTGTCGGGGCTACTATTTATACATTGTGGCTAGGTGGGGTGTACGGAGTTCAAGGCAGATAGCCTACAGGATGCCCAAAGTGGGTGGAGTCTGCTTTCCCCTGGCTGCAGGGAAAGAGTGGGAAAGCGCGGGGTCCACTGGGAGAGGGCCTTGCCGGAAGGGGAAGGCGGGGAAAGTTAACTACCAGCAGGAGGCTCGTGCTGGGAAAACCGACCAGCCACATCTGTTCTACCTTAGCCGAAGCCAGGGAAATGTGGAAGCATCCCTTCCTGGCTCCAAGCAGGGCCAGGCGCAGCCTCGGCTCCACCTGGCATCTTCATCTTCCCTGTACCTAACCCGAATCCCCTCTGCAGGCTGGGCGGGTATGGTTCCTGCACCACAGGAGCCTACCTTCAGCAATACCTTTGCTTTCCATCCTCCCAGTTTATGGAAGGGACGAAAATGCAGAAAGTCAAGGGTGAGACCTGGGGACAGGGTCTGGAAGACCTGGTTGGCCTCATTATGAGGGGAGGTTAAGGGACTTCTGTTACCCATGGTCACCTAGCAGAGACCGTCCATCGGGGTTCAGATCTGGGCCTGTCACCCTGGAAGCTGTTGCTGTCACATCTCCACAACCTGCTCCCTCAACGTAAGTCTAATTTGCCAAACAAGTTCAGATCTAGAATGAGCTGGTTTAAGAATGACCACAGGCTGGGACTGTGCCTCTCTGGTAGGAGCTGCCTGGCACCGACAAGGCCCCGGGGTTCCACGCTAGCACTGAAGTATAACACAGAGGTAGGCAGGTAGGCTCTGGGCGGGAAATAGTTCTGTGAGCGCCACAGCTATAAGACACGTGGGCGAGGAGGGGGCTGTGGCGTCGCAGGCCGACTTTAAAGAGTCACTTTGCTTCTCAAAGGGCTGAGCCAGAGGAATGAGAAGAGTGAAGCCGCAGACTGTGGAGATGGCTGAGCCGGGAATGGCACTTGCCATCAAGCCTGTGACCTTAGTGTGATCCCCAGAATGTAGCAGAAGGAGAGAACTGACTCCCCAGAATTCTTTGACCTCCACATGCATGCCACAGTACATGCACCCACATACATACATCATGCATATCATGCATACCTACATGCATTAATAATAACAATGAGCAGTAAGTAATATACCTCTGAGGGAATCAAGAGAAGCAGTGGGCTGCACAGCCCACCCATGGCTGGGGTTAAAAGGCCTGCCCTGCTTCTCCTGGAGGTAAAAGTCAACAGCCATTGGCTGTGAGCACCCGTGCCTAAGGCAGGGCTCCGCGAGTCCCTGATTGTCTCTCCATTTTGGAACATTCTCTTCCTCCTTCCTTCCCTCTTTCCAAATTGGGGCTCAGCCAGCATGATGGGGCCCAATCCTACTTCCTGTTTGTTTTATCCTTCACAAAACGTCGCTGTCCCCAGACTCCTCTGCCTCTAAAATAAAAGAGTTCATAGCTGGGGACAGAAAAGTCATGCAATGGCATCCGCTGAAGCCACGGACACTGGAGGGATCTAGCACATGGTGAGGCCACAGCAGGAGACAGCAAAGGAGAAAGTGGCCCAGACAACAGCAGTCCCTGCAGGGTGGGAGGACCAGGGCAGCAGGGTGAGCACAGGCCCCTTTTGAACTACAGTTCTGACACATGGCCACGCTGAACATTTCCACTTCTGTCTCGTAGGCGCCATAGCTCATTTTCAAGAATTCTTAGTTTTTAGGGAAGGTAAAGGACTCACTCACACTTCCCTTTTTTGGACCATGAAAGGATGGTTAATTGAAACTACACCTTAAAAAGAAAAATAAACTACAGGGCTAGAGAGATGGCTAAGCGGTTTAGAATAATTGCTGCTCTTCCAGAGGACCCAGGTTCAATCCTCAGTGCTCACTGGTGGCTCACAAACATTTGTAAGTCCAGTTCCAGGGGATCCAGTGCCCTCTTTTGACCTCCACGGGCACCAGGCACATATGTGGTGCACATACATATACATAGCCAAACACCTGTATACATAGAATAAAATATAAAGGTAAGGTAGCATACACTGGCCATTGAGATGGCTCAGGTAAAGGTGTTTCCCGTGTAAGCCTGATGATGTTAGTCTGAGCCCTGAAACCCAGATAAAGGAGAGGACCCACTCTACGAAGTTGTCATCTGCTCTCCACACCCAAAATATGGCACATATAGACCCCCCAACATCATATACACATTATAACATTAAATAAAAGAACACATATACTGTGCACAAGTGGGAAATGGGAAGTCCCAGGAACGAGGTCTCCAAAGAATCCACTAGATATCTTGACGAGAAAGCTAAGCTTGGGGATAGTTCACATCGTAGGGATGTCCTGGAACTCGCTCTGTAGACCAGGTTAGCCTAGAGCTCACAGAGATCCACCTGCCTCTGCCTTCCATGTTCTGGGATTAAAGTTGTGCGCCACCACTGCTCGCCCTGAAGCCACTTTTTCTCTGTTACTTTCCATTGAGAATCCTTCCCCAGCTGTATTTACACTAAAGTAAAATTCCATGCGTTATAGGGAACCGAGAGAGTCTCTTAAAATAGCCAGAAGAGCTTCCTGTATCGTGCCCAGAGCTTGCCCTCTGAATCGGCGCTATATCCAGTTGTTTCATGTGGAGCAGCCAGCCACTCCTCCCTTGTCCCAGTCAGCCTTGTCCTGCCCTGTATCCCATCAGCAAGGGGACTGGGGATGTTTAGATGAGGTAACAGCCAAGTGGTCTCTGGCAGCATCCTAGATGTAGACGCTGGAGGGAATTGCTGCCCTTGCTTTTCCAAAGCAGTGCAAAGTAGCTGGAGGTTAAAGAGGAGCAGCTGTCTAGAGGGAGCTGAGCCACCCGGCACCGTTTATCCAAAAGGATGCCCTCCCTGATTGCTTTTTATGCAATATGACATTTAAGCTTTCAAAAAGAGAAAAGAAAGAAAGAAAAAAACTGGGCAGAATGTCACCTTTTATTTTGTCTTTGACCCAAGGTTTTGTTAGGTAGCTTAGGTGGCTTAGTACTTGCTGTGTAGCCCAGGTTAGCCTCAAACTTGTAACAATCCTCCTTCTTCAGTCTGAAGTTTCAGTTATTCCCATACTCCCCTGATACACAAAAAGTAACTTTTAAAATAAAATAGATTCTTTTGTTTCCAAATCTGTTTCCCAAGGCATCATTCTTTTGGAAACCTGGATTACCTACCCAGAGGTTCAGCAGACAGTTTGAAATGACCCCAGGCTCTTTGTGCAGGGCCCCTGGCAATCCACTGTAGAGGAAAGGGATGTCAGACAAGGATGGCGGTTCTCACAACTCACCTTCATCTTGATCTTCTACAGACACGGGCACAACCCGTGTCCTCAACCTCCTCAGGAGGCGGCACAGGCAAAGATCATTGCCCCAGGCCTCTGGCTCTCTACAGAGGCTGCAGGAATTCAGAGGCCATGTGCCTGACAGTGCTCTTCAGCACCTGCTCTGGCCTGTCTCTCTGGACAGAAACCAACAGCCAGATTCCCGCAGACCTTCCCCCCCCCCCACCCCTGGGGATTCCTCCAGTCTGTCTGGATACAGACAGCCTTGGTGGCTGCCTAGTCAGGAGACACCAAGGACAAAGAAAGGGGCAAACCCAGTGGACATGACTGAGAGGCAGCATAGAGGAGAAAAAGGGAAACCCAGGGAGGGCTGCTTCCTCATCTTCCAGATCCCTCTGAAAATGCCCCTAGTTCATAGCGTAACCCAGACTTAGACCGACCTTTTCATGGTGGAAGTGAACGCTGACCTACCTAGCAGTCATTTTTTCCTGCTGGTTTGAATGAAAAAGCCACATGTTTACAGAGACTTCGACAAGTGTAGAAGGGAATGCCTTCTTTGAGGAAGACTGTGGCCTACAAAAATTCCAAGCCACCACCAGGAATTAAACATTTCCCTCTTGACATCTGGCCACTGGGCTCCCAGCAGGGGTGGATCTTGCTCACTTGCTCGAGCACACTTCTATTTATTTGGTCTGTGTGTGCCAGGAAACAGGTACTCGGAGCCCTTGGTCTAAGCTCAGGATGTTGCTGTCATTGTTTGAGGCAGGGTCTTACGGTGTAGCCCTGGCGAACCCAGCCTTGTCCTGGTTCTGGTGGTTCCCTCCCCACAGACAATGCCACCCCCACTTCTCACTTGATGTAGCCTGATATTTGGTCAGAGCCAGGGGTGGTGGTGCACACCTTTAATTCTAGAACCCAGGAAGTGGAGGCAGGGGAATCCCTGTGAGTCCCAGGTCAGCATCATCTACCAACAAGTTGTAGGTCAGTCAGAGCTACATGGTGAGACCCTCTGAAAAAAGAAAACAAAAGGAAATAAAAAAAAAAATACTTGGTTGGAAAAACTGACGGAACAAAACCAAAAAAGCCCCTAAGCTTCCTTAATCAATATTAACTCTTTAAAAGTATGGATTTGATGAGCTAGTTTTTTCTCATATGCATTAATGCAATGTAAATTATACATAATTTGCAGATGTTTGTCAAGTACTACCTGTGTGCTGCACCTAAAAACCTCTGGCCTACCAGAGACAGGTCCCTGAGGGATGTGACTTTTCCACTGGAGTGACCAGTTGGCTGCAGTCATTCAACAACACATGACAAGGCGAGCAAAGCTTCACACTCGCACACTGGCTTTGGAAGCTTCACACTCGCACACTGGCTTCAGAAGCTTCACACTCGTGCACTGGCTTTGGAAGCTTCACACTCGCACACTGGCTTTGGAAGCTTCACACTCGCACACTGGCTTCAGAAGCTTCACACTCGTGCACTGGCTTTGGAAGCTTCACACTCACGCACTGGCTTCGGAAGCTTCACACTCACACACTGGCTTCAGAAACTTCACACTCACACACTGGCTTCAGAAGCTTCACACTCACTTGCACACTGGCTTTGGAAGCTTCACACTCACACACTGGCTTCAGAAGCTTCACACTCACTCACACAATGGCTTTGCATGTTTTCCAGGGTCACTTCAGGGATGCGAGGAGGCCTGTGGGACCCTGCCGTGTCAGCTTTTGGCTGGCATGCGCTCACTCATGCCGGTTTACTGGGTTTATTATTTTGGAAGCGACAGGCTAACGGGTGGCTAACTCTGCTGGCCGGGTCCTCTCTGGTCATTGTTCAGTGGCTTTTGATCCTGTCACCAGTGAAGCACTCACAGAACGGAGCACCCCGGCAATATAAACATTGGGAACTGACCAATTTATTTGTTTGTTTGTTTTTTTGAGACAAGGTTTTTTTTCTGTATAATCCTGGTTGTCCTGGAACTTGCTCTGTAGACCAGGCTGGCCTTGATCTCACAGAGATCTGCTTGCCTCTGCCTCCTGAGTGCTGGGATTACAGGCATCCACCGCCCTGACCTGTGTTTTTATACCTCTTTCAGTGGAGTTCAGTTTAAATTCTGAACCGGAAGCAAACATTCCACAAAGTCATTTTTTTTTCTTTTCTTTTTTTTTTTTTTGTCTTGTTGACCAGGTGACAAACATCTTATCTCTGGGGACAGAGACCCTATGCTTTCTTCTCCACATCTGTTTCCCTAAGAGAAACAGACAAGCAGCCTGGCTGATGGTAACACATGTGCAACCAACAAACATACTCCTGGGCCAGGGAGACGATGGCTCTCTGGGAAAGGCACTTGTCAAACCGGATGCCCTGAGTTCAATCCTCAGGACCCAGGTGGAGGAAGCAGAGAACTGCTTCCTGAAATTTGTCCTCCGAAGGCCACATGGGCCGTGGCACACACTCACGCACACATTATTTCTCTCAATAAAAATGCAACAAAGGTAAAGAACATAATAGTTTGCATTACCACCTGTAAGCTCATGGACAAATGCTTCCTGAGTGCCAAGAGCAGCTTTGGGGTTCACTCCGCTCCTACGGGAGTTCTCACAGCCTCCTGCATGGAGCCAAGGCTGTTGTCCAGGCATGGGATCACACCTAGGCTTTGGCTTGCCACGCTTCTGCTCTGGGCTGAGCGTACAGCCATCTTCTGGGCCAAGCAAACATTTCATGAACAATACACGTTTGGAAATGGTTCTTGAAAAATGTAGTTCCCCTTTTTCTGCAGCTCACGTTGGAGAGCTGTCTTCTCCTTGGAGGCAGCCTTCTTAGCAGCCTCCCCTTCCTCCTTTTCAGAGTGATTTCCCTCTAGGCCTCTGTCATTTCCTCCCTTAGTCATTGCAGCTCAAAGGACCGCACTGCATTTCCAGGACTGCTTCCCCATCTCGCTCTATTCCTGCGTCCTGTGGTCGCTTCCCTTTGAGCTTTCTGTTGCTGACCATTGTTTGAAGCTCCAGGATAGTGATGGCATTCTCTTTTCTCTTTCTTCCTTCCTTCCTTCCTTCCTTTCTTTCTTTCTTTCTTTCTTTCTTTCTTTCCTTCTTCCTTCCTTCCTTCCTTTCTTTTTTCTTTCTTTCTTTTCTCCTTTCTTTCCCTTTTCTTCCTTCCCCTTTTTTCTTTTTCTTTTTTTCTTTCTTTTTTTTTTTTTTAAATAAAATGCCTTCTATAGGAAAGAAAATGTCCAGAGGAAAGAGACCACTAAACAAGAGACTAGACAGACAGTGAGTGTGCAGTTGATTTATAGATGGGTGGTAACAGCTAGCTATGAAACAATGAGAAAAACTGGCTTGGTGATATGCACCTTTAATTCCAGCACTCAGGCAGCAGATGCTATTGGACCTCCGAATTCAAGGCCAGTCTGGACACACAGTGAGTTGCAGGCCAGCTGGGGCCACACAGTGAGACTCTGTCTCTGAATAAATAAATGCAGGGTGAGAAAGAGCACTCATTCCTCTGAAGCACTTAGACTAGTGACTGCCACACAGTAGGCCCTCAGTATGTACAGACTAGTGACTGCCACACAGTAGGCCCTCAGTATGTACAGACTAGTGACTGCCACACAGTAGGCCCTCAGTATGTATAGAATGGATGGGGCGACATTGGTCTTCTGCTCATGCTCCTCTCCAAAGTTCACAGAAAATTAATCCTTCTCCATGCCAGTGGACATAGGATGATTTTTATCCGGAATGGAAGTGAAACCCCTGGCCTTGAGTTTTCTAGCTCAGCTCTAGGTTTCTGTCCTTTCTCACTCAGCTTCTGTAGCTTAGCAACCCAAGGAATGTTTTCAAACATCAATCAGGGGGTGGCATCCGCTTTAAGTAGGTGAGTAGTTTCCTTTGGAGCTTTGAAGTCCTGACACAGCAAGTGAGGCTATGTTGCCTCACCGATCTCTTCTCCCCAGCCTCATTTCTGGACAGTCTCTTCATTTCTTTCCTCCGCTCTGAGCACCCAACCTTTTGGGGCACCTGTTCCCCACACAGGGTCTTTGTACGTGATCTGCATATGTCCCCTCTTTTGCCTGGAATGTGTCATTGCATCTCCACGGCAGCTCTGTGTCCACCACACCTGCCAGGTCACCTGGCTCCACCTGAAATCATTGTTTTCATTTGGTCTGCCTGTTGTTCTGACCCAGCTGCCACACAGCTCAGTCTTCTTGCCCAGAACTCCTGCAGCCCAAAGCCGCTGTGTCGGGTCAAGTGTTAAGGCATGAAAACATCTACTCGTGTTTCCTCGCTGGGTTTTGCACTTGGACTATTTCACCTCATGAGATGACCAGGGGAACCTGCTGCCAAGCTCAGAGGGAAGGTTCTTGTGACCATGACTTTAATCCTAACAATGCAAAGCTAAATGGCCACGTGACCATAGAAGGTGGGGGAGCATTTCTTAAGAATCCAGGTCAAGTGGCGCTCAGGCTGGGCTTAGGAGGGGTTAAAGAGCTGAGAGTCCAGGGTGACTTCTGTTCCCAGATACCTGACAACCAGGAAGTGTCCCTCCTGTCTCTGTGGTGAGGCTGTGTTGCGTCTGCTTCCCTGTAACTGCCTGTTACACATGGCCAGAAGGCATTTACTGAGCACCTACTGTACACACACACACACACTGCTGAGGCCCCTCTAGCACTGTAAGCAGCTTAGGGCCCACCCAACCCCAGAATGTCTTTCCAGAGAGAAACAGACACCAACCATGAACCCAGCAGAGTCAAACAATGTCCAGTCATGCTGTGTGAAGACGAGATGGGAGAGAGAGTGCTGGGAGGATGTGGGGTAGGGGGCAGATTTAGATAGAGTTCCAAAGAGGCTTTCTAGGTGGGGCCTCAGAGAAGGGAGGAGGGAGCAGGGAAAGTTCTGAGAGTGGACTCAGCTGGGCCTGTGGCTCTTGCAGCTTCAGGCGCATGAACCTGCACGTGCGGCGTGTGCGTGTGCGTGCTCTCTGGCACTGAGTGTGGAATTCCAGGCTTACAACCTCAGTGAAAACAGGCTAAGCTGAACTTGCTCCTCACAGACAAAGCCCTTATCCCGACAAGTGGCTGGCATGCCCATGCTGTCTGTCACGCTGGGTCACCTCCCACCCAGCCTCATGGGCATTGAAGGCTTTGCTTTTCATTGTAAGTCTTTTCCCAGATCTTTCTGAGGGTGGAGAGGAAAGACAGCTGCTGCCCCAACAGTAATAAGTTAGATGTTTTACTGTTATGATAAAGATGTGTTGAAAATCCCTCTGAGACCAGAGAGCACACAGCCGTCTTTGGGGATAGAGGAGACATGGTCTCAGGTCACTCACACTGGCTTTGAATTCCTGGTTCTCTTGTTTCCACCTCCCTAGTTCTGGGATCACAGGCTGTGCCCAGACAATAGGGCACTTTTAGAAACACTGAGACTTTTAGAAACACTCAAACTAAGAGCTCACCCGCTTTGAAGCAAGGCTTTCCTCTGTAGCAGATGCTGGCCTCAAACATGATCCTCCTGTCTCTGACTCCCAAGTGCTGCAAATACAGGCATGCACCACAACGGCAGCTCTTTCTGTCCTTTAGAACAAGTTCCTAGCACTTCTTTAAACAACTTACCACCTATCTGTCTGTCCATCCGTCTGTCCGTCTGTCTCTCTGTGTGTTTATTGTGTGTGTGCACATGCATGGGCATACATCACAGTGCACATGTGGAAGTCAGAGGATAACTCACAGGAGTGAGTTCTCTCCTTTTGTCATGTGTGTCCTGGGGATCCAACCCAGGTCGCCAGGCTTGGTAGCAAGCACCTTCTACCTGCCGAGCCATTTTCAGCACTTCTTGAGTGGCTGTGGAGGTCAGTCAGCCAAGAGACCAATGAGACAACAGGCTCACTGCTGGGATGTGCACGCGGGCGCCTCCCTTCTGCATCTGTGCATGCTGAAGTCACTAGGCTCTCCTCTTGCTAATATCACACTTATTTTTACATGTCCCCCTTGTCTTAGAAAACAATGAACAGTCACAGCGGCAGCATACAAACAACTCATTCGCCTCCTCCAGTGGGCAAATTTGAACTTGGGGTCTGATTGGGTAAGTGGTCTTGAATGATAGTGAAGGGTTTTGATGTCATATGCATTCAAGAAGAGGACCACTTCCCTAGCAGAACCCTCTCAAGCACCACTCCTGTTTAGAAAGCGACCGAGTGCTGGTGAGATGGTTCAGTGGTTAAAGACTCCTGCTACCAAGTCTCAGGACCCAAGTTCAATTCCTGGGACCCACACAGTGGAAGGACAGAACTGATTCTGTCCTCTGGTTACACACGTGCTGTGACATTGACCCCCACCCTCCAGATATGCACACACAAACAAAATAAATAAAATGTAATTTTAAAAACAAAACAATTAAACAACAATCAATGAGGCCAAACCAACTCACAGATCAATTAACTGTACCAATCTGATCTGGTTTTTAATGCACATTGTTTATTATATTATACTATATGCTAATTCTATTATATGTTGATTATATTATATGTTGATTATGTTACATTACATGATGATTATATTATAAATAGCAACAACCTTCAAAGTTAACTCACTGTTCCTGCTCATTTATGTAAGAAAAGTATATGACATTGAGTACAACAGTTTCTGCATTTAATCCCAGCACTCTAGGGGCAGCAAAAGGCAGAGGCAGATAAATTTCTAGGAGTTTGAGGTCAACGAGGGATAATTAGCAAGACCCTGTCGAAAGAGAGAGAGAGGGAGAGAGAGACAGAGAACTAGAGAGAGAGAGAGAGAGAGAGAGAGAGAGAGAGAGAGAGAGAGAGAGGGAAGACAGAGAGGTGGAGGAGAGAGAGGAAAAGAGAAATACATGTGCTTATGTGCTTCTATGCTTCTACACAGATACCCCAGAAGCGGAGTTCACAGTTAGCTGGAGGCTCCTCTGGCTTAGGTGGCGAAGACCACCCCCACCCCGCACCACCGCACTGGAAAGAAAGGGGTGCCTTAGATGAGCTGAGATTACAGCTCCAGTTTGGATGACCTGTCTGTGAGCTGAGAGTCAGGACATGTTTCCTAGAGAGTTGTAAGAATAAAACACAATGCAGCAGACATTACACGGGACCTGCAAAGCGAGAAACACTCCTTTTGTTCATTTCTTGAGTCAGGGTCCGTGTGGCTCAGGCTGGCCTTGAAATTGCAGTCCTCCCCCTTCAGTTTCTCTAGAGCTGACAGTTCAGGCCACACTCCCTTCTCCCCAGCACTAGCTGGCTTATTTATAGACATAATTTACTGTCCTTGTCTAAGGTGAGACCGCAGTGAGCCGGCTGAAAGCTGGGTGCAGTCTGCCTGGTTGACTTGGTGGGGTCACTGATAACCCATTGGGTGTTTGGCAGCTTCCTTACGTGGAAGATGAGGGTGAGATTGGTGATTGGTGACAGTTAGTTATTGGGACCTGCATCAAGCAGACAGGTGGGCTGCACGCCACCGATGCCCAGGACATCAGTTGGACCACATGCACGCATACACACAGCCCACAGATTGTGCAGTGATGTAGAAAAGTGCAGAAAGAAATTGGTGCGAAAGTAAAATGAAGTTTCAGATCTTAAAAACATCTCTGCGGTTCAGAAAAAAATAAAATAGAACTGACAAAGTCATGACAGAAAAGTAGGAAGTGGATCATTCTAGGTTAATGACACGTAAAACCTGGCAGAGAGGACAATGCGTGGCACTGGAATGAAGGCTGGCTTGGACAAACAGACCAATGAATCACAGCCAAAATGGTGGAAAAGCGTGTTCTTGGAGAAGGAGCATGGCTATGGTCTGAAGTTCCAGTGGGCTCATAGAATCGGGGTGATGGGAGGGACACAGGCTCAAACGCACAGGGATAAAGCATTTCCTGTTGCTTCGCACCAGGGTCTCATGAAGCCTGGGTAGCCATGGCTGAGGATAACTTTGAATCTCCTATCCTCTTATCTCCAAGGGTTGGGATTACAGGTGTGTGCCTCCAGGGCTGAGGACAGAACCCGGGGCTCTGTGCCTGTAATGCAGGCACCCGACCTGCTGCATTACAGCCCCAGCCCGGACAGAGGAGCATAGGGTCTGCTGTTAATTTTCAGATGGCTGAACAACAACAGCGAACAAAGCCTGTGCTGTCTCGACTTATCAATGCCCCAACGCCCTGTGAAGGGGGAGAAACTCACGGGAACCGATGGCTTTGGGAGAAAGACACGCGGGGCTTGGCTAAACCACTCATTCAAAAAATGTCAGAGTGAACCACAGGGCAAGATCCTCAGCTCAGATATTTACATGTTATCTAAATAAGGATCTGTCACGGAATCCAGCCCCGGATCCCACAGCTGACACTTGTTACCATCACAATTACAGCCGGTACTTAATTCCAGCAAGTAGCCTCCCCATTTAGCCACTGCCTCATCTCTCCTTTGTCTGTATCATTCTATTAAATTTTAGAAAGGATAGGACAGAACAGAAAAGCATCAACTGTGAGTGTCATTTTCCTGTGGCTACCCCTACCAGCTGTGTGTGTGTGTGTGTGCAGTAAGGATGTGTGAGCCAGAGGCTGATGTTGTGACATTCTTCTCTATCACCCTGTGTGTGTGCAGAAAGGATGTGTGAGCCAGATGTTGTGACATCCTTCTCTATCACCCACTCACCTTACTTTGGAGTCTGAAGCTGGAGTCGTTTGTTTCAGGGAAGCTGACCAGAGAGCTCCAGGGACTTTCCTGTCTCCACTTTGCCATCTCCTGGGTTACAGGAGAATTCCTCCATGGCTGGCTTTTTATGTGGGTGCTGGGTACAGAATTCAGGTCCCCCTGCCCGTATAGCAAGTTCTTTAGCTTCTGAGCCATGTCTCAAGCCCCGGTACCCTTCTCAGGATAACAGTGTGCCAAGCTACATAGGAATGTCTCTGGGTTCGTGGCCCAGACTTGAAGCCTGTACCAAAGCTCGAGTCCCTAGCAGCCAGGGGAACATGAAGGCAGTCCATGAGCATCCTCGCTGGACTGAACAAGTCTAGGCACTCTCTGTTCAAGGGAAATGGGTCCCCAAAGCAATCAGCATCCTTAGACCACACTAAGCACAGGATGCAGAGGAAGGGAGAGAAGAGATGGCGTGGACAGGGGCAGAGCTTTGCGTCTTGCTAACGGAGTTTGCTGGGTCGTGAACAGAAACACAGTGGAGGCTTGAGCTGTCTGGCTCCAGCTGATTTCTCCCCGTCACTTTCAGCCATCAACAACTGGTAAAGAGAAACATTCTCATCCAAACCCACCTGCTCCCTCTTGCGTGCAGGGCCTCATCAGTCACTCACCTTGGGTGCAGCCTCTCTGATGCTGGTGCCTCTCATGTCGGTGATGTGAGCAGGCTCCTCGGAGCTCTCCAGCTAATATCTCTGGCTCCAGAGCCCGATGACGCAATGTCACTGCATGCTGGCTGGTTCTCAGCAGCTGGATTCTATGGAACTGTTTGCCAACACATGGAAACAGTCGAGAAGATCCTTTCAAGTAATGAGAGTCAAATGAGAGGGATACGGGAGGTGGGGCCAGAAGCACATACAGGCCACTCTCACACCTCCATGCCTGACGTTTCACTTCATCTGTAAGTGGATGCTGACACTCATTTGCTGTGTAAAACCACAAAAGAAGAAGAAGGAGGGGAAAAAAAAACACACACAAAACCACCCTTCTGCTTTACAAGGTGAAGTTCCTACTTTGAGCAGCCCAGTGCAGGATCACACCACATGCTTGTCCCTTGAAGACTATGAACAATTCCCAGCCAGCGGGCCCAAGGCAATTCCATGATGAGGCGGAGTGGCTGCATTTCCGCTGTGGTCAGCATGTCTTCCTTCCTGTCCCTGTCCCTCGCCTTGTGACATCGAGGATAACAGCAGTAAGGAGCACGCTGTAGAAGACAGTTCTGCTCTCGTGTTCCTTTAAGGACAGATCCTTGCTCTGAAGCGCAGGCCCTTCTCCATCTTCACTCCAACCCTTGGTGGTGAGGGTTATCTTAGTGTGGGCTATGGAAAGAGCCCAGGGCCCCGCCCCATGCTCAGCTGTCTCTGGGATCTAATGACGACATTCTGACAGTCGTCAGACTTTCCGAGTTGACAGCTTTCCCCAAGCAGGACCCACTATCTAGAGAGCAGCTCCTCTGCAGAAGAGGCCAAAATAATCTTGTGCTTCCATTTCACCTAAACATGAGGGTTCCCATCCTCTAAGCAGCTCTTCCCAGCTGGACTAGAACTTTCTATGTAGATCAGGTTGGTCGTAAACTCACAAAGACCCACCTATTTCTGCCTCCCAAGTGTGGGATTAAAATGTGTGCCACTATGCCCAGCCTTCCTTTACAAACTTTCAGTTTCTTCTGGGTGTCCCAAACCTCCCACACCTGATTGCCAGGACGTACCTGACAATCGAAGTAACTGGCTAGTTTCTAGACAGGGCTCTGCCTTTTCAAAAGCTTATCTTTAAAACACAAGAAACTGAAAAGCCAGGGGTGGTGGCACACATCTTTAATCCTAGCACTCTGGAGGCAAAGGCGGGCTGATCAAGGGTAGTCTGAGTCACAACACAAGTTCCAGGCCAGCCAGGGCTACAGAGTGAGACCCTATCTCAAGGGGAAAAAAAGTAATTGAAAAACATTGAACAGGCAAGATAGTTCAATGGGTAAAGCTGTTTGCTACTGACCTGAAAACTGGAGTCCCCTGAACCATGTGCTAGCAGAAGAGAATCAATTCCTGCAAGCTGTCTGCTGACCAGGCATGCATGTGCACCCCTCCCCAGGTAAGATAAATAAACACTATAAAAACAAGTAAGTAGGGGCTGGAGAGATGGCTCAGAGGTTAAGAGCACTGGCTGCTCATCTAGAGGTTCTGAGTTCAATTCTCAGCAACCACATGGTGGCTCACAACCATTTGTAATGAGATCTGGTGCCCTCTTCTGGCATGCGGGCATACATGGAGGCAAAATGTTGTATACATAATAAATAAATAAATCTAAAAAAAAACAAGTAAGTAAATAAATATTCTATCCTTGTTTGAAATTATCTTCGAGGAACAAGCAGTCAGCAGTGTGCATATGATGGCAGATAACAGGAAGGGACAGGGACTAGACAGAATGACAGGTTCATTCATCAGCAGACTCAGAACTGGGCACACTAGAGCATGCTGCTGCCATCCCTGAATCTGTAGTGCTGAGCTAGGGGAACTGCTGCAATTTTAAGGCTAGCCTGGGCTACTTAGGAGTTTTAGGCCAGTCTGGGCTACAGTGTGAATCTGTGTCTTAACAAACTAATAGAAGAAACTGACTTAGCCACGCGTTCCGTGTCAAAGCCCACAGGGAAGATGGAGTAGTTCCCATAATGTTCACGAGGAAGAGGAGATCTGAAGAGGGTGGGCGTGAGTCAGAACAGAGGCTACAACGGAAGGGGGATGTGCGTGTGCATGCTCCCGTTAAGGAAACCCAGCACTTGCAAAGGAGTCCTGAGTCACAAGGCGGGGGGCTGGGAGGAGACTTCGGTGACAGCCTCAGCAAAAAGAAGAGCTTTTCCCCCGCTTCTCTGCAGACAGTGACGAATCAAAAGGCATGACTATCATTCAGAGCACTGGAGAATTCTCACAGCAGGGGACGTTTGTGTCAGTTATTTATTTTAGTAAGAACCGTGTTATGCTGTATGGACGGACATAAATGCACCAGGTGCATGCAGTGCCCCCAGACACCTGAAGAGGGCGTTAGATCCTCTGGAACTGCAGTTACAGCCGGTTTCCAGCCTCTTAACTGCTGAGCCGCCTTTCAGTCACTGTGCCATTGATTTAAGCCCAGACAGTTTCTAAGAGCCCCCTCACCTCCCACTTCTTTCTTTCCTTCCTTTATTTTGAAATAGGGTCTTGCACAGCCCAGGCTGGGCTCACATTTTCTATGTAGCTGAGGAGGACCTTGAACTTGTGATCCTCCTGCCTTCCCCTCCTAAGGGTTGAGACTACAGGTGTGTACCATCATACCTGGTGCGTGTGGTGCCGGGATCGAATCCAGGCAGGGCCTTCTTGAGCATGCTACACGAGTACTCTAACAACTGAGCTACAGCTCAAGCCCTGACACTGAGCTCAACGTAAAAGCACTTGTGGCTTATACTAATTTCTAAAACAAGAGTCACTGTCCCAAATACATGAGTGGAGAGGGTGGCTGAGAAATCTTCAGAGAGTGAGTAACATTCCTAGAAACGCAGAGATCTGTAAAACTCCAAACCCACACCCAAATGTCATTTGCTTGTTAGGGAACTAGGAGGAAGGGAGTGGAAAGAAGTGTTTGGCCCAATACCCAATACTAGCCAAATGAGAGAGAGTGACAGGGACACACGCTCTCTCTCATTCACGTAGAGGATCCACAGAGCTCACTAGCGGCAGAGCTCACCTTCAGCAGCCGCTGGTGCGATGCTCACTAGCCAGAAGTCTTGGTTTACTCCGTCAGCCCCTCCCCCCTCTTTTCTTTCTTGTGGTGGAGTTCTTCTTAGCACCCCGGAGAAGCTGTGAAACCAGAACGGAGGGGAGCTCGCAGGCCAGCCAAGGAACCCATACCCCAGGTCCCCCTGTGGGTTTACATGTGGTGGGGACACCCGTCCTCCCTGCCAGGGTCTCTCTCCTGCTCCCTGCGGTGGTCAGCAGGAAGGATAGCGGTGGTAGGCTGGGTCCTGTTGGCGGACATTTGTGCCACGTGACCGCCACACACTGACAGGTTGAGCGGAGCAGAGAAGAACCTGAGACTCCAGAGCACTGGGATTGGGCCAGTGTCACTTGGAGCTTCTTTTCGGACATATTTGTATGGAAGTGCAGACACTGGCTGTGCGTGATTGACCTTGTTGTTTTGACATTCCGTTTTCAGATGCTGACTGTGCTTTTGAAAGACCCTGCTCTTCTAATGCATATATTGAAATATTTATATATGAATGCATCTGAGATTTTGGTTCAGTCATTAAGGAAATGTGTGGATGTTTGGGTAAATCAAGATTGCTCATGATGGGCTGGGGATGTGGCTCATGGGTGATGTGTATGCCTAGCTTGTGAAAGACCCTGGGACCACAGAAAGACCACATGCCATGATGAAGGGTATCTGCATGGTAGATACACTGGGCCTCATTACACAGGAGACATAAGTGTGGGGTGGGGTGGGGTGGGGGTGGGGGTGGGGGTTGTCCTGGCTGGTCTTATATCAACTTGACAAACTAGAGTTCTCTGAAAGAAGTGAACCTCAATTGAGAAAAATGCTTCCATAAGATCTGGCTGTAAGGCAGTTTCTTAATTAGTGATTGATGGTGTAGGTGGGGCCGTTCATGGGCTGGTGCTCCTAGATTCTATAAGAAGGGTGAGCAAGCCAAGGGAAGCAAGCCAGTAAGCACCTGCCCTCCATTGCTTCTGCATCAGGTTCCGGCCCTGTTTAAGCTCCTGTCCTGATTTTCATCAATAATGAACAGCACTGTGGAAATGTAAACCAAATAAACCCTTTCCTACCCAACTTGCTTTTTGGTTATGGTGTTTCATTGCAGCAACAGAAACCCTAAGTCTCTGTCTTTCTGTCTCTATCATCCCCTGAGCCATCTCACAACCTCTGTAGACTTTAAACTTTTATATCTTAGTATTTTATATGTATGAGTGCTTTGTCTTCATGTATGTATTGTCCCGCATGTGTACCTATGCCACAGAGGTCAGAAGGGGATGTCAGACCCCTGGAACTGGAGCTAGTTAGGAGTCAGCATGTGGGTCCTCTGAAAGGAAGTACGTGCTCGTAACTGCTGAGCCATCTCTCTAGCCCTAGACTTTGCAGTCATTTGGTGGGTGCTGGGAAGTGAACTCAGGTCCTCTGGAAGAGCAGCCCGTGCTCCTAACCGCGGAGCCATCTCTCCAGCCTCCAAATTCACTTTTTTAGGGCACAAAACAATCAAATTTTAAAAGCATACTTAGAGATGTAAAACCATAACCCTTAATGAGTTAATTTCATCTTCCTGAAGGGACACTTCATCCCCAACAGCTGTCTTTCCTCATGCGTCCCTCCCAGATCCTGGCAACCACAGCTCTATTGTACTGTTGACTTTAGCATACATTTGAGATTCCCTGTAAAAACCAGATGGAGGCTGAGCATGGCAGCATCTGTCTATAATCCCAGTACCGAAAGGCTTGAGGGCAGCCTGGACTACTAGTGAGATCCTGTCTCCTCAGTCTACAGAAAGGGAGAAGAGCTAGGTGTGGTGACATATGCCTATAATCCCAGCACTCAGGAGACACAGACAGGCGAATCTCAAAAGACACACACAGACACACACACACGCACACACACACACACATACATGTGCACATGTGCACACACAGAGAAAAATATTTCTGCTAGATAAACATCTGACAGGCCAGGACTAGTATCTAGAATATATAAAGACTTCAACAACAAATAAGGAACCAAATCATCCACATCAATGAGCTGGGCAGAGTTCTTACAGGATGAAACACAGATAGCCAATAAACACACAAAAATGTCCAGTTTCACTAGCCAACCATCAGAGAAATGCAAGTCACCCCAGTCAGGATGGCAGTCATCAAAAACAAATGACAACAGATATCAATGGCAGATGTGACAAAGGGAACCCTTATAGATGACTGAGAGAATGCCAAGTCTAGCCTTGTGGAAGTCAGTACGGAGACTTCTCAAATAACTCAACAGAGACTTTGTACATGACCCAGCCATGATACTCTTGGGTTCTCTGTATCAACATGTCACAGAAGTGCTTGCATGCCACTGTGTACTGTAGCACTGACCACGATAGCTCCATCATGGAGCCAACCTACTCGTCCAACAACAAAGGGGGATGGGAAATTCCTTCCAGTCAGCATGGGGAACGAAGTTATACCATTTGCAAGACAACGAATTCAATAGATAGTCACACTGTGAACTGAGACGGTCTCAGAAAGAGATGTTTTCCCTCATTTGTGGCTCCTCGACTCTATATAGATATATAAAGTCATTCGCACTCACATACAGGGAAGAAGTAAAATGGTCTATATGGACAGAGGGAGCAAAGGAAGGGGGAGGGGATGAAGGGAAGGGCTGGGAGGTACAGGGGGAGGATGTGCATATCTGATACATACATGTGTGAAAACTTAGACATAGCATTAAAAGACCCTGTCTCAAGAAAACAAAAGGAAGGACAAACTTGCTGAAGGTCATAGTAAAGTAACTATGATAGGATTTGAAGTTGAGAAAGATGCCTTAGTAACTCACATTGGAAGTTGGTTCCTATCATCTTAGCAAGCTCCTGGCAACGCTCCTTTCCCACACTGAAGGATGTCTCAAGTGGGAATAACCATGATGCTGTAACTGATATGTCATGTTCTCAAGAACTCAGCCTGGACCAAAATCAAAACTCACTTATACATTGGACAAACGGGATCAGGCCAAGAAATGGGTTGGGCTACCTCCTACTAGATGCTAGGTCAGAAACTTGTAAACACATTTGACTTCTCAGTCCCGGTTTGACTCATTTATGAATGGAAGGTCTGAGATGGCACCTCAGCTACTTTGCCGCAATCTGCCTGCATCTTAAGGCCAGCGAGTCTGACGAGCAAGTATTGCAACAACAGGCTATTCTGGGGAACTGGACGCTTTCAAAATACCTGACGGTCTGAAGTTAACACAATGAGCCAAGAACCTCTGGCGGGGGTGGGGGGGTGGGGTGGGGGGTAGGACGGACCTTGGGCTTCTCTTGTATTTATTTTTTTGAGATAAGATCTCCTATTGCCCAGGCTGGCCTTGACATTGCTCTGCACCAGAGGATGGTCCGGATCCTTTTGCCTCTACTTCAAGTGCTGGGATTATGAGCACGCTGCCACACCCATCTTGTAGCCACGTCCTTAATGTTCTCGATGAGCCAACACAGTACTTTTTTCTTTTCTCAGCCACATACTAGCTCAGGCTAGCCTGGAATTAGGCTAGCTTGGTCTAGCATGGCCTCAGAATCATGGCAATGCTCCTGCCTCAGCCTCCTGAGTGCTGTGATTACAGGCTCGTGCCATTAGAAAACAGTACTTTGGACTCAATTTTCTTTCCTGGGCTTAGTGGATTTGCTCTCTTCATTTCTCCAGGGTCTAATAGGTATCTTAGGAAAGCCAGCTGCCTTTGTGTTTGATGCCCATCAACGGTTTCCACACCAGCTTTCAGCTGTGAAATTTTACTGGGTTTGGTGGTATTCCAACACTGTACCAGGGCTATAAAGACAGCTAAGTGGAACAGTGTACAGAGGGTTCACACCTTGAAGTTTTCAGACTGTATCGATTCAAGATCTGAGCTTGTATCCACTTTCCAAGTGCTGGGGCCGCAGTGTGTGCCACGTTTGGGACCCAGGTTAGGAACTCTGCTAGTTGGGCTACATCGCTAGCCCCCAATTTGCTTTGTCTTGACTCTTTGAATGTAGTCTACATATGCATACGTTTTGCGTGGATAATTCTAACTGCGGGTCTGTTTTTGCTAGTTGGCACCACGATGGCTTGTATCCTGACTGTAAGCTCTCTTGACCCTGTTACCTAGGAGAACTGAGGACTGGGGTTTAGATAATGTTCTCATAGAGACTCGGGCTGTTCTGTAAGGCACCTGTGGCTGCTTACTCATTGGAGATGGCTTTAAATTTCCCAGGTGGTTTGGGTAGTGGTAATAGGTCCACACTGGCTGGTGGAACAGTTGGTAAACAGGCTGGCTCTCAGAGCCTTCCCCACTGCCCCATCCTGGGCATTCGTCACCTCCCCAGCCAGTGCAGAGCACATGGATCTTTGTAGTTCTCTTTTTACTGTGTGTGTGTGTGCACCTTGAAACTCAACCTTACTTTGTGGGACTTAAAAAACAAAACAACAATCTTACTCTTTCCTTTACTATTTTCTCTTCTGGGTCTTGATCCAAGTTCCCACCCCATGAAGCCAAGCTTTATTTCTGCTCAGAAACCATGACCTCACAAGGTCACAGATCGGCATAGCCACTGGCTCCAACCCCGCTAATCTCTGAATGTTTTCTTGTTTCTCAGGACTTCTCTGGTGTTCATGATAGCTCTATTTAGAGCTTAAGAATAAATTCTGCTCACATTTGAACGGCAAGGGTCTCAGGGAGCACAAATGCCTTCCCTCGCCCCAGAACCTGTTTGCACCACAGCACTCTACACCTGTCGCTCAAGTGCTAGCTGCATGGAGCTGACCGAGGCCTCTGAGCACCCAAGGGACTCACAGCTCACAACAGTGACTACCTTCAGGGCCAGAGCTGAGACCAGACTCCCCCATACTGCTTTTCTAAAGAAAACGGAGATACAAAGCAGAGTTTTCTTGAACTGATCTGAAGGAAGGGAATTATACCCGAGTCCTTTCTGTTCAGAGGAGAACAAAGAGCCCACTGGAATGTACCCAGGCCTTCTAGAACAAGCTCCAGACTGTGAAACATATGGCCCACCCTTACAGCTTAAGAACTGCCATTCAACTGTCGGAAGGCTTACGGCAATCTCCAAAAACACAAACTAGCTTACGTTGTTACGTAAAAAAGGTTTATTTTAGAAGTCACATCTTTAAAAAATAACATAGGTTGTTCTGACCAGATATAAACTCATCATTCAAACGCCAGGGGTGTTGTGCATGACAATTATCAAGATGTGAACACCAAGTCCGTGCAATGTTCTTGACATCTACACGAGCTAAAAAACGTGAACGTGGCTTTTAAAAGGCAAGGGAGAGGAAGGGTCAGAGGGAGGGGAGAAAACTATTTTGGAAACAGTTGTAAATGTTAGTACTGAAACCACAGCCATTGAGACTAGCCCGGGGACTGTATAAAGTGGCATTATTACTTTAATTCACAAGCGCTGGACAACATCCTGGCTTGTGCTGGGAGTGCAGGCAGGGACAGAGTGGCGAGCCTGCGGGCAGAGCGGCTGTTCTTGTCCCTAGCCAGTAACTTTCTTATACTCTTATGGGTAGCACCCCCAAGTGGCCACGCTCCAATACTGGAGAATCAGTACACAAAATAAGTGTGTTCACACTTACTGTGGATACAAAATACAGCTCTTCAGGAATGCAACCCCGCCTACCCCACCCCCCACCCCAGTGGTGAGGCTGGAGCAGAACGCTTATGCCAGAGTCCCCACAACACAGCAGTGACCTAGTGTGGCCTAGTCATGACTCTATCAGTGATCTCACTGTTTCCAGGTACTTCACTTCTGCCCAGGTCCCCAGGGAGTCTTCTTTAGGAGGCTCACAGGGCTGGTTCACCTCCGTGCAGCTAGAGACCCCGTCAGCTTCTCAGACACTTCAAGTGAGAGATGCATCAGATGGCACACTGCAGTAACCCCCCCAAAAGCGTGCTCCCCTGTATACCTCTATTAGAAGCTTCTGTCAGGCTGGGGGCAACAGCAGGCTCTTACGGCTTAGACTGGATACAGTTTTGATTATGTATCCCATCAAATCATTACCATCCATTCTGTTTGTTTTTTGAGACAAGGACTCACTATGTAGTTCTGGCTTCCCTGGAATTCATCGTGTAGACCAGACTAGGATCTCACAGAGATCCACTTGCCTCTGCCTCCCGAGAGCAGGATTAACGACAGGCCTAGCCCAGGCTGGTCTCAAACTTGCTATTTAGCCAAGGCAGGCCCTATGCTCCTAATCATCCTACTTTACTGGGCGTATGTTTGGAGCTGTTCGGAGCGGTAAGCCTTGCTGGTACCAAGAGGATGCTGCAGGAAATGGCAGACAGGGGCGATAGATTACTGAAGTGAAGAAGAAGGTACAGTGAGGTTTTGGATCTGAGCTTTATTACCAGGGTGACATCACCTCAGAATGGAACTGGGACCCTGCAAGATGGTTCCACACAGCACCAAACCAAGGTCCTCAGAGCTGCAGACCTCCTCATGGGCTGAAACACAGCTGGAAAGGAAACACAAAGGGGGCAGGGCAGGCGTAAGAGGTCACAAAAGAGCCGGAGGGCACTTCTTGTGAGAGTCCCGGCTGGCCACGAAGAACTTCCAGTGTTCTGTCCTTCTCCTGGACCAGTTGAAAGCCACGGCAAGTCCTGCACTTACGGAGCCGGTGGGAAGCACACCGGAATCACGGCAGCAGACAAGCGCACAGGTCTGTTCCCAACTTCTCCCACAATTCTCCATCAAGGTCAAGAAAAAGAGCTTCCACGTTCAAACCCAAGGCAGGAGCCAGGCAGTGGCACACCCACCACAGATGGTACAAACTGCTCACTCCTGCAGCTGGTGGCAGGACACAGGGAGGGCAGAGTCCTGAGACAGGAACCCTAGGAGTGGGGGCTGGCTCAGTCAGTGGTGGACCTCCGGTACCAGAACCGAGCTCGGAAGTCGTCACTGCACGTCATGAAGCCAGGGTTGGTGGGTGAGTGCACAATACAGCGCACGATGTTGTTGTGGCCCAGGGAAAGCAGGTTTCTACGCTCAGCTGTCCTAGAGTCCCAGCAGCAGAGGCTGATGGTCCTTTCATCCGGCAGCAAAATATAGTCCTCAGTGTGGTTAAACACAGCCTGTGTCCGGTGCACCTGCCGTCCACTCAGACCCGCGCCTGTCACACAAACCAACATGTTAGCCTGTGGACCAAGGGGCAGCCTTAGACCCTCACAATGTTCTAGCGCTGTGCCGACACTGTCACCTCCAGGCCGGCACTCTTGCAGGCAAACGCCCACATTTTACTACGTCATTCATCTCCTAGTTTACAGCCACAGTGCCCAGGCACTGCCTAGCACCACTAACGATTTATTGCTGCTGGGCATTCAGCTTGTATCCACTGACAGTTTGTAAAACAGCTTCCTATCCTCAGGATAAACTAATGGCACACCACATAAGCACTCACCTTTCAAAGGGAAGCTTTATCACTTCATGACTATAAATAGAAGTTATTTATGCTGTAATACCATGTAATGAATAAATATTAAAAAAGCCAGGGCAATCCACTACTTAATGAGGCTATATTTTAGTGGACAGTCTCCAAAGTACCCTTGCACTTAAATCTCAGAAACCAGAGCTCATGTGCTGCTTTTATTCAGAGTTCGCAATGCAGATCTGTACGAGGGGGGAACACGGCTACAGAGGCAGTTAGTAGGGTGTGTACTCCTAAGGGGCCGTGACTTTGGGTAAATGCTTTCCTAATTCAAGTCTTTTTTTTTTTTTTTTTTTCAACTCTCCAGCGTCTGCCCATGAGGGTGCTGAGGAGTAAAGCAAATGACTCACAAGCGCCACCGTGCAAGTGCTCAGGAGATGCTACTAGGAGCATTTATCTGTAAGGTCTGCACAGTACCAGGTGCAAGGCAGATCTACTCAGTGCTGTGCAGTACTCTGGATTCTAATTTGCACCTGTGTCCGTTCCTAACTTCCACTGACTCCAAGTAATGGTGGCAAGACATCAATCTGTGTGCAGATACATGGACTTACTGAAGAGTGTGACAAGAAATTGACATGACACTCCATTACCTTTCTGAAATATCTACCAAACGACCCGTCAGTCAAATGTCTCACCAACAACATAATATAATAACACAGACGGTTTGGAGTCAAGAAAGACGGCCTCACTTCTACTTTTGGGGTTTACAGGAAGGCTGTGCATTTTATAACCGACTTTCCATTTAATTTCTCTTACAAAATACTGCAAATTTTAACTCTCTTCCTGTAAGTTTGGGCTCATCTTTTCCCTATCTATCCATAGCCTAGCTATAGATTATGAATATTGACCTGTCTAGTACGTATAAAAACACATGATGAATTTAATACATCCAATGTCCTCTTTGGGTTTCCCCTTTCTATCGCTATCTCAAAACCATTCTGCATTCTAAGTCTTCAAACCAGAATGGAAACCCTGGCATGCCGACTGTCAGGGCGCTAACTGCCAGGGTGCTGACTTGGGAATTAGGAAATCCATAATGTATACATTCCTTCAGAAAAAAAAATGGCAACTCTCTACTAAATTAAGCCAATAAATCAGGTGTCTACAAAATCCAAGCTCTTGGTAGCAGTCCAGCTCATGCCTGTCCCAGTGCATCACTCCCTGGAAAGCAAGGGCTGTCACTTGTAAATGGAACATTTTCACACTCACTCTGATGGTTTCTGCATACAAGGAGCACCTGGTTTTAAGAGATGTTTTCCAAAATGATACCATATAAAGTATCCAAGTTACCAAGGATAATGACAAAAGTGGCTCTTTAGGCAACTAGCTTGTGCCACAGAGAGGACCAGTGCTAAACCCTGGTGGCTTGAATGTCACCAGCTCTTCTATGTCCCTCTCCAAGATGCTAACTCAGAGAGCTTCTTGACAATACCCTGCAAGCTACAACATTGGTGTGCTTACTGTAGTGAGACCCACACATATCACAGGAGAGGAACTTCCCAGACAATCCTGTCAAACAACACTCTTAGCTGCTGTGGACCACAATTAAGGCACAGCAGCAAACAACACTCTCTGTACCCAGAGCTGAACTGAGCACCACGCTGGGCAAATTCAAGACTTACCATAAAAGGAGCCCACAGGCACAGAGGCTACAAACTGGAGACTAACAGTAACTAGTGGGGGAACTGAGCGGCTTTCTTTTCTTCCTATCTGCTGGGTCTACTTTATACATGGACACTGGTGATCTCTTCCAGGGCTGCCTATATTGGCCTAGGGATGGGCCAAAGGCCTCTCTGAACTCCTTTCCTCCAGTATATCCAGTCCTCAGGAATCTGATCCCAGGAAACCCCAGCATCCCTTCTCACGCACCTGTGTACCTCACCAGCGTCCGTCCTGTGGATATTTCCCAGAGCTTAGCTACAGAGTCTTTTCCACTTGAGAGGATGTACTTGGAATTCTTGGAGAAAATAGCAGAACAGACTTCTGCGCCATCATGAGCTTTCTCAAAGGTTGTGATGCAGCGATTAGAGACGCCATCCCACAGCTTGATGCAGCCGTCCTTGCTGCCAGTGACGTACATGTTGGCACTAGGATTGTAGTTAACGGAGCAGATGGCATCGGTGTGCTGGTCTTGGGGATTGCAAGAAACGAAACACTGGAAGGTGTTGATGTCATAGAGGCGGAGTGTAGGATGCTGAGTCCCAACCAGGATAAAGTCCCCAGAAGGGTGGAAAGAGATGGAACGCAGCATTTCAGCTTCCTGTGAGGACAGAGGCACAGTGTCAGTCACCAGGACCTGACCAGCACACCGAAGGAGGCAGGGGGACAAATGCACATCCCGGGATGCAGAAAACTTACTGGCCAGTTACTCCATAAACTAGATAGGAGGTCACTTGCGAATGAAAATGGGGTGAAATCAGACAGAACCTTGCAAATGGAGTAACGGAGCTGCCCTCATGCGGCCAGAGGTGAAAAAGAGCTTTTCTAACCTGCTCCAGGGCAGTGATACTAAGGAAAGCCAGCCAATGAATGACGGAAGCCGCTTCTGAAAATACAAGCATTTCTGCAACACGGACCCAAAAGGAGACCACAAGTAGCTTTTCTGAAACATTCAACAGTTCCAACTGAGAACACTGGTGGCTTAAGTTATACTTTTAGGGAAGTTTTTGTTTTATCTCAGTCCTGGAGCTCAAACCCACAGTGCAACAAAAGTGACCCATCCCTTCTCAGACAGGGTCTCACACTATAGTTCAAGTTGGCAAGGAATTGACTACGCGTAGGCCTGTCATGAACTTGTGCCAATCCTCCTGGCCCAGCTCATCAGCAGTCTTGAGAGATGTGCACCACGGAGCTGTGACCAGTTGCAGTCCTACCTGGGCAGAGGACAGCCATGACCCACACATCAGTGGAGTCTGGTAAAGTGGCACCAAAGGCTTATCCTTTATAGGGTGATCACTGAGACCACCTGGAAAAAGTCACAAAATACCTGAATCTAAGAAAATAACCATAAAATACTATATCTAAATAAAAGTCAAGGCTTCTCTGATCTCTAACCTGAATGTACTTGAAGGCTCTTTTAGCAGACGGTTTGGAATAATCAAACAATTTCAGAGTATAATCCCTTGAGCCTGAGGCCAGGATTTGTTCTGTAGGGTGAAAAGCAAGACACGTGACTTCATCCACGTGGTCGTAAAGAGTTTCGAATCCACTGGGTGGTTCTCCATGTTCTGTTGTGCAGTCTCATTCATCATGACCTGGACCAACAAGAAAAGGAGAGAGAGATGCTCAAGGTACAGAAGCACCTGGTCCAAGCCCACAGTCCCATGGGGCACACCAGAGCTGGTGAGCACACAGCTGCCTGTCTGGAGCAATGGTAGGCGGGAAGGGTACCTCAATTGGCATGGCACTTTTGGCCAACATTCTTTCCGTGTCCAGTATCTTTATGGAAGCATCAGCGGAGCCTGTGGCTATCAACTGCCCATCTCTGCTATAGGTGGCCACGCGGCATGGGCCTTTGTGGGAAGTGACATAGCAGGTTTCATACTCGGAAGCCTCGGGCGACATTGTCTGGACATCTGCATCAAACTCCAGGTCAATCCCTGTGCCAGGGGCAACTGTATCGGAGCGACCAATTGCATACTGAACTGCAGAGTCATCATTTTCCATCCCTGGAGAAACCAAAATTAAGAGCGTGAGAAAAGATGTTAAGTGCAAAGACAAGCTCCGGGTCTAGGGTGGAAACGATGCCCACCACTACCAACAAATGCTCGGTCAGCCACGCACCCTGCCCATCCTGTGCGCGATGCACCCTGCCCATCCTGTGCGCGATGCACACTGCTGCGGGCAGAATTCATCTTTGACATCACAATACAACAGCACTGCAGCTAATTTATTCTCCCCATTTAGAACAGGGAAACAAAACTGAGCTGGCTTTTTAAAATTTCTTCATTTGTTATGTATACAGTGTTCTGCCTATATGTGTGCCTACATACCAGAAGGGGGCACCAGGTCTCATTACAGATGGTTGTGAGCCACCATGCGGTTGCTGGGAATTGAACTCTGGACCTCTGGAAGATGTTCTTAACCACCGAGCCATCTCTCCAGTCCATCTCTGCTTATTTTACGGTGTTGGCGACAACCCATAGCCTCACACCTACCAGGCAAATACCCTATCACTGAGTTCTATCTCCAGCACCGAATTCTAGTCTTTAGGGTTGTGATCAGTTAGTTGCAGCTTTGGGGTGAATTAGTGACATTAGTGAAATGCCTTTGAAAGATTGCCATACGTAAGTATACTGAAGTTTATAAAAAATTATGTTTGTTGGGTGTTATAAAAGTTGCTTGTGACCCCAGAACTTAGGAGGAAGAGGCAAGAGGATCATGAGTTTAAGATCCACTTTACCTACATATTGAGCTCAAGGCAGCCTCGGAGATAAGAAATCCATTATCAAGCAAGCAAGCAAGCAAGCAAGCAAGCAAATAAAAAGCTGAGAATGATGGAGCCCACTTACGGGAGGCAGAGGCAGGTAAACTGAGGCCTATCTGGTCTATATAATAAAGTAAGTTCCAGGACAGCCACGGGTACATAATGAAATCTTGTCTTAAAAACAAAACAAGGAGGCTGGAAAGATGGCTCAGTGGTTAAGAGTACTTGCCCTGAGATTCAGTTCCCATTACCCACATGGTAACTCACAATCATCTATGATTCCAGTTCCAAGAGACTGGATAACTTTTTTGGCCTATGTGGGCACCAGGCACTCACATGGTACATGCGCATACATGCAGGTTAAACACTCAAATACATAAAATAAAAAACCTAAACTAAAAAAAAATAAAATAAAATCAAAATAAAACACAGAGGTGGAGAGATGGCTCAGCTGTTAAGAGCACTAGTTGTTCTTCCAGAGGATCTGGGTTGAATTCTTAGCTAACAAATGTCTGTACTTCTTGTTCCAGGGAATCTGACACCCTCTTCTGGCCTCCAGGGGCACTGCACACATACAGACCCAAACTAGCAAAACAGTAATAATAAAAATCACTCTTCAGTAAGCTCCAGAACAAACAAGAAAGTGTGGGATTTAAAATAACCTCACCTATCACATAAACAGTAAATGTAACTGGTATAGGAGGACTCAAAACACGTGAAGAACTTTTGTGGCCTCTTCCCATGCATACAACTCTTGCTTTTCAAAACAAATGCCGTGTGTACTACTGGGACTTGCCTGGCTGTTTAAACATTCACAATTCACCAGAACAAGTCTTCAACATTGTATTGCTTCCACATTATATATTTTTATGGATATCTAGAATTAAAATCTTAAATTTTCTCTGTGGACCATTTTAATTTATCCCCCCCCCCGCCTCAGACAATTTCATAAGTGGCATTATCAAGTCAAAGGAATAAATGTGTTCCGTGTGGTGCTACCTTTTCTGTGAACACATCTCTTGTTGCGTACGCTTTCATGCTGACCCAGAACAACGTTAGAGTGTGTGAGCTGTGGAGACCACGTCCTGATTACCATAAATGCTGGCAGTGACATGTGGACACAGCTGGGTACAGGGTAAGGTAGGCGCCAGGATATACCAACGACCAACACAAGGCCCTGATAGCTACAGAGATTCTGGTTTGTGTGTGTGTGTAAATGATTCAAAGGACAAAGCCACTTTCAGGTAGGATGTCAGGAGAGAAGTGCATCACTGTGGCAGAGTAACTGAGCAAAGGAGCACGGGGAGACGGGGCAACGGCGAGAAGAGCAACCTGCCATGACATCTGAGCTGAGACCTGAGGGGAGTGCCCAGGTGATTCGTACAGATAGAATCAGCTTCATCACCTGGACTTCGGTGACCCTTTAAGTACCCATCTCTGTACTTGGCACACACTGGACACTGAAACCACACAGAATAACCTGAGAAAGTGCCCCTGGCAGACATCTACTACGTCATCCTGGGACATAGGAATCTGCAGTCACAGTTTACCTAGTTTGATGAGGTGTAGGAGCTGCTCCGAGGGCGCGCACACTGACTGGGGCTTGATCTCATTGATGAGGCCATTGGCGATGCTGATGTAACCGTCATAGAGCAGCTGGCTAATGATCAGCTTGTAGAGCTGCTGGCGGTCCTTCAAACCCACTTTGGTTCTGTACATTTTGCAGAAGAGGACAGTTTCCCTGACTGCTGCAAGAGTAAACAGGCACTAGTGAAAAGCAGAGGCACTCCTCAGCTACCAGCAGCGCGGATCTCCCCGGCCAGGAGCAGCCACACACTCCACTCCCAGCCTGACTAGGTGTATTATCATTGGACGGTCACCCTGTTTTCCTTGGCTCAGGTTCCTCCGCTGTTATCTAAGTCACGGGAGGTTAATCAAGATGGTGCACAGAAAGTGCAGAGGTGGGTGCTTGCATACAGAAACTATACAAGCCATGTCACCAATGGCTACAGTAGAACCCTTCACTATTCCTCTCTTCTGCTAAACTACCCACTTGCAGCCTTTCTCTGTTGCTATCCCTTCTGTTAGCACTGGTGCCTGCAATAGGCAGACAGCTCACACTCTGTAGATGCCTGGACTACTTTACCTTTCTCACCAGCTGAACTGTAAATCTATGAGTGACATTTTATTATTTTTAAAACCTATTTTCTCTAGGCGGTGGTGTTGCACGCCTTTAATCCCAGCACTCGTAGGTAGACGCTGGCAGATCCCTGTGATTTTGAGACCAGCCTGGTCTACACAGAAAGTCACAGGCCAGCCAGGGCTGCACAGTGAGACCCTGTCACAAACAAACTTAAAGTGATACTACCAAAACAAATAGGAAATGTAAATCTGGACAGACTGTGCTCTCAGTTTCATCTGGAAGGATCGGAGCTCTCCAGTCCATGAAAATGATCCAAAATTGAAGGTGATGGCTTCCATATCAATTTGAGCAGACAATTTGATAATCATCAGTATGTGTGTGGCTAGATGTTTGACTACAGGAGTCCGGGGACAGCAAGCAAGAAGGTGGGACTGGTAGTAGGCTGAGGGTTAATGTTTACTTAGCCTGCCAGATGTCCTAGACTCAGTAACAATAACAGCAGCAGCAACAAAAAGCCCTGCACAACAATAACAAGGACAACAAAAAGCCCGCAGGGCCACACATAGCATCGTACTGATGGGGTGTCCTCAAAAGGTTAACACCAATCAAGCACTTTGTACTGCCAGATATGATTTCAAGCACCTACTTGGCATTAGATCACTAAACGAAGGTATTCAATATACTCGTGCACTTACGTAAGAAATAAATGTACACAAATCTACTCTTGCATAAGACGCCGGGACACAACAGAGGAGGAACTGAGTTCCAAGAATCTAGGAGACCGGTCCATCCAAGCTAAAGTCAGCCCCCAAAAGTTGAGGGCAAGTCTGAGCACTCCGGAGCCCACAACTTAAAACACTGAGCTACCATCTCACTTTTGCCAGGGAATACCTGGGGCTGGACCACGAGATTTAAAAGGCGGGGGGAGTGGTTGAGCCTTCACTGAATGCCCCACAAAACTTCCAGTGGAGCACAGGTCTAGAGGCTTTCCAGTTCGCCAAAAGGAACTCTCAGGCACGAGGCAGGAAGAGCCCGTCCGGGGGCTGCAGCGGACCCAGAGACCGCTCAGGCGGAAAGCAGGGACCCAGGCCCTTGGAGGCTCGGGCTGCAGGCCTGGCCGGCCAACTCTGGCACACGGACTCGGGGCGTACGGCCTCTCACCATCCTCTCCGCAAGTTGCAGATAGTTCACGCAATCCACCACAGACCCCAGCCAACCGCACCAACCCGATTCCCTAAGGCCCCTCCGACCCACAACCCCGTACCCCCGATCAGGGTCTCGGTCTCCGTTCTCTTCTAGAAAAATGGAGGCGCGAATCGTGCCCGATCGATCGCTCTGAGTGCGCACTCACTGCGCACGCGCGAAGGGCACGCAGCAGAGCGCCGAGCAACCTCCTGCTCACTCGCCAGCCTGCCCTTCTCGCCATCTTACTCACTGGCACGTCCCGGACGCTCATTCACCGCCTCCGAGCCGATCACCTTCGCGACAACCCTGAACCCAAAGGGCTGTTGTGTGACCAGCAAACGCCCGATCCGGGGGAGCACGGCGAGCGACAGAACGGCCACAGATCGGACAGGCCGTTGGCTCACCACTTCCGGGCTCTGACGGCTCAGTGCGCTTGCGCTCCAGCTACGCACGGACCGAGCTTCCAGTCGTCGCGTTCACGGTGAGCCAATCACAGGACGGTGTCGCTTCGCCTCTGGCCAATCAGCTTTCGGAGGAGAGGGTTTAACTCCTATTTTAAAAGGAGAACCTTTGAATTGTAACGGCTGAGCTCCCGGGATCGCTTGGAGGCTTCGGTCGGAGTCAGGATCCTACCCGTGGGTAGGAAGGGGACCGGGTGGGCGAGGGAGAGCCTGGGTGCTGCAAACCGAAGGGGAACGTTGAGTGGCATTGGGGTAGGGGGCTGTCTCAGTAGGTTTGCATTCGGTGTAAGAAAGATCCAGATGGCCTCTTCCCTCTTTGGGTTTCGGTTCCGGTGGGAATGGACCCAGACCACCAGCCGACCGAGTAATTTGCAACCTGGCGGTGGTGGTATGGGTGCAGCAGCTGAGGCTTAGTGGGGACTGATTCTGTTGGAGAGGCGGGGGTCTAGGTTGGATCGACGATGAGTGAGAGCCCCCTTGCAGAGACACACGCCCAGAACCGGTGCTGCCCTCACTGCAGCCTTTTGAGCAGTTGATGTCGGGACTACTTGAGGGTCTGGTTCAAAGTGTAGACCCGTTAAAGCTCAGTCTGTAGAGTATCCTGGAAGCCCTGGGAATCCCTAGCACTGCCTTAAACCTTCATGGTAGCCCCCGTCTTTAATACCAATAACGAGGTGGAGGCAAGTGGATCAGAAGCTAAAGGCCGTTCTCAGAGACGTAGTCCTTCCGAAGCCAGCCTGAACTCCATGTAACCCTGAATCAACAAAAATAGTTAAAACAAAAAATTAACCTCCCCACATGCCGGGTGTGGTTGCTCACATAGGCAGTCAGAGGCAGGAGAGTAGAGCCTTTCTCAAAAGTGGGGCCTGTCTGTAAATGTAGTTCAGTTAGCAGAGTGCTTGCCTGGATTCTTGGATTCCACGTCCTGGATTCGATTCCTTGCACTTCATACACTGGGCATGGTGAGCATGCTTGTAATCCCAGCACTGGGGAAGTGGAGGCAGGAGGATCAGAAGTTCAAAGTAATCCTCCTCTATAGCATGTTCAAGGCTAGCCTAGCCTGGGCTACACGAAACCCTGTCTCAAAAACAAATGTAAGGCAGTGTAATACCAGAATTTGGGAGCAGAGGAAAAAGAATCTCAGAGTTCAAGGCCAACTTGGTCTACACAGTTCCAGACCAGCTAGGGGCTACACAAAGATACCTTGTCTCAAAAACCAAAACTGAACAAATTCCTCGCTTCACTGCAGATGTAGGAAATAGAAATCTCTTAGGGATAGGGCCCTGGTGTAGCTAATTATGGGAAAGTTAAAATGCAAGGTCCTTTATTAAAGCTAGCATCTGGGCCCAGGAGCTCCATTCCCTAACAGGCATCTAGTGAAGTGGATACAGCTATCTTCCCTTCTGCTCCCAGCTCCTGCCTAGCCTCCCTCATCTTTGCATTATGGTCTCTTCAGTCACACACTTAGTTGTTTATCCCTCTGACAGCAAGCATATGTGTGCAAAGGAGAACCTGAGCCTGCTGTGCCGTGAGCACTTTCTTACTTGGGAATTGTAAATCTTTGAGCTGAATGAGGTCTGTAGTGACATTTGTATTTTAATAAATAAATCTTGTCTGAAGTTCAGAGAGAAAACAGCCCCACTGATGAGCCTCACAGACCAGGCAGTGGTGGTACACACCTTTAATCCTAGTTTGCCATAGAAACCGGGCAGTACTGGTGCACGCCTTTAATCCCAGCCCTAGAGAGGAATCTAATCCTCATTCTGAGGATTCCTGGAGGCTGGGTTGCCATTTCAGACTGAAGCCAGTGGCTGCTGCTTTGCTTTTCTGACCTTTAGGCTGAACCCCAGCATCTGTCTCTGGGTTTTTATTAATTGTGCTACAGGAATCTGTGAAGGTCATTTGATGAAGATGAGAAGGTGAAGGACTTGGTTTGGGGGGGTAAGATGAGGCCAAACCAGGAGGGTAGGGGAAAGGGGACAAAAGTGGTGAGTGGGCAAACCTGTTCTCTGGGAATAAAGTTAGTGCTGAGTTTGCCACAATAGGGGAAGCTGAGAGACTGGCAAAGCAGTGGAATTCAAAGGGCCCAATGGGAATGGATTTGGAGGAAGAGAAGCATAGGTGAGCTTTGCTGCTCCAGGGGGGATGAGTGATGGGATCACGGCCCAAGGCAGTGGTGGGGCTGGTGGGAGGTATCCAAGCAGGCTGTATATGGTGGACGTTATGTATTAAAGCAGAAAGAACGTGCCCTGGAGGGGAGAGAATTAGAGAGGATGTGACGAGATGTAGCGATTGACCCTGGGAAGGGGCCTTACGCAGCTGTGTGCGTGTCAGCTTGTTTCACTTGTACCAAGGAAAGGACGAGATGCACACGGTGCACACGTACAGAGGTCTGTCCGTCGGCACTTTAAAGCAGGTGGCTTCCTGTAAGTGAAAGGCTCTTGTTTCTCTCTTCAGGTGATATGGACAGATGTAAGGAAAACTGCGGTTCCAGGCCTGCTAAGGTAAACAGTTACCCGTGATCAGCCATTGTATTTTTTAGAAATAATTTTGAAGTGAAATACATTTTGTGTGCACCCGTGCGTGTGCCACAGCGTAGGTCAGAGGGCAGCTTGCATGCATAGGTTCTCTCTACCATGTGGGTCAGGGAATCTAACTCAGGTTGTCAGGCTTAGCTTCTAGAGTGCTTATCCACTGTGCCAAGGGGGCAGCTCCTGTAGAAATGACTCTGGTATTGGAATTCTTCCCACTCTTGCTTTGGGTGGAAGCTTTAGGTCCCTTCCTGACCCTACCTGGAAGCTTCCGTGAGGTGGGCCTCCATTTCTGCAGGAGATGGCTTTACACTGGAGACCTCCTGTCTTCTGAGTGAGTGGATCCTGGGCCTCTCTCTTAAGCAGGAAGAAGTCCCACCTTCCCTGCCATTGCTTGGTGTGGGTCTTAAGAGTTGTTTAGGACTTGACATAGTACTTACATTTGTTTCTTTTTGTCAGAGTCCTCCCATTTTTCCTATTGAAAACTCAACTTCATAATTTCTTATAAATTTTAGTTTTGGAGATTAGATTTTCCTCCCAAGACAGGGTTTCTTCTCTGTTAACAGCCTTGGCTGTGCTGGAACTCACTTTTTAGACCAGGCTAGCCTGGAATTCACAGGTTTGACAGCCTCTGCCTCCCTAGTGCTGGGATTATAGGTGTGCACCACTACCCCCAATCCCTGGGTGGAAGTTACATTCTTAAATATTAAATTATTTAATATTTAAATTAAATATTCTTAAAGTTGTTACAGGGTTTGGACATGAAGTTTTGGTAATGCTTAAGTCTGCTCCTGGCAGATGGTCTCACTGAGGTGCTGAGGCTGGCCCAGAACTCAGTGCTCCTCCTGCCTCAGCCTCCCAAGTACTGGGATTACAGGTGTGTGCGCCAGCATCCCTGGCTTTGGAGCTTGACAGAGTTCAGTGTTTCCATCCTTGGCTGGAGGCTGAGTTCCTGAGTGGTTAATAGAGGGGGCTTTTGGGGTGAGGGTGGGAGGTGCCCTCCATTTAGCCACATGCATATTAAAATAGCTTCATCTCCACTCTTTTTAACTTTATTTTTTAAAAAGATTTGTTTGTATTTTATGTGAATGACTCCTTGCCTGCATGTATATCTGTGTACCGTGTGTATGTCTGCCTGACACTTGAGGCCCGAAGAGGGCCTCCCATCCCCTGGATCTGGAGTTAGAGATGCTTGTGGGAATAAACGCAGGTCCTCCAAAGGGCAGCCAGTGCTCTTAACTGCTCTGTCATCTCTCTGGCCCCCATTTCCATTTGTTATCCATGATATTTATGAGTCTTAGATTACAAGGGAAACTTGGTTGAGTTCTCAGGATACCATCAGCCGTAATGTCTACTTTCTCTCCATCCCAGACCACAGTTCCCTTTGGTCCAAAACGAGTCTTGGTGACAGAGCAGATTCCTTCTCAGAACCTAGGATTGGCTAGCAGTGGCCAGGCCCAGCGGGTCCTGTGTCCTTCCAACTCTTCCCACCGTGTCCCTTCACAAGCACAGAAACTGGCCTCATGTCAGAAGCCAGTGCCAAAGCAGTTGCCAGCTGCCAGCGTTCCTCGACCTGTCTCCCGGCCCAGCAACCCCCAGAAGAGTGAGCAGCCCCAGCTCACAGCCTCTGGTAAGCCAGTCTTTTACTGCCTTGGATGGTCATCCTTTTTAGTTCTTCAAAAAGCAAATGTAGATTGGCATTTATTTCGAAGCCCTGGCTTCTATGCCAGGTATGTCGAGGATAAAGAGAAGATGGGATGAATACAGACGTAATGGTTGGCCCTGCCAAGGGGAAGCTACTGCAGGTTCTTCGGAGCAGAAGGAGATGTTGGCTGTAAGGGAGGGGCTGCTGCTGGTTGTGGGGTGCCTGGGAGGGAGGCTGAACTTAAACGGCAGTGGCTGGAGCAGGGTTAGTGTTTGATATTTAGCAGCTGGTAGTGCTTGCAGGCTCTGAGATAGCCAGCCTTGCTCAGCATCTCCAACCCTTGCAGCCCTTCATGTAGTCGCCAGTTATTGACACACTTCTACAGAATAGGCTAAAAGTCAGCAGTTAATTTCTAAGACATCACCAGAAAGGAGAGGTGTGTGAATTTGCCACTTCATTTAGGAAGCAGCTTCAAGACAACGGGTGATACGACCTGGAAGATGAGTGGGGAAGAGGCAGCTGTAATGTAGGAAGAGAGAAAACTTAAACTCCTCAGGAGATAGTGTCTGTAAAACAAGCCAATGGCAGACAGTCTGGAGGAAACCCATTTAAATTATGTGTGTATATGCCGGTCCCCAAAAGGATGACAGCAGAAGGGACAGGTGGCTGGAGCGTATGTGTCTGGGTCATGGTCCTCAGGTCCCGCAGTGGTGATATTGAAGACATGAATCGAGAGACTGGATCATGAAGGAGAAATTAATTTGGACCCATAGTCATGTAGCCTGAGTGGAGCTGCTGTGCTGTTTGAGTCTTGGGTGACAAGGACATGTCTCACACGTGCGCAGCTCTTGAAGTAGCACCTGTGGTCCCTAGGAGTGCCACTGTCACATCTTCTAAGCTAGCGTGTCTTTGGAAGGAGGGTGACTGGCTTATGCTCTCTTCCCATGATGATAATTTGTACGCCGCACATGGATGTTGGCTGCCCCAGCACAGGTGGAGAAGGTGGCGGGGGCAGCTTGTGGATGGGGTGCTGCTGGTTTCTCTCGGGAAAGTCTTCCTGGGGGAAGGCTCCAGGATGAGGATGGACACTCTCGCTCTTGTTGGACGAGTGCCTGCTCATATTTGCTCTAGAAATTGAGACCCCATGTGGCAGACTATGCTTTCTGGTTTAGTATTTCCCCAATGAAGAAATGAAAAGCCAAGGGTTATCATGCTTGATGCACCTCTAATATTTTGGTGATGATTTTTGTTGTTTGTTTTGTTTTGTTTTGAGACAGGATTTTTCTGTGTAGCCCTGTCCTGGAACTTGCTCTGTAGACCAGGCTGGCAATGACTCAAAGAGATCTGCCTGCCTCTGCCTGGCTGTGGGACTATTCCTTGATTTATTTCTGTTCACAGATTTTTTTTTTAAAAGAACTATATAGTTGCTCTAAAACATATTTTAACTTATTTCATATAGGAAATAATTCTGAAAAGGAACAGGTGTCAAAACAGAAAACTGAAGACTCAAAAAAGTAAGCTTTTTTCCTCTTCTACTAGAACATTACCCTGCTGCGGCCCCCTGATCTTAACACAATCCTCACTATCAGAACATCACCCGGCTGCGGCCACCAATCCTAACACATCCTCACTGCCAGAACATCGGCTGCCCCCCCCCATCCTAACACATCCTCACTGCCAGAACATCACCCGCTGCAATCCCAATCCTAACACATCCTTATTAAACCAATTGACCAGGGGATCAAAAGTCATTTTTACCTCTTTAATTACCTTTTTCATATAAAATTTTATTAAAACTTTATTTGTAAAAGTAGTAAATAGAAAAACATCACACGTTAATATACAACACAGACCTGAGGACTGTACAACTCGGTGAACTTGTACACAGTTGTGAAGCCATTTGGATGGCCTGTTGGGCCTGTCCTGCTTCATCAATGACAGAGCCTCTGTGTCTCCCACCAGAGTGACTCCCCGTAGCCCGTTGGCTTCTCTGGGGCAATGCAGGGAGGAGGTCCCCACACAGTCCTGAAGGGTGTGCTCTCGTCCATACTGTTGCTGTCCTGTGGTGGTGAGGGTTGTCTGTCAGTCTGTATTCTGCAGTACAGTGCTGCTTTGGGCTGGGGACATTGGGCTTTAAGGTTGTGACTCATTCTGGTGGTCCCGGGTTGGTGCTCGTTAGTATACGTACTAGGTGTCATCTGAGCATGATCAGGTCGGCTGTTTATTGGCAAATGATCGAGATTTTTTTTCATATTTTAAATACATTACTTTCTAGAAGGCAGTGGACTCTGGAGGATTTTGACATTGGCCGCCCCCTGGGTAAAGGAAAGTTCGGGAAATGTTTACTTGGCAAGGGAGAAGCAAAGCAAGTTTATCCTGGCCCTGAAGGTGCTGTTTAAAATCCAGCTGGAGAAAGCAGGGGTGGAGCACCAGCTTCGAAGAGAAGTGGAGATACAGTCCCACTTGCGGTGAGTGGCCCTCCTGCCACAGGAGCAGGGAACCAGAGGGAATGATTAAGGCTGCTGTTCCTGTAGATGCAGGGGATGTGGCCCTGAGGCTACAACACTCAGGTAGTTGACTTGGGATTTCTTTCCTCAGGAGGAGAGTTAGGGGAAGACTATGGTTGAATTGGTGTATTTTGTTTTCTTTTTTTGATCTCAGTGTTTTCCAAGTTTGACTCAGCTGCCAGCCCTGAAGCTCTGCTGTCATCTGGCTGTCTGGTCTGCCATCACCTGGCAGGCTGTGAGAGGTGCTGTCACCTCCAGCAGGCTGTGCCCAGCCACTTGGCCCCTGCCCACGGCCAGCCCGTCTGCCTTGGTTGTGTCTTCTGTTGGCACATCCCACCCCTCAACACCTAGAGATTGGTGTTCAGCTGACAGTTCCTACTAAGAATAAAGATGTCTGGAAGGGAGTGGTGTGAACCACACCCAAATCTGTTTGTGTGGGTATGGTGAAGGTGCTGTTTTCTTGGGTGGGCTCTGGAGCCAGGTGTCACGGTCTCCGTTCTTTGTTGCAGGCACCCCAATATCCTCAGGCTGTATGGATATTTCCACGATGCCACCAGAGTTTATCTAATTCTAGAGTACGCACCCCTTGGGACAGTCTATAGGGAGCTCCAGAAGCACTCCAAGTTTGACGAGCAGAGAACGGCTACCGTAAGTGCTTCACTGTCCGGGCTCCCCCTCTTGTCTCCTAATGTCCCTTTCTTTATGGTACAGTGACTGTCTTCATAGAAAGGGCTCATGGGACTGAACATTTGGAAAAATCAAGGCAGCTTATACCTCATGTATAGAGTGGTTGGCTTTGTGTGTGTGTGTGTTTGTGGAAATGTATATAATCTAGTTCCGCTCTCCCTTGTCATCTCGTGTATGTATGTGTGTGTTGTGTCTGTGTGTCTGTCTTTGTCTTAGGGTTTGTATGGCTGCGAAGAGACACCACAACCAGGGCAGCTGTTACAAAGGAAAGCATTTAATTGGGTTCAGTCCATTGTCATCATGGTGGGACATGGTGCTGTAGCTGAGAGTCCTACATGCTGCAGGCAACAGGAAGTCGATTGAGACACTGGGTGGTATCTTGAGCATGGCAGACCTTAAAGCTGTTCCCACAGTGACATACTTCCTCTGACAAGGCCACGCCTACTCCAACAAGGCCACACCTCCTAATAATGCCACTCCCTGTGAGTTTATGGGGGTCAATTGCATTCAAATTACCACAGTGTTTATTTTAGTATAGTTCTAGATTCAGAAATCACACAGCACCGAGTTTCTGTGCGCCCCACACCTGTTTCTCTCCTGCTAACAACGTTAGTGTGTCCTACTTTGGTTGTGACTGGATCAGGGCTGGTGATGACGGGCGCAGCGGCGTCCACGCTTTCTTGAGAGCGCATTCATTTCCCTCATGATTAGGAAGGGACACGTGCGGGTCCGGAGGACGAGCTCGGCACCAAGTGCACTCTTGTCACACGTCCCTGTGGCGCATTTATAATGTGACAGCCTGCTAGGCGGTAAGCTCGGTGCCCTGTGCCTTTGTCCTTTGCTTCTGCTGTAAGTCAGCCTCTCCCTCCCCATGCTGTACTCTCAGCCGCTAAGCACAGTCACCCTGAGAAGTGGAGAGCAGACGAGGAATGAGCAGAGTGTGAACTATTTGGAGTTTGGGCCAGGAGGTTGTTCTTCCTATCATGAGTTCTTTTTGGATTTATTTTTTGTGTTTGAATAGTTTGCCTGCGTGTTTATCTGTGTACCACATGCACAGAGGCCAGAAGAAGGAGCTGTGCTTTCAGATGGTTGTGAACACCTGTGTGGTGCTGGGAACTGTCTAGAACTTCTAGAAGAGGAGCTCTCGTTCTCTCTCTCTCCTGTCTTTAACTTAAAATGCAGAGGGACTTGTTTTATTTTGTTCCATTGTTGGCTGCTGGGAGCTCTTCTTGCTTCTATGTAAACTGCGTTGTGGGCATTGGGCTCCATGTGCTTTTTCTGGTGTAGAGCGCTTAACTTTTTCTTTACTTTTGGGCCTGCTCCTAGAAGCAGCCATTCCTTCCTCTGAGAATATTCCTAGAAACCGAGTTCTGGTGACTAGGGCGGGAGCTCCTCCTGCTGATCTATTGCTGCTTCTAGGTCCTTAGCGGCAGAGAAGGAAAGCGTCTGTGTGTTTGCCGATCATTTCACCTTACCTGATGCAGCAGCTGGACTGATGTTTTCCTCATTTACGTGGGCCATTGTGGGCACCCTTTCCCTGGGCTGCACTGAACACTGCCCCCAGCGGTGAGAGCAGCACCCACCGCCTCCTCACTAGTTATGTGTTCCAGTGTATATGTGCTACACACTACGGTATGCTTGGGTCAGCTGTGACAGTTTTGTCATTGAACACCAGACCCCTCCTTGGGCATTTGCCATCAGGGTTTTGGACATCAGTGGTTCTGACAGGGTGTAGTGGTTGATCTGGGTTTCCTGGCATCACATGACACTGGCTGTTTGTCATATATATGTATATATGCCGGTGTCTTTTGTTTTTATAGTGCTTTTTTCCTGATTGTTGTTTGTTAGTTCCTTTAGCTCCTTTATTCTTCAAGTGTTTCCCGGTCTGCTCTTCCCCTCTCCGTGCTCTTCTCCAGGCATGGCTGCTTTTCTTTTCAGCCTGCTTCCCGCATGCTGGAATTACAGGTGCTGTCATGCTCATCTGACGCTTACAGCAACCTCCTCTAATCATTTTCTTTAATTGGCCATTAGTAAGAGTCATCAGTCAGGCAGTGGTGGCATACACCTTTGATTCTAGCACTTGGGAAGCAGAGGCAGGAGGATCTCTGAGTTTGAGGCCATTCTGGTCTACAGAGTGAGTTCCAGGACAGCTAGGGCTACAAAGAAATTCTGTATTGAAAAACAAACAATAAGAAATCTTCTGTTTGACCAACTTTCTTCTCAAAGGTAAATGAGGAAATTGTCCATTGGTTTCTGATGTTACCCTGCTTCAGACCTTGTACGTGGACAAAGCGTCATCTGTACATTTGTGCTTCTCCATTTAAGGTTTCAGTTCAATTGTGTGCATTGAGATATAAGCCAAGAATATTTATTATTTCCTACTAATTAGCATAGCACTTCTACCTGTTTACTTTTCATGTAATTTACGTAACTGCAGAGCAATGTAAGGGGTGTAGCCCCAGTCCCACAGCCTGGGAGGTGAGGGGGACACGGTGCCAGGGAGTACTGGCTGACCCTCACTCCTGCTGCCCATAGCTGCCGTGGCTCGGGCAGTGTGCATTGGGTGCCAGCCTCACTGGTCTCTACTGTGAGCTACAAAAGAATGAAAAATGTTCTGTTTGACAATGACTTTTTTCTGCCTTACTTTCTTTTGGGAAAACCAAGGTTTTGGTTTTTTTTTCCCCCCAATTACATATGCATTTGACTGGGGGACACACTTCCACCCTCAGCTCTGCCCGAGATGACTGACTGAGGTGCCTTGTGCATGCTGACTTTCAGGGTTGCACTGAAACACAGCCTAGCCCCGGGACTTCATGTTGACTAAAACTTGGCATGTGTATCTTGAGTCTCCTGTTATGGGATGCAGAGCAGACTGTGGGGTTCTTCCTTCGGGGTCTGCACCTGGTCAGGGCCTTTTAATGTTTCAAGACTGCTAAACTGACTGCTAATGGTGCAGTTCCTCCATGGTGCCTGGTGGGACCATAATTCCAGCTTATAGCTGGTGCCTTTCCTGCCTTACAAGCTCACATTACTGTTGAGTCTGTCTGTCTGCAGTTGTCTTTATATTTATGGTCTACAGTGTTTACTTCAAAAGCTGAAAACTGTGTTAGTCTCCATTGGATCAACTTTCATAGTTGCCTGGCTGCTTTACATAAAGCTAACCCTTCCTTCAATGCTTTTCCCCCAACAGTACATCACCGAGTTGGCAAATGCTCTGTCTTACTGTCATTCAAAGCGAGTCATCCATAGAGACATTAAGCCAGAGAACCTACTTCTTGGGCCAAATGGAGAGTTGAAGATTGCAGACTTCGGGTGGTCTGTGCATGCTCCATCTTCCAGGTATGGGATTCCAGAGGTGGAAGCCCTGGATGGGGTGGGGGTGGGGACTGTTGAGTAAATGCTAGTTTACTCTGAAATAAGGGGCCTTGGCTGCCCTAGGAATACTTGGGACCACTGTAGTTTTGATAAAGCTTTTTTCTGTGACCATTTTGGGCTCTGGCACTCCAGGCCTTGGCTTACAGGTTCTGAATATCCCGAGAGGCTAATGAACTTAGAGGTCTGGCTGATGTATGATCGATAAGCAAAGATGCACTCAGGGGACTTGAACTGGGGTGGCGAGCAGAGCGAAACGCCAGTTGTTTAGGAACTTGGAAAGCATGCAGTGTTGGTGAGCAGGAATTAGACCTTTACTGTCTCTCAAGCTGAGGCAGGGACGTCGTCTAATGCAACAGTTGAAAAGGAGGCAAACTTTGCAAATCGAAGTTGGGTTTGAGTAGCTTTGATATTTCATGTGAATGGGGTGTCTTTAAATTTTAATCTATTTTATGTGTGTTGGTGTTTTGTCTGCATGCGTGTCTGTGTGAGAGTGTCAGATCCTCTAGAACTGGAGCTACAAACAGTTGTGAAGTGCCACACATGGCTGGGATTTGAACCCAGGTCCTTTAGGAGAGAAGCCAGTGCTCTTAACTGCTGGGCCATCTCTCCAGCTTGTGAATGGGGTATCTTCAAGCATGCTCCTGCTGTCAAGGTCTTGCCCACTTTGGGGACTGCTTTTTAAAATATTACCAAATGCCGCTTTTTAAGGGAGCCTGTTGGAGGTTGGAGGAGAAAGCTCAATAAGTAAAGGTGCTTGTTGCTGAGCCAGTTCAGTCCTGGCACCATTGGGTGGAAGGAGAGAACTGAGTCAGGCCAAATTGTCCGCCGACCTCTAGCTCTGTGATGTTCTCTCGACGTAAGCACGCACTCAAAGCACGCAAATAAATGTAGTCTTGAGGATTAATGCCTGTTTAAGAGGTGGCACAGCCTTTAGTCCCAGCGCTCGGGAGGCAGATGCAGGTGGATCTCTGAGTTCAAGGCCAGCCTGGTCTATAGCGCAAGCTCCAGGACAGGCTCCATGCTACACAGAAACCCTATCTTGGAAAAAAAAAAAAGAAAAAGAAAAAAAGAAAAAATGATTAGTGCAGTTTAAGGTCACTTCCGTTTGTCTTCAGCTGCAATGTGGCAGATTTTTTTTTTAACTGATGACATCAGTGGACACTTCTGCTACCCAGGGAAACCAACACCAGAGAGCTGTAGGCGTCGTGGAGCTGTGCGGTTAGCCTGGACTGTGATTTGACCAGTGGTGGCATCAGGATAGACAGCTTGCAGGGTTCAGGCAAGACGATAGGAGTGGGGATTGTCAGCTGCTCCAGCTGCCTCTCAAATTCTGTCCCCATCAGAGATGCTGGGTTTTGGGGCCCATCTTTTGAGACTCGCACAGAGGGCTTGTGGGGCACCCGGCATAGATGGCTGAGTATGCCCCTGCAGTATCTCAGCAACATTAGCTTCCATTGTCTGCTCCTGGCTTGTTCCAGCTGTGGCTTTCAAAACACAAATGGATCAAAAATGCTGAATTGGTGATGGCAGCACAGCAGCCCACAACAACATTCCAGAGCCCTGGACACCGTGGCGTCAGCTTTGTGGGTATTTAGTCAGCCACAGCATCGCGATGCCTCTGTACATTCCGTAAGACAGGTGCCCTGCACAGTCACCACCATTGTGACCGCCATGGTTAGCTGAATTCTTAGTAGCTAGATTTCTCTAGCTGTCCATGATGTTTTATAGCTGTTTTTAAATCAGAACACCCTCCACCCCCACACACCCTCCCTCTGTGGCAGGTGAGAGATGCTAACCAAGCCCAGTGTGATGGTGCATACTTTAATCCCAGGAATTGAGAGGAGGATCTCAAGTTTGAGGCCGGCCTGGTAAGACTAAAACAAAAGATCTAAAAACAAACAATCTTAGCCAGGTGTGGTGTACACCTGTAGTCCCAGCAGCAGCTAGAAGGCTGAGGTCGGGAATTGCTCCTTGGAGGCTAGTTTGGGCCACATAGTAAGGCACTTTAAAAAGAAAAGGTTTGGAGAGGGGATTAGCTGTTGAGAGCACTGGCTGCTCTTGCAGAGGACCTGGGTTCAGTACCCAGCACCCATGTGGTGGCTCAGAACTCTCTGTAACTCCAGGTATAGGAGACGCAGTGCCCTTTCCTGGCCTCCTTGGACATAACATTCATGTGTACAGACATGCAGACAAAACACATGTAAAATAGAAAATTTCTAAGCCCCAAACCAAGAGCAGCCAGAGTGAACCTGGTGACAGACACTCCATACAGTGCATGGCTGCCTCTCTCATCTTGTAGACCCTTAGATTTCTACGACTTTGCTTTTCTATCCCCCGCGTCACTGATACAGTCTCACACTGTACAGTCTCACACTGTACAGTCTCACACTGTAGCCCCGGCTGGCCTTGGATTTGAACCTCTGTCAATCCTGCCTCATCCCACCAGATGTTGGAATTACGGGGATCCGCCAACATTCCCAGCCTAGGATGGTAGTGTTGCTTCATTGAGAGCTCATGTAGAACTCCAGATTATATTTATGGAGAGTACTGCATAGCGCCTTTGTTTTCTGAGATGGGTTCTTGCTTCAAAGCCCAGACTGGCCTCCAAAGTTCTCCAGACTGTTCTGATAGGGTTACTGGGATGAGATTTTCCAAGAGGTTCTGGAGTTGTTGGGGAAGCGTGATGGCTAGTATGTGACCTTACACACTCCCCGCCATCCATTCCGTAAAAGCAGGGATGTAGGTGAGCACATGTCTGACAGCACTGAGCAGGGGGAGGGGTGGGTGCTCATGCCACATTGCCATGTAGGTCAGAGTGTCAACCCAGCCTCCTTCATTTTCAGGAGAACCACACTGTGTGGCACCCTGGACTACCTGCCCCCCGAGATGATTGAGGGCCGGATGCATGATGAGAAGGTGGACCTCTGGAGCCTGGGTGTCCTCTGCTATGAGTTCCTAGTTGGGATGCCCCCCTTTGAGGCACAGACCTACCAGGAGACCTATAGAAGGATATCACGGGTAGGTGCTTCTTTCAGTTCTTGCCAAGGGCTGCTGTTTATTCGTGTACACCTGACCCATGCCATTTTTATCATTTATATTTCAGGTTGAATTCACATTCCCCGACTTTGTGACTGAAGGAGCCAGAGACCTCATTTCAAGACTGTTAAAGCACAATGCAAGCCAGAGGCTAACACTAGCGGAAGTCCTTGAGCACCCCTGGATCACAGCCAATTCCTCAAAGTCTTCGACTGGCCAAAAAACCAAAGAACTCACTAGTAAATCGTCTTAGAGAATTCGGAGTCATGGCCACTGTGCAACTGTTAGAAATGCTCCATCAAGACCTGCGGGAGCATCGTCACTGCCCCCGGTGTACCCTGCTGAGCAGGCAGTCCCTGGCCTTGCATCCAGGAAGCCCCACCTGAGCGAGAACCGTGCTGCTTTTCCTGGTTCAGTAATCTGGAGGAAGGTTCCACTGCAACAGTTCCCATGGCCTGTGACCCCAGAGTGTCCTTGTGGGGTCTCACTGTGGGAAAGTTCTCACTCTGGCCACCTCCCCAGTGATCACCTGTGTCCGTAGCCTTCAAGTGCCTGAGTGTGTGTGTAACTTATTGGGCCGCCAGGCCTGGGAAAGCTGTTGGAATGAATATGTAGTTTTCTTTTAAATGTTAAAATAAAGGTTTGTATAGCCTTTTAAATGTTAGAATAAAGGTCTGTATAGCCTTTTCTTAAGTGGCAACCCTTCAGAACACTGGGATTCAGATCCTCAGCCACCTTAACGGAGCCTGTGCTCAATCTGCTTTGGACTCGACTCAGGTGTTTCTAGATGTTATGGGCTGTTACGCTGGAGTTCTGTCAATTATACAAACTTGTTAAATATATAAATGTATGTATAACATCTACCTGGAGTACATGGGTAATCATTTGGTCACCTAGTCACTGTTGGCTAGAGTGAGCAGGTGTGCTTTTCTGGTCTCTTGGCTATGATCCTAACATGTGAGTTTATAGCAGCCAGTATTACCTGTCCATCAACCAGGGGGGAGCTTGGAATTAGAGAAACCAGCTTTCACAGCAAACTCAGGACACTTGATGTCGGGTGATGGAAAATGCAAGTGGTCAGTGTAAAACGTCAGCCGGACCGTCCTTACTTCACTACAGCCTGAGTGGAACTGCAGAGGGACGAATAAGCTTTTGGTCCCCAGTCTAAACTAACGTGGTTGAAATAGCACCATCCCAAGTCCTGTCCACCCAGTTGCAGTTAACTGTGATGGGATGACAGGGATCCAAGCTGAGTGTGGGACACTGGTGCCTGCAGCTCACACCAGCAGCTGGTTGCTGCCACATCCACAAGGATGCTTTTCCTAGCTGGCGGCAGTAATGGCTTAACAGATGACAGAACACATCATTTTACAAAAGTTTTTATTGGTTTCACAGAATCCAAGCTGGTCAGTGGGTCTGCTTAGAAAACTAGAGGCCAACAGTGGCTTGCGTTTTAAGATTGTTTCCTTGCTCCAGTTCCACTGAAGATAACAGGAGCAGATCTGCTTGGCTTGCTGGTTTATATGGTGCTTTTAGTCTTTCAACCTCTCAACTCACCCCTGGTTCTGGCTGTTGGCTTGGAAGACCCATGCTGTGGGTACAATTGGTTTTATTGCTACTTTCAATGTATTTCTTTGCATAGGTATTACTAAGGAACCTGAATGGGCAAGTAGGATGGGTGGAGGTCCACGCTGGGCAAGATGGAGAGACTCCCCCCTCCCTCCATCTAGTCCACACAAGCCCCCGACATTGACCTAGGGCTTCTTGCTCAGCTATGTGGCTGTCTTTGGGATTAGTTTCTGTAGTAATCCTGATCTTAGTAAAAGCTTCCAGCTGTGGGCTGCATTAAGAGGAAAAGACCGCAATCCCACTTCAAAGATCTCACGAGCGGAGAGTTTGTCTCACAAAAATTTCTTTTAAATGTTAACTGAGACAAATGGTGTGGGTGACTGTGGGCTAAGAAACTGTCAGCCAGATCTCAGTAAAATGCGTTCCTGCTAGCTAGCAGTGCTTTCTTTGTGTTTTCTGATTGTCAACGGAATTGTGAGCAAGAAAAACGAACGCAACCCTTCTCACCATGCAGCTGAGCAGACTTCAAAATCTGGCTCCCCAGGGTAGAACTGTATAAACTGACGTGCCTAAGGGGAAGGTTCTTTAGCTATGGGAGAGAACAGCCAGGGGCATCTGGAAGGATTCCAGAGAAAAGAGAGAAGTAGACGCAACATGGCCAGCAGATTGGACCTAACCAGGGCTACCTGTGAGAGAGGAGAACACAGTAGCAGCAGCCGAGGAGAGTAAGAGTAGCTGGGGAAGGGAAGCCTGTGAGTTCAAGGGAGTTTGGTAGAAGAGGAGGTGCTAGCAGGGACTTAGAAATGTATTCCCAGTACTTATGATGCCAGCATGAGCTTCGATATGCTGATAGCCACAGGTAGCCATAGCTCCCTTCTGTCAGAGGGAAGGGAAATGTCTCTTTTTGGTAGAGGGGAACCGGTTTCACAAGTTCTGAGGAATGCTGGCTGGCTTTTATGTAACCACCAGAAATCCTTTAGTCCAGGTGGACCCCATTCCTGGATCTTTGGACTGCCTTTGGGGCTTGGGGGACTGGAGTTTCTTTTGGCTATGACATGACAAGTGCCTGCCCAGAGGGGAGGGTTGAGCGAGGGAGCCAATTCCTGCTCTGGCTTCCTGGAGGAGGAAGCCTAGGCTTGAGAGTCTGCTTTGGTTTCTACTCTAATGGCCTCTACACTTACCCTCCCGTGGTGGACTGTAGTTAAACCTGTCCCGCTCTCTTGTGCTGCCTAGTTCTACGTCAAGATGAGACATATTTCTCAACTGAGAAAATACCTCCATATGAAAGGGCTGTATACAAGTCTGTACAGCATTTTCTTAATTAGTGATTGATAGGGGAGGGTTTAGCCCATCGTGAGTGGTACCATTCCTGGGCTTTTGGTCCTGAGGAAGAAAGCAGGCTGAGCAAGCCAGTAAAGCAGCACCGCTCCATGTCTTCTGCATCAAGTCCTGCCTCCAGGGTCCTGCCCTCACTGCTTTTGATGATGAACTGTGACATGGACCTGTGAGTAAACTCAACCTCCTCCACCCCGCCCCTGCCAAATTGCTTTTGATTATGGTGTTTCATCACAGCAATAGAACCCTAATTAGGATCTCTCTTCCCCTCGGCTTGTAGTCCTACACGGTTGTCTTCTACTTGGAACAGACAATATTTTCCATTTTTTTTGGAAAGTGGTAGAAATACTTTACGCATATGATTCAATTCAAAAAACGTAAACAGTGGCACACTGTAAACATGGTGTCAGCTCTGGAATGTCTCAAGGTTTAGATAGCTTAAGAGGATTGTCTGAGAAAGCTAGGATGCTTTTTTGCTTCTATGGAAGGATCTGAGTTCCTTGAATATGGGCATCAGGAGCCAAGGGCCGCCGCTGTTTCCATGTTTTAAAACAATACTATCCCGTATCAGTGAGATTGCAGACAAACAGCCTCATCATACCCAGATGCTCTGGAGTCAGTGAAACACCAGAAGCTCGTGGCTGGTTTTCCCCGGAGCAATTGTTATGAATGTCAAGGATGTTAATGGAGACTGTGATTAGGGATTGTTAATTTTTCCTTGATTAACTGCGGTGCTGGCAGCTTTCTGCAGAATACTGCGTGTTAACTGCAGGTTGCTGCCAGTGATAAATCAGGTGAGAGGGTGTTCTCAAAGCCAGCAAATTAATCACTGCTTTTCAGGAACCTGAGCCAAGGTTAGCCCCGTGGGGTGCTGCAGAGACTCCTGCCTAATGATCTAAAGGGGCATTCTGTAGGCAGTCCCATTTTGTACTGGGATCAAATTTAGGTTCTTGGTGTGCTGGGCGAGGGTTCTGCAGCCAATGCCCTCAGTCCTCTCTTCGCTGACCCCGATCGCAGTAGCTCAAGCAGGCTTTGAGTTTGAGATCTTCCTGCCTCAGCCTCCTCAGTAGTTGGCTTTACTGGCCTGGGCCACCATGTGTGGCTGTCAACTTATTTTGAAGCCTTGGTGACATTTTAAGTCACGAACATGGCTCCTTGAGAATTATCATTAAAAAAAGTAAATTAATACACCAGATTATTGCTGGCAAAAGTAAAATCAACTCACAAGGAACACAGTCATTAGCCTCTGCCCCATGTCCTCCCAAAAAACCCCACCCTGAAACCAACCCAAATCCTGTAGTTCAGAAGAAACTGGCTTCCTTATGGCTTGGTGGCTGGAGGCTTAAAGAGTCCCACTCTGCGTAAGTATCTAACGACGAAGGGCACGGAGAACAAGGTGACGCTGATCCTCACGGGTGCAAACAGCTTGTGGATGGCATAGGCCACCACGAATGTGCTGGTGCCGGCTGCCATTTTGGATTGCACCAGGGACTCTTTGAAGCCAAGCTTAAGCAGGATTGCAGACATGTCGATGCCACTGGGGGAGAAAGAGGCAAAGAAAACGTCACAGGCAGGGATTAAAGGAAGAAACTGAATTGCCTAGGAGGGTGACAGTATTTTCTTTTTAATTATTAAACAAACCCTTATGATTATTGTGTGCATGAATATGAGCAACGCACATGCCATGGCACGCATGCAGAGGTCAGAGGGCAACTTCCAGGAGTTGGTTTTCTCTTTGGGTTGTGAGCTCCGGGGTAGAACTCAGATAGCCGGACTTTTCTGACAAGCACTTTTTACCTGCTGAGCCATCTAGCCAACCCAGATGAAATATATATATATATATTACAAGGAATGGATGAATAGGTAGGTTTCAGCAAATGAACCTCCTTCCCCCCCAAAACCCCCAAAACCAACAACAAAATTCATCCACATTTTAGCTTACCTTACAGCAGGAAGAAAACAAAAACTAAACAAAAAAATGTTTTTGCGATAGAGTCTCATATAGCCCAGGCTGACCTCAAATTCTATGTAGTTAAGGATGGATGACCTGGAACTGTGACCCTCTTGCCTCCGCCTTCTGAATGCTGGGATTACAGCTGTGGCTGTTGCTACCACATCCAGCCACAGGGTGAACACTGTTGAAAATCGTACCTGGAAACAACTGTGTAGAATATCCCCAAGGAGACCAGCGAGATCCCAATGTGCAGCGACACGCCCACGGCCCCGTATTCCTGGAAGACCTTCTTCAGTTGCTGTGATTTGCTTAGCTTTCCCTCTGTGCTCTTGGCACCGCTTCCTGGCTCAGTGATTCTGTTGGGCTCCTGTGCACAGAGCAAAGGGAGGGTAGGTTGGTGGCCGCCACAGATGTTTACCCTTACCTGAGTTTTATACCTCTTTCTACCCACTTATTATTATAGACACCAATTAGCACTCTCATTCCCACTAAGCCAGGGCTCGGTCAGCCCCGATGGCCCCAGAAATGGCCCAGGTCACCTCCTATTGCAGGACTTGGCAGATGGGATCTGGACACGGAGCTTGAGATGGGAATGCTAACTTGGATTGTTCCGGGTGGGTCCTTATAAGAGAAAGGAAGGGGCAGGAGTTGGAGTCTGAGTGGAGAAGGTGATAGCAGGTGCGGAGGTTTGAAGATGCTCTTCTCCTGGTTTACTGGTATGTGGGCGTGGGTGTGGGTGGGGTGGGAGGCCTACAAGCTGCAGGAAGTGGATTCTGCCCTGGAACCTCAGGAAGAAACTGGCCCCGATGTCACCTTGCCTTTAGCCCCGTGAGGCAGATTTTGGACTCCTGACTTCTAGCCCAGGAGCGAATGTGTCAAGCATTAGATGAGCCGTGCAGGCTTGTTATAAAGGCCAGAGCTGCGACGCTCGATTGGAATGACTGTAGGAGACACGTGTGTGCAGGTCTGTGAGAATTTCCACAGGAGCTAAGGCAGGGAAGAAGACCCATCCTGCATGTAGGCGGCACCATCCCCTGGGCAGGGCCCCCGTGCTGTGTAAGAAGAAAGTGCTCTGAGTGCCAGAGCTGATCTCGCTCAGCTTCCTGAATTCAGATGCTTTCACCCTCTGGCCACCATGACTTCGCCAAGATGGACTACAGTCTCAATGCACGGGCCAAAGTGAGTCAGTCCTTCCTGATGTTGCTTTTGTCATCTATGTGGTCACCGAAAGGAGAAAAGTGACCCGTGAGAGCTCAGACCATCCAAGTCTGTGGACTGAGCACACAACTTCATGTCTGCACTACCCTAAGATGACGTGGGTTGAAATAGGATGGGGCTCCAAAAGTCACTTGCCTTCGCTGACACAGGAAACATGACAGGGAAGGCTCATTCCCAGACAAAATACTGACCAGAATGGGTATAGAAATTACCCGTGCTGTGAAGCAATCTTCTTTTTAAAAACACATTATTTGTGTGTGTGCACACATATATGTGCACAGGCATGCATGTCGCAGTATGTACGGGGAGTTAAAGGACAACTTGGTGAGCTGATTCTTTTCAAGCACCTTTACATCAGGTACTTTTCTGTGGTAAAATACCACAATCAAAAGCAGTTTGTGAAAGAGTTCGTTCTGGCTCACAATTCTAGAGGGAGAAGAGTCCATCATGCCTGGGAGGCATGCCTGGGTGGCAGCAAGGGGCAGCTCGGTGGCCAGAGTGGGAAGCTGAGATATCACATCAGGAAACGGAACAAACTGGAAGTAGAGCAGGATTATACTGAAAGGTCACCCCCAGAGAAAGGCTACACCTCCCCAATCAGAGCCACCAACTGGGGACCTAGTGCTCACACGCCTGAGCATATGGGGACATTCTTATTCAAACCACATGGTGGGGACCAGGAATTGAGCTCAGGGCTGTCAGATGTACAAGGCAAGTGTTACCCACTGGACCATCTGGTTGGTTACATGGGGTGATCTTAACACACACTGGATTATCGTCTGAGTCTACAATTTTGGGACAGACAACAGAGAGCCTAGCCACACCTAGATTAGACAAAATATACCTCTACAAGACAGTGCTTTTAACCAAAGGATTTATGAGTCTGGCTCTTGCCAGTCACCTCTGGTTATTGATTTTGCAGCTGGGCAGATTCCTTCCTGATTTTAACATGAGAGTCTGCAAAGGCAAAGGGAATGAGCATGCCAGGATCCTCAGGAAATGAGCCAGGACCCCCCAACGAGAAGGAAACCCACCAACTGAATCTACACAGCCAGCTGTGCCACACTGCAGGGGACCACCAGGTCTATCTTTGCAGTGGCAGCCACTTGCTGCAGCTCTGGGCCCTCACTTTGCACTTGTGGGATAAGGCCCGTGACCCTGCTGTATCCCTCCCCAGCTCCCGGTGCACAAATGCTGCTGACCGTGGATGCTTATCAGTGGGCAGCTAGAGTACTCTGTTTGTACCTTCGCGCTTGAGCCCAGCTTTGGCTTCTGCAGATTCAGGGAAAGGACTGGGACTGGGCCTTGTCATCAGTTCCAGAGGTGACTGGAAAGTAATCACTAAGCTTAGAGAGAAAGCCCTGCTCACCTGACCCTCTGTCCTGGCCCTGCTAGCTCAGGATGTGCTCCAGGGATGAAATGTGTGCGTGCGTGCGCGTGCACGCAGTGCGTGTCCATTCCACATGTCTGATACAAATGCAAATGCTACCTCCTTTAAGAGTCCCTCCACTGTAGCCTGTAAGTCCTAATCAAACAGTACCTCCATAAGGCTTTCCAAGGCTGCCCCTTTAAGATTTGTTTATTTTATGTGTATGGGTGTTTGCCTGCACATATGTATACCTTTGCACCAAATACATGCCTAGTGTCCATGGAGGCCAGAAGGCCTCAGATCCCCTAGGACTGGAGTTATAGATGGATGTGAGCCATCCTGTGGATGCTGGGAATTGAACCCAGGTCCTCTGCAAGAGTAGCCAGGGCTCTTAACCATCGAACCATCTCTTCAGCCTGCTCCCCTCTCTAAACAAAGTCTGGTCCTGATGTTTGCTCTGCCAGCCCTGCAGAAGCTGCTGTTTATTTTCTAGATGGAAGTCTGGCTGCCTTTCTAGTCTCCTTTCTGGGCCAGAAGGCCTTTTGCCAAACCTGAGGGTGTGAGACAAAGGGGCTTCATCAGGGACAGCTGTGGCAGCTCTGGGGCATGGAGAATGGGCCATAACTGAGATTGCCCAGGCCAAGCTTCAATGGGCTTTTGACTGACACTGGCCTAAGGGAGATACAGGCACTGGGAGGGGCTGTAGACCATTCTATCGGCACAGCCCAGAGGGAGAGGATTTCTTATCAGGGAGAACCAGGGCCTCTGTGAGCATTTCAGCAAGGGGTGCAGGACTCAAGGGTGGGAGAGGGGCAAGTGCTGGGCAATAAAAGAAGGTGCTGGCAGCTTTTCCTCCTGTCCTCCAGATCCAGAACATCCCGGAAAAGTCTCTCCTATTAGGAATGGCCACTCTTGCAGGACATGAAGGACCACACATTTTTCTACCAAGTCCTTGAGGGGTTTAAAGAAGCCAAACCAGAGGGATTTATGAGCGTGACCTGCAAGCAATGGGGGCATTTGTAGACACTCATTGTCCCGTAGAGTATCACTGCTTACTGCCCCCAAGCGCTCTGTACTGCCCTGAGTGTGTGACATTGACCTCAAAATGCTCAGGCGGGGATTTGGCTCCATGGTAGATGGTCTAGCATGTGCAAAGCTTTTATTTCTTAGCACTGTATAAACCCAGCTTGGTGGACTAAGCCGATAATCCCAGCCCTTTGGAGGAGGGGACAGAAGGATCAGAAGTTCAGGCTTATTGAATTGGAGGCCAGCCTGGCTGGAGTACACGAGACAGTGTTTCAAAACAGCCAGAGGAAAGCCTTATCAGAAAAGGGGCAGGAACTTGACCACAGTGCTGGGAACCCGCTTTCCACTCGTTTGATAAGCACCGCACGTGCTGACTTTGTACCGAGAGTGTTCCGAATGCCGGGAAAACTTTAGTCTTACAACACCCTCACGAACGGAAGAGGACCTGCAGAGCCCTGAGGGGCTGAGTGTGTAACCAAGGACAGCACGGGAGCTAACCGGATCCCAGTCCCAGCACTTGGCCTTCTGTCTCTTCTCTGGGTCAGGGTGTTCCAGAGTAGAGGACAGTCCAGTGAGCAAAACAGACCAACCTCAAAGGAGACTACGAGTCTCGGGAGCAGAGGACAATGGTGACATAGCAGGGTGGGGACACACCAAGACAGACCAGGACAGGGAGTTTGAGGGGCTGGTGGGACAGGTGCTGCTCATCAGATAAGGGAAACCAGCAAGCTGCTCGCATAACAGTGCCTCCCCCACCCAGCGCCATGCCCATAGTGGGCTCCACTCGGTCTACATGACCCTGACTCATGTGACAGGAAAAGGCAGGCCTCTGGGGCACTGTATCTCCCCCTCTCTGACACAGTGCAGTCCTTGTTGAAGGCTGAGGTGGGCATGGCACTCAGACACTTGATTTAATGTCTAGAACATTTGGAGACCCCAGCTGGCCTCCTAATGAAGGCAGCCAGAGTGGAGATGGAGTGGGATGCTGGATTGAGGCCTAGGCAGGCCCTTCCCCCACGGCGAAGGTTTCTCAAGGAGTATCTTTTGTTCGAACCTTCTGTTAGGTTCTAATTCCATCCATCTCTCAATCAGCAGAAGAGGCAAGCTTGGCCCCTGGGCTCTGGGGCCCTGCTGTGGTGTGTAATCACACTGAGGACAGCAAGTCTGGCATGATGTACCAGATGCCAGCTAGCATGCTCTCTCTTATCATAGTCAGCCTCTGGGAAAAGACTCATTAGCATCTCATTCTAGAGACACGGAACCGTGGGAGCATTCGATCAAGGTTACTGACTTAGCAAGCAAAGACAGGGATCCTAGGGGCTGGAGACCACACTCATCCTTGCTGTGAACACACACCGATCAAGGCAGAGTCTGGGCTGCCGGCAGGGCTTAGGTGGTGGAACAAGGTGAGATATTGTTCCAGATCACGGAGGCAGAGATTGGAACTTCAGAGAAGCGACTGTGTGTGTGTGTGCTCGCGGGGGTGGTTGGGGGGGGGGCACACCACTGGCAATCAGGGAAGACTTCCTGGAGGAGAGGGAAGCAGAATCATCAGGAAGCAGGAGGTATGTTCTAAGCATCTTGCCCTGGGCTCAGGATTAGAGATTAGGCGCCAGTGTCCTGTCTGTCACCCAGGAGAGGAGAGGGGAAGGAAGGAAGCCCATCCATGTTTGTTTGAGGCACCCAAGTACAGGGACTAATCCCTTTGGCTACTTACTGAAAAGCTACAAGAGCAGACAGGGCTCAGAACTGCCTGATTCATCGCGGTGGTCCTCCAGACTCTTGGTGGCAAGGTGCCAGTTTCAGCCTTCTGAAAGGCCAGGCTCTGGGTCTGAAGTCACACAGCCCAGGGATGGGTGGGTCCAGACTCAGGAGCTGGAAGCCCTCTCCTGTAGGGATCCAGGCTTGCGCCACGACTTAACGCTTCCGATCTGGGTACTCCACTACTTTCTTCAGAGACCCTCTTGGGCTGCGCTGCTGGCTGAACGGAAGCTAGATTTCACTCTTAGCATTCAGGGAAGGCAACCACAACGTAACAGGACGGACTGCTTGCCCTGAGAGCCTGCTCTTCCAGCTAGATAAAAAGGGAGGAGCAACCGGCACAGGGAGGCGGTAGATACACCGGCACCCCAAGAAGCCGCCTCCTGGGCCCAGTGCCCAGGCCTGAACTGAACTTCAGAATGGACAACTTCAAAGGCCGGCTTGGAAGTTCATGGTGAGTTCAGGCCCCTTGCAGTCCGCTCGGAAACGCCACTGTTCTGGCTTTAGAAACTGGGGCCCGGCAGGAGACTCCATGACCTTGGGCCGAGCACCACACCACCCCAAGCCTCAGTTTCTCAGGTTGCTAACTGGAAGAGATGTTTTTCCGATTCTAGCGATCTGAGAACTCAGGGACCCCAGAGGTGACCCATTTTGGGCAGGTGCAATGCAAAGCTGTCCTTGGGACTGGCCCTGGCACGGCGCTTGGGTTACTTGGGGTTCAGGGTCCAAGTAAGTGTAGAGAGGCTTACCTGGCGGCTGAGGCAGTCCCTGCGGGCCGTGTGCAGCAGCCGGGAGTCCGGCCCGGGGCGGGACAAGGCCAAGGCCCAGAGCGGTGGAGCGCAGGAGGTGGCGGCTCCCAGGAGCCAAGGGGTCCGGGGCAGTATCCGGGCGCCCACTCTTCCCGCCGGGCTAAGCAGCACCAGCAGCCCAGCCATGGCGCTCCGCGAGCAAGCGTTGCTCCGGTGCTGCCCACTCGGGAACCAGCCCCAACACCCGCGGTGGGCGGGGCCGTGGCCGTGAGCCCGCCCCACCGGGCCGTGTCTCACCCTCCCCAGGCCCTGCCCCTCCAGCGGAGCGGAGCGCGGTGGGCGGGGCTTCACAGCTGAGCGCAAGCTTTGGGCTCCACCCACCAGCTCCGCCCTTATCAGAAACAGCCTATCCCTGGGTAGACGGAATCTTCTGGAGCCGCGTGCTCTCATCCCTGCCTCTAGGCCCCGCCTCCCTAGATAAGTCCCGCCTCCTGGAGCGGAGTGGGCGGGGCTGGGGACCGGCCAAGATCTCCAGCCTGGCTGTAGGGAGCTCATGCTGGTCCTTTGTGGAATGCATATTTGCAGGGCTTTCCAGGAGTTTTGAGTTTCCAGACTGTGGAGTGTGGCTGTTGTTTCACGCCGAGGGCTCATGCATCTTTTGTTCTTCCTCCCAGCAGAACGGGTGAAATCTGGAAGACTGCTGCTTACATGATCGCTTTGAAAAAGAAAGAGACTGTAGAACTTAACACTCACTTGAAGAAGCCCTGTAAATGACCCCACTACATTGCTGATGTGAACACGAGAGCAGCCGCTGTGGAAAATAGTTTGGTACTTTCTCAGGTAGCTAAAAGTATACACACCAGGTTGCCCAGCAACTCCACTCCCATAGTGTCTCAAGGGAAGCAAAGACTCTCATTTCAATTCCTAACTAAACTGTGACAAGAACTCTCTCTCACCTGACTCTGCGCTATTGGGGACTTGACCCCATAGGAAGGCCTTGCTGGCATAGGTGTGGTCCCTCTTCCTTGCACCTCCAGAACCGTGAGCCAAAATTAACCCTTTTGTTTTTATAACTTAGAAAGAAACGAAAGCAAACTATGATCTTGACCTGGAGGTGCAGTCCTATGATTCCAGTACTCGGAGGTCAAGGCCAGTCTTGACCACGCGAGAACTTGTCTGACACACATGTACAAGAGACTAAAATGAGAAGACACAAATACTCATGCAGGACAATCCAGATGCCTGTCACCTGTGAAATGTAACCACAGACTCTTCTGGAGTGGACCCCACTCATTAGGGATTAAAAGGGCAATCTGGGGCTGGGGCGATGGCTCGGCAGGCAAAACACTTGCTGTATAAACCCAGGGTCTGAGTTCTAACTCTGGGACCCAGGTCAAGCGGGGCCGGCGGGGGGAGAAAGGACCAGCTTTTCCGCAAAGACGTCCTCTGACCTGCACATGTGCCCCCTCATAATAATAAAATCATTTTTAAACGGAATGAGTTGACCCCTTCATCCAGGGACAAGTCTCAGGACTGCCATGTCAAAGGGAAAATTCTAGCCACAGATACAATGTGCCTTAGGATTTCATTTTCACAGAAGGCCAAAAACAGGCAAAGTTCTGGAGAGCCACAACAGGTCAATGGCCATTTGGGGCTGAGAGTGGGAGGTGGGATAGGGTTCAAGGGACATGGGGATGACTGGGCAGTGACGGGTCACTTCGGTACACTTAGTACAAACCACTTTTATGCTCTGCATTTATACTCCAGGAAAACTATTCCAATAGTCCTCAAGACAGGCATGGTAGCTCAGGTCTATAGCCACTGCACTTGGGAAGCAGAGGCAGGAGGATGGTGAGCTTCAGGGTAGTCCCCAGACTCAGTCTCATTAACCAAAAAGAATAAAAATAATAAAGCTAAAATTGTTATGATGTGTTAGCTGCATCTCACAGAAAACACACTGGATGTGTGTGCATTCTGTTTACCATGGCCTGTAAGAGTGTCTGAAGGAGGCAAGGTAGTCTTGTGTGGAGTACTATTCTTGGGGTATTCAAGGAATAAAGACCAATTAAGGGTAAATTCTTAGTCAAACTGGCCCTGCAAGTCTAGCCATGTGATCTAGGATCAGTGGCTCAACCTCTCTGAGCTGCAGTTTAAATGAAGACGCCAAAAGTTCCCCTCTTAGAACTGTTGGGAGAAGCCTTTGATGCAGACCTTGAAAAGGGCCTTTACTTAGTGCCCAGTGCACAAAGAGAGCGGGTGTATCATCTGGGATGTCTCCAAGGTCAGAGCGGCCTCCCGGTAGCACTTCATCTTGAGGGCCTCCTAGTTCCCACAGTGCTCATGTGGCTGGGTCTCCTTCACTTGCTTAGGCTTCCTCTTCTGGCTTCATAGGAACTGAGTTTGTGACTTTTGCTTTGTGGGTCTTGGGTAAGAGAAAAATGCTATGGAATCATCTTTTTGTACACTCTGAAGACGTGTCTTTGCCAAGGCGTCTTCTGATTCGATTAGCAAAGAGCCGACTGGCTGCTAGCTAGGCAAAAAGAGCTGAGTTGGGAAAACCAAGTTGAGAGGATGCTGGGAAGAAGAAGGGCAGAGTCACGGGGAGTTTCAGGAGGTGTGGAGAGAAACAAGATGAACATGCCATGCTGAAAAAAGGTACTACCACGTGGTAGAGTGTAGATAAGAAGTATGGGTTAATTTAAGGTGTAAGAGCTAGTTAGTAATAAGCCTAAGCTGTTGGCCAAGCATTTATAATTAAGTCTTTGTGTGGTTATTTGGGAGCCAGCAGTCCTGACAAAAAAACTCCATCTACACGTTTTACTTTTGCCCTTTAAATGTGACAGGGTGAGCAGGAGTTGCTGTGAAATGCAGCCACCGTGAACCATGTGCTCATATTAAACAATTAATAGCACGTGTGTACAGATATTACTAATGTACACATTCAAGTACAGGTGTGTCTAGAATGCAGCACATGAAAGTGCCCCTCTTCCCTTCTGTCCCCTATGGTCCCCCACTGCTAGTCATCATCATCATTTATGCCCCAGCAATGCTTTATTTAGCATTGTCCCTATCCTGGGCAGTCCTAGATGCTTGTGTTAATGTCAAGATTCCACAGTCTTCCTTTATGCTCTCTATCCAGTGTTTTTCAGGTTTTCCTCTTCATCTTTTTTTTTTTTTTTTTTTTTTTTGGTTTTTCGAGGCAGGGTTTGCCTGTAACTTTGGAGCTTATCCTGGAACTAGCTCTTAGAGACCAGGTTGGCCTTGAACTCACAGAGATCAGCCCGAATTGCCTTCTTTACAACTCTAAAACCTGGATAATGAAACGCCCCTCAGAACAGCAGCTGAATGTGTTTGAAATGGCATGTCTCAGGAGAATTCTAGGCATCACACGAAGAGATAGGCTGCACAATGATGACATTAAGAATCATCTCCGTTTACAGAAAGAAGTAAACTACAGGCTATGGCAACGGCACTTGAGATACTTCGGTAGATACCTGAAGATAGCCCTGCTTGGAGGAGTTCCCACTGCTAGTAGAAAGTCCTGTCTGTAAACTCAGTGCCACATGGGGCCTGACATCCCTCCATCATGCACACATTTTACTGCCAGCAATGACTTCTCATCAGTAAGAGGCCTTTCCAGCGCACAGGTGTGCGCAACAGAGTGCACCAAACAGCTATGAATTAGTCTGGAAGTTTTCAAAATATTCCTGTATCTGAACAAACAGACTGCAAGTAGGTTGGAAGACAGTCAGTTAACCACATCGGGTAACTTCTCCTCTGGAGTTATTTTTGGAGGCCTGATATGGGTCACTGAGCTTTTTTGTTCTTGCTTTTAAAACGATCTGGCTAATAGCCTCAAATTTACAATCTTCCTTGCTTTGGTCTCCCAAGTATTGAGATTATTATAGGCAAGTGCCACTGAGCACAGCATGACTTCATTTTGATCTGACAACCCCCCCCCCCGCCATCCGTATCTGAACAATATTCTCGGGAGACCTCTCTGATTAGCCATCTGGTGGTTTGCTCTCAATTGTCCCTCTTGACTGGGATGAGATTTGTCCCAGTTGGTTTGATCTGATCACACAGTGGTGGGTAGGGTGTCAAACGACAGATGTTAAGGAGCTAGCGCCAATAAATCCCTTGATAAATAAATAGCTAAAAAGGTATACAGGGAGGAGATCTTAGGCTGAGCCCACCTGGGAGTCCATTGTTGAATTTAATTTTGTCTACATTGTGGGCGATGTCCTCAAATCTTAAAAAAATGCAGGCATTCTGCTTCGACAGAATATCGGCAGATAATAGTTCAAAGTTTTGTACAAATATGAAACAGCCACCAAGATCACACATTTTTTAGAGGGGAACCAGGGCTGTGGAGGACAAAAGACTCAGCCTGACCACCTGTGTGGTCTCTCTCTTTCCTTCTGTGCTGGGGGCTGAACCCAGGACTTGTTCATGAACTCATTTCCCACAAACCCTTATTTTACACACAGGGAATCGAGGCTTGGAGAGTGCAGCCTCTTGACTGAGACCCCTCAGCAGTAACAGCATCAGCAAGGGATTAGAAGTTGGATCCAGTTCCTTCCATCTCTGAGGGGGAGTACAGGGGTGGGGTGGGGTGGGGACTGCAGGGGGAGGGCTGGTGCGACATTTCAGTGCTATAAATCGCTCTGACATCGAGGAACCAGGAATCAGTGCTTTGAGGACTGGCTGTCAGGGACCTCCGAAGAGCTGGGCCAAGTCCCTTCCAGAAGGGTTTCCAGCTGCCTTTCTGTCTGGCTCGCTGTCCTCCAGCAGATTGATCAATGAAGTGCTGCCAGCCACTATTAATACCCTGAGACCTCTGCCATCATCAGGCAGCAGAAGTGGCACCAGTGGCTTGTGCTCATTAGGCATCAACATGACAGCTGATCTGGCTCCTCCTACCTGTACCTCAGAACCAGCCAGGAAATATGCAAAAGGAAGGAACCCTAAAATAAGCCAGGTGTGCTCTGGTACACCTGTAATCCTGACACTTGGGAAGTGGAGAAAGAAAGGTCGGAGGCTTAGGGTCACCTTTAACTCTGCAGTGAGTTTGAGATCAGCTTGGGCTACTTAAGATCCTATCTCAATAGATAGATAAATAAATAAATAAATAAATAGTAAAATTTCCGGTACCAAGTGAGAAGAGTCACGTGACAAAAATCTCAGCGGCAAAGCCAGCTTCAAGTAGGGCACAGTGCAGTAAGCTATAGCAAGAGCCCTCAGGACCCTGATGGGAATACAGACTGGGATGGTAGAGGAGGGCAGAGCATCCTGGAAAATAAGAGATCAACTGAAGAAGAAACTCAGCTTGCATTGAAAATGAAAGGTCCCTCTTCTAAAATTAGTAAAAATATTAAGTAGTGGGCATTGCACCAAGGGCAGGGCCTCTCTCAAGGTCAGGGTCTGGTGTCCTCTGTGTCCAGAGCCCATAGGTTAGCCCTGTGAAGTGAGAAGCTGGAGACTGTACTAAACAGAGCAGCAGCCTGAGAACTGAGGGGCTTGTGATGCTTACCTGGGGTCACTGAAGTCTCTTTCTAACTACAACCTGGACCTTCCTGCCAGAACACTAGATTGGATGGCAGCTGTGGGCCTGAGTCTTCTTCTGGGCCAGAGCGTCATTTCACCATGGCCCTTACAGGAAGGTACAGTGGCCCTTGGCTTCCACTGAAGATGAAGAATCCAGCTCAGAGTTAAGGGAGCATCTCTCAGATTGCATGGCCAATAGAACTGCGTGGCCAATAGATGGCTGTGGGCTTTGCTACCATGAGCTTCGATGACTCCTGCTTCACCTAGGTGTTCTGGAATGAGCAGGTACAGACTGGCTGAGACCACAGTCTCAGACTCAGCTCCCAGGGGGCTGAAGCTACCTCCTGTGGTTAAGTCTTTCAACCTGCCAATGTGGGGATAGTTGCAGCTATAGCACTGAGCCTTGTGGGACTTCCATGGCACTACACAAGTCTGTAGAAGTGACCAGTGCACAGAGGGTGGCTGGTGTCCTACTTAGCCTTAAGTTCCAATTTGCCACAGCTTAGAGTCATTTGAGTGGAGAGTCTTGATTGAGGAATTGCTTAGATCTGATTGGTCTATGGCCATGTCTGTGGTGGATTGCATTAACTGATGAAGAAGGGCCTAGTTCACTGTGAGCAGTCCTTTCCCTAGGTTCCCACCTAGGTGGGCGGCTCTGGGCTGTACAAGGAAGCCAGCATGAGCTTGAGGGCAACAACAGAGAGTGAGCTACCAAGCAACATTCCTCCGTGGTTTGGTTTAAGTCCCTGCCTTGGGTTTCTGCCCTGACTTCCCTCCATATTGGGCCTGCAGCTTAAACCAAGTCAACCCTTCCTTCCCCAAGCTGATTGTGCCACATGTTGGGCACAATCACAGAATGGAACTAGAGCAGCTAGGGATGCTGGGTGGGCTTGAACTGAGGAGACGTTCTGGAGGGACACTCGCAGGGGTAAGGTGAAGATGGGGCACCAAGATCTTAACTCTCACTGTTCAGGCCCTGTCAACACTGCCCATCTTTCTCTCATTCTTTAAAAATGGCATTCAACAGAGCTGGGGAGAAAGCCATTCTGGTAAAGTGTTTGCCTGACAAACACGAGGACCTGCATTTGATCCCCCAACACACGTGTAAAAAAAAAGCACATGGTTGTATTCTTAGTGCTGGGGAGATGACATGAGCAGATCCCTGGGGCTTGTTGGCCCGCTAGCCTGGTTTCATCTGTGAGCTCCAGGCCAGTGAGAGACCCTGACTCAAAACACAAGGTAAAAAGTGCCTGAGGCTGACCTCAATCCCCTTTCTCTGACTCTGTCTTGACAAGCTTCCTGTAGTCCAGGCTTACCTGAACTTGCTTTTGATGACCTCAAAACTTCCTGAATGCCCTGCTTCTTCCTCCAGGTGCTGAAATCATGGGCATACATCACTAAACCCACTTTCTTTTTTTTTTTTTTTTTTCTTTTTTTTTTTTTTCCTTTTTTTTTTTTAAACCCACTTTCCATGCTGTTCTAGAGTCCTGGACTTCCTTCACGATAGGTATGTACTCTGCCCATTGAGATACATCCCCAACCCCTGCACACCATGGTTTTCAGAAACCACAGCCACACTTGCACAACAGTGGGAGAATAATGTGAGCTCTGAGCCACTTGGATATTGGTTTCAGAAATACTAGCTGATAGTAACATTTCAACATTTTATCATTCAATCTTCATAATATCTATCTCATGTACCTATTAAGAGAAATATCTCAAATTACTCCTTGGTACTACACTGTGAAGATCTCAGGGTTCTTCTGGAATTTTCTATATATTACAGTTTCTATATTTTTTCTCTCGTTGGGTGTTCATGTAGATTATAGGGACTTTTGGGCATGGTGGACTAATGGGGGCATAAATTAAAACTAATTTAATTTGTTTCAAGAAAAGACACAAACATACAAAATAAGGACCTCCACAAGTGTATCGCTTTTATCATGTATGAGTGTACACACACACACACACACACACAGAGAGAGAGAGAGAGAGAGAAAGAGAGAGAGAGAGAGAGAGAGAGAGAGAGAGAGAGAGAGAGAGAGAGAGAGAGAGAGATGTTTTTTAAAAAAGAGCCACCGAGTCAACATGGGTGTAGACAGAACACATGGCTCTCTCAGGAAGCCCTTAGGGCAGAGGCAATAGAAGCAGATGGAAACAAGCGTCTTTGAACCTCAGGCTCCAGCTCATTTTTATTGGAATTTAAAACCCAAACACCATTGCTAGCATGCCCCTCTTCACACCTTCTAATGGTCGATTATGTGGTGACCTCTCTTTGCAGCTCAGACTCACACTTGCATGGCACAGAGAGAAGACATTGGCGCCCAGGAATATTGGCTGTGTGCCTCAGAAGTAATGAGGCAGAGGCTGGCTGATAACAAGCCTTCCTTCTTAGGGAGAGACGCGAAGACCTCATTATAGAAAATGATTTTCTTCTTGTGGCAAGTGGGGAGCGGTGCCTAGCTTGGTTTGGACTCAGCTCGTTCTGACTGCTTGGCAGAGCAAAGTATTGATCCTCATCCCATCGGAAGCTCCTCGAAAGCAGGTGCCCAGCAGAGTTTCTGTGGCCGGCAGCCTCTGAGATGGCTCTGAGCCTGTCTTCTGATCCTTGTGCTCCTGTGTCATCTGTCAGTGGCCCTGCTTCTGGGTGCTCATGTCCCTGTGTAATGTCAGTGGCCTTCCTCCTGGCACTCACATCCCTGTGCCATCTGTCAGGTTCCCTTGGCTTCCGGTAGCCATGCTACTATAAATCACCGATACCTGTCTGTACTCATGCCCCAGTGAAATCTATCATCTCAAAGCATTGCTGAGGTGGAAGGACAACAAGTCAGGTTTATCTTACAATGAAATATGGGAGGCATGTCACTTACAATGAGAAAAGGTCTATTTAACTCCAGTTTGGGATAGCAGAAGCAAGACAAAAATCTACAAACACTTATGGGACTGGACCTACTATAAGGGCAGGTGCCGTGACAAGGTGGCTGCCACTCACTCCTGCTTTGCTTTCTTACTGTTCCCTCCTCTCAGCAAGGCTGTTAATACACCACTCTCTGGTCAGGAGGCCAGCACACGACCCAAGTTCTGCTGAAGGACTCTTCTCAGGAATGGATGAGCATGGGGTCCATCTTTGTATATTCTGACATGACCTTTCCCCTTAGTAGCTTGCTTGTGGTTTCACCCTTGAGACTGACGCGCTGGAGCAGTATTTTCAAAGCTGCAGGGCATTCTTGGGTGCAGCCTTGGTCGGCATTCTATTGTGAAGACACACCACGACCATGGCAACTTAGAAAGCAGAACATTTAATTGGGGCTTGCTTACAGTTTCAGAGGTTTTTAGTGCATAGTCATGACAGGGAGCATGGCAGTGTGCAGGCAGACATGGTGCTGGAGAAGGAGCTGAGAGTTCTACAGGCTCCTCAGGCCACAGGAAGAGACTCTGGTCCTGGAATGGGCTTTTTGAAACCTTAAAGCCCATCCTCAGTGACACACGTCCTCCTACAAGGCCACACCTCCTGACCTTTTCAAACAGTGCCACTCCCTGGTGACCAAGTATTCAAATCTATGAACCTATGGAGGCCATTCTTATTTAAATCAGCACAGGTGCCATGATTGGGACCATCTCCTGATGACAGACACATAGATGATTTCCTTGTTATCATATGATTTAGATAATTGGAACCGTTGGTCATTTTCCAGTCCCCATTAATCATGATATCATACAGCCTCAGATCCTGCCAGCAGCCTGTTCTTTGAGATGCTCTCATCTGGTGTGGGAAGTCCTTCTGTATATGTGTTGCTTTTATTGGTTAACGAATAAAGAAGCTGCTTTCAGCCAATGGCTTAACAGAATATAGCCAGGTTGGAAAAGATATATAGAGAGAGTAGGTGGAGTCAGTGGGAAGTCATGTAGTCTGCCAGAGAAAGATGCTGAACAGAACTTTACCCAGTAAGCCACAGCCACGTGGCGATACACAGATTAATAGAAATGGGTTAATTTAAAATATAAGAGCTAGCTAGCAACACACTTTTAAGTGATTGGCCAAGCAGTGATTTCAATATTAAAGTTTCTGTGTGATTAATTTGGGTCTAAGTGGCTGGAAATGAACGAGCAGCCTCAGCCAACATTCATCCACTCATTTGTCTGTTCATTCAGCACACATCAGGTACCCAGGCTCATCGTGTGCACTGGCAGACTCTTCTCCCTAGTGAGACAATATTATTCTAGGATGGCCACATGGCAAGATCTCTGGAGGCAAACAGAGCAGAAATTGATGTAGAAATGACTTCTGGACCTTGTGACTACCAGCTATGTGTCCCCAAGGATTTGGAAAAAAACTTGAGGGGCTGGAGAGAGGGCTCAGAGCTGAAGACTGCTTGCTGCTTTTGCAGAAGACCTGAGTTTAGTTCCCTCCCGGCATCCACATCAGGCAGCTCATCATCACTTGCAATTTGAGCTCTAAAGGACCCAACACCCTCTTTTAGCTTCTCTGGGCATTCTCACTCATATGCAACCCGCCATAATTAAAACAGTAATTCTTAAAACCCCTGAACCCCAGCTCTCTTGTTGTAATGTCGGAATAAGATCCCACACATCTCTATGACATCTGGAAAGCAACTCCACTATGCATGACCAGAAAGAAAGCAGGACCTCATAAGACTTCCCACAGCCACAGCTGGGGCAGGCAGTGGGGGGAACTGGAGAGTCACACCAGCAGGCCATTCCTGCACTGGGAAGGGGGAAGGATTAAACTGTGGGTGTCTTGCCAAGGGGGCCATGGATTCACCCGTTTATTCAGTAACCATTCCTTGAACAACCACTGTGTGCCTGTGTTGTGCTAAGCATAAGCAGATGAAAAAACTATGGGCAGTTCTTGAGGCTGCAGCCCTCAAGTGCCAGCGTTCCTGTGTATTGGTTATTTTTCTTATTGCTATGAGGCTAAAGAAAATTCAAGATTTATTTTGGCTCATGATATAATGGCACGGCCCATCCATCATGGTGGGGAGCATGGCAGGAGAGATCCCAGCTGTTGGCAGCAGGAGCTTGCTTACATCTGGAAGCAGAGATAGGGCAGGAATCAGGTCAAGGCCTGTCCCCCAGAGATCCGCTTCCTGCAACTAGGCCCCACTTCTTAAAGGTTTTACAATCTCCCCTCAATGTGGGGTTCCCCACTGTATGCTGTGAATATGTTTTATTGCCATTCGCTAACAAAGAAGCTGCTTTCAGCCGATTACTTATTACACCTTATTCAGCGAGGCAGGGGCTCTCAATCCAACCCAGACCTCATTGATACAGTTACTTTGGTGAGCCAGCCTGCTCCGGAGATCTCCTGCCTCTGTGTCACGAGGCTGGAGTTCCAGGTGCGACATCCTGCCCACCTGGGATCGAGTTCTGGGATCCTCACATTTAAGCACGTCCATTGAGCCACCTCCCCCGTCCTGAATAAGGACTGGGTTTCAGATGGTCTTCATTTTCCTCTGTTGTTTTTGGGCAAGGATTGTGGCTATAAACACGAGCTGGCCTGATTTTGACTTGACCAATGCTTAGTGTGATACTGGGTCCATGCCTGCCACTCTCTGCTCATAGTGAGTGTGGGGGAGGCCATAGTGATGGCCTGTGTGGGACACAGGGTAAGAACATAGACATTGTGAGGAATTCAGAAAGTTCTGGTCAGGTCGGGCGGTGGTGGCGCACGCCTTTAATCCCAGCACTCGGGAGACAGAGGCAGGCGGATCTCTGAGTTCGAGGCCAGCCTGGTCTACAAGAGCTAGTTCCAGGACAGGCTCTAGAAACTACAGGGAAACCGTGTCTCGAAAAAAAAAAAGAAAGTTCTGGTCAGCCGGGCATGATGGCTCACACCTTTAATCCTAGCACTTGGGAGGCAGAGGCAGGCAGATCTGTGTGAGTTTGAGGCCAGCCTGGTCTACAGAGCAAGTTCCAGGACAGCCAGGGCTGTTACACAGGGGAACCCTGTCTCACAGAGAAAACAGAACAGAACAAAGCTCCAGTTTCTCCCCTTGTGGACTTTCTCATTCCATTTCTACAAAGTAGGTGGGAGATTGGCCCAGTGCTTTGAGGCAAAGGGATTTTTATGGCTTCAGGTTTTGGGATCTGATTGTCTAGGGTTCACGCCCTTTTACCTCACACTTACCATGTAATTAGGCAAGTCTGTCCACACCTCTGAGATTCAGCTTCCTTATCTGTAGACTGTGCATACAAATGGTTCCTGCTTTAGAGGGTTGGTGTGAGCACACACACATACACACACACCATACACAGACACACACCCATACACACACACCAGACACAGACACACACCCACACACACACATAAGACACAGACACAGACACACACACCATACACACACACCATACACAGACACACACAGACACACACACAGACACACACCCATACACACACATCAGACACAGACACAGACACACACACACACACACACACACACACACACACACACACACACACACACACACACAGAACACTCAGAGCTCAGCGGGTGGGCACAGGATTGGCCAGGATGCCATTTCTCTAAGTCCAGTCAGTACACACGGGATCCACTGTGGCTTTTCTCACTCATCCATCTGGGAAGAAGCTGATAAGGTGTGGGCTGATTTAAGCTGGAGGGTAGGCAGCTCCAGACACTACAGCTGAGGTGTCGGGAACATTGAGTTGCTTGGGAGACACAGACTGTAAGCCCATCAGGGAGGGGAAAGTAGTTGACAGGAGGACAGAATTATGTGACATTCCGAGAATCACACCGTTTTTCAGAAAGAGCCCATTATTTCCCAGGACTCAGGAGGGATCCAGAAGAACTGGGCTGGTGATGCCTGAGGGTTGGTTTGTACAAAATGGTCACTAATGGTGATGTGGGAAGTTATTACTAATAACGGCAGAGGGAATTCTGAGTCATGTCTGAGAAGTGCAGGTACGACAGGGGCTAAAATCAATAACTGCAAAGTCAACCAGAGCCCAGCAGTTTTGGAAGATTTTAAAAAAATAAACTTTTTTTAAAAAAATTATAACTGTAACTTTTTCATTGGAAAAAATAAAAATTCAACACAAACTCACTAGGAACACCCCTTTTTCCCTGATCCCTCCAAAAGAGTGGTTGCAGGAGGCTGGCCAGATTGTGCCGCTTACTTCTTTGACCTGTTTTGAGCTGCCTATTTAGAGACACTGAAGACACACAGACAGCTCCGAAAAGGTGACCTTCTGCAAAAGTGATGTCCACCTCTAACAGAAGCATATTAGGGCAGCGACGGCAGGCAACAGCTACCGTGATGAGGCCTGTCTCTAGAGACCAGGCCCAGCTGTGTCTTAGTGCCATGTGTTTACTTAAGCGACTTGCTGATGACCCCCTCCACCTGAGCCTCCAGGCATCCACCCCTGTCTGTGCTCAGAGTGTTGTATGAGCCTCTGCCATCTGACTCGGCTTTGAGTTTCCAGTATGTGAGTCTTGTGTGCATATGCGCGAGACGGGTTTTCTTTGGTTGATTTATCTATTCTCTGTCTATTTCATAGGCTCTATTATAAAACCTCTCAGGAGGCAGCACAGAGTTTTCCCTTAGGAGTGGAAGTGAGTTTATTTATTCAGTGACTGCATCTTTATTTATTTATATTTTTATTTATTTATTCTTTTTTCATAGATTTCCCCCCCTCCACTCCTCTCAGTCCTTCCCTCCACCTCCCTTCTTCCCCAGATCCACTCCTCCTCTGTTTTCCTTCAGAGTAGAGCAAGCCTCCCAGGGATACCAACTGAACATGCCAGAACAGGTTATAGTAAGACAAGGCGCATACCCTCACAGCAAGGCTGGTTGATGCAACCCAATAGGAGGAAAAGGGTCTTAATAGCAGGCAAAGAGTCAGAGACACCCCCTCTTCCACTGTTATGGGTTCTACAAGAATACCAAGCTATACAACCATAACAAATATGCAGAGGACATAGCTTAAACCCATACAAGCTCCATGATTATTTCTTTGGTCTCTGTGAGCTCCTAAGGGTCCTGCTTAGTTGATTCTTTGGGCTGTGTTCTTATGGTGTCCTTGCCTCCTCTGGCTCCTACAATCCTTCCTCCCTCTTTTCTACAGGGTTTCCTGATCTCCACTTAATGTTTGGCTGTGAGTCTCTGCACCTGTTTCCATCAGTTGCTAGATGAAGCCTCTCTGATGACAGTTGGGCTAGGTACCAATCTATGAGTACAACAGAATATCATTACCAGTAATTTCATTTTTTTTTTTTGGCTAGTCATGCTTGGTTTTATTCTAGGTCTCTGTGCCATCAAGCCTCTGGGTCCTAGCCCTTGAAGTAGCATCTTCCTTTTGTGGTGTGGGCCTCAAGTTGGACCAGTCATTGGTTGGCCACTCCCGCAAGTTCTGAGCCACCTGTACCACAGCACATCTTGCAGGCAGGACAAATTGTAGGTCAAAGGTTTTGTGTCTGGGATGGCATCTCAGTCTCAAAACTAGAAGCCTTGTCTGGTTGCAGAAGATGGGCAGTTCAGGCTCCCTTTCTCCACTGCTATGAGTCATCATCTTTAGACCTCCTCAGCTTATTCCAAAAAGGAGCAATGGGGGAATATTGAGGAGATGCTGGACCAAATCAAGACCATCTCCAAATCTGTAGCTCCACGAGTGATGTCAGAGGACTTAGATGGTCCTGCTCTCCCAGCTTTGCTGACTGCAACGTGCTTCTCTCTCTCTCGAGCTGGTCCCATGCTCTGCGTGCAGCTCTCCTTGGCAGGCATCTTGGAGGATTGGCACCTCCAACATCCTGGCACTGCTCCCTTGATTCCGCCTCTCATCACATCTCTCTTTCAGCACAAGCATGGGCTCCAGTGTTGAATTTCCTGGTGTGCCTCTTCTTGGCAGACTGTACATTTTGTATCTTTTGCCCTGCTTGCTCTTTTCCACTATAAGCATGCAATAGAGTGGTTATTAATAACAATGCAACAGAGTCAATATTAGTCTATCCTGAAATCTCTTCTGCCAGTGAAATTGGCCTCAAACCTTTTAGCTCACCTGCAGATATTTTTTGTTCATTTTCAGCTGTCACTCTGCATTCCCTCCCTCAACCTCACCTTCCCTCCTCCCTCCCTCTGATCCTCCTGTTTCTGTCCCCCCATGCCCCAGTCCACCCATAAAATCTGTTCTCTTTCCCCCTCCCACAGAGATCCATGCGTACCCCCCCCCCCACAGCCCTTTCCTCTGTACCGGTGGTTCTCAACTTGTGGATTGTGGCCCCTTTGGCAAACCTCTCTCTCCAAAAGTATTTACTATTCATAACAATAGCAAAATTACAGTTATGAAGTAGCAGCAAAAATAAATTTATGTTTGGGAGTCACCAGAACATGAGGAACTGTATTAAAGGGTCTCAGTATTAGGAAGGTTGAGAATCACTGCTCTATACCTTACTTCTTTGGGTCTATAGATTGTAGCTTAGTTATTTATTTAACAGACAATATCCACATATAAGTGAGTACATAACATATTTATCTTTATGGGTCTGTTACTTAACTCATGATGATTTTTTTCTAATTCCACCCATTTGCCTGCAAATTTTATGATGTCATTTTTTAAACAGCTAAGTAATATTCCATTGTGTAAATGTACCACATTTTCTTCATCCATTCTCCTATTGAAGGCCATCTAGGTTGTTTCCAGGCTCTGGCTGTTATGAATAAAACTGCTATGAACATGGTTGAACAATTGCTCTTGTGGTATGATGGAGTGTCTTTTGAGGGTAAGCTCAAAAGTTGTACAGGTGGATCTTGAGGTAGAACAATTCCCACCTTTCTGAGAAACCACCATACTGATTTCCATGGCTGTACAAGTTTACACTCCCACCAGCAATGGAAGGGTATTCCCCTTGTTCTACATTAAGGGAAAAACCCAGCAATGCTCTTTGACAAAGAATATTGTTGGGGATCATCTCTGGAACTGCCTCTCTAGACCCAGCCCAAAGAAAGCTCACCAGGGGTCAGCTCCTCCCCCTGGGATGCTCGGGACCAGGCCCACAGACTATATGAGGTACGGTCCCCCATCTGCCATGTGTTCTCCCTTCTCCCTTCCTGAGATTCACTCAGGAGTGCTCTGCTTTTCTTTGCTCTGCTCATTAAGTCTGGTTTGATTTGACTTATTACATCAGAGGAGGAACTCAATAACCGGGAATCCAATATCTAACAAATATATCACAAGAATGATCTCTAGCCCAGTTGCTAAACTGGTGCCCGCTGAAACCTCTTGTACTGGGCCTCCATAGTCTGCATTGTTCTTAGCATATAACAGCCTTCCAAGCTCCCACTAGGATGACCTATTAAGCCTTGACCACAACAGTCAACTCTACAGCATTCACGCTGCTTTCTTAGACCAAAGTCCCCAAATCTTCCACATTCTTTTAAAGATAGCACAGCAGGCCCATCATAACAACACCCCACTCTTGGAACCAACTTCTGTCTTAGTTACATTTCTATTGCTGTGAAGAGACACCATGACCATGACAATTTGTAGAAGAGTTAATTTGAGGCTAGCAATTTCAGAGGGATAGATAGAGTACATGTCTCACTAAGAAGCTGAGGATGGCCTTGAACTTTAGATCCTCCTTCCTCCACCTCCCAAGTGCTGGGATGACAGGCCTGCACCCCCATGCCTGGTGTAGCATGGAACCCAAGACCATATACATCAGGTGAACACTCTGCCTCCTTCCTGGCCTTCAGTCTTCCTGAAATTTCATTCACCAGGGAAGACTGAGTTCAACCTGTATGAAGGGAGCCTCAGAGTCCCAGGCCTTTGGCTCTTTTGTGCCCCTCCAAATCACCAAACCTCTAAAGATCACCAGCTCCCCGAGCCCCCACGAAGATATATTTAAACTCCTGCCACCCGACCTTCTCCTCTGAGCCCCACACCTTGTATAGTTGCTATGCTCTGTGCAATAATAAACCCATGCATTCTCTCCTCTGTTAGCCTGCCTATTGTCTACTTATGGCTTATACTAAACCATCAACATTGAACAAGATATTTAGTAGGTTTTCCCCCATCAGTGAATGAGGCTGAAATATCCCTGCATCTATAGGATGCCAAGGTTTGCAAATATTCTCAGAGTCTGTGAGTTGCTTGAGTCCACGGTGCCCACTCTCTCCACTATAAGGAACGCTGCTCCTGATCAAAGTCATTTTGCAGCATTGTTTAGAGGAAATCCAGGTTCACTGTTACTAGCTGTTGTTGGTCCTGGAGCAACAGCCTCAGGAGTCTGGCCTCATTTAAGGTGAGGTTTTGCAGGTGAGGAAACTGAGGTCTCAGAAAGGGGAGGCAGAATGGGGGTGCTACCCCAGGTGACTGACCAGCTCATGGGAGCCCGTCCTGTTCCTGAGCTTTTTAGACAAGCTTGTTGAAGGAGGGCCGCTCGCTCTGTTGTGAGGCACTGGGTCTGAGGTCTCAGGGGACTACAGAGGCACGCCCTGCAAGAGGGAGAAGACCCTGGCTCTTTGGTTACCAGGTTCTGGCTGCCTGGGGCGGGCTCCATGTACCGGGTACCTTTGTAGTAGATATTCTTACCCAGAAGGTGGCGCTGCAGACTCTCCCACGGCCGTGATCACAGCGGCAGGGATGGCCGTGACTTTGGAAGCGGTTCTCTCAGAACTGTAATTTGCAAATGTAAGTACTTAAGACAGCTCTCCCGAGTTAAGGAGCCTTTCTACCTTTCAGCTAAACGCCTCTGTACGAGTCGCAAATTGCTTCTTGTGGGAAGCTGCCATGCGTCGATCACACTGGGGGACAGAGGGCTAAATGAAAAGAAGTGAACCATTGCTATTTTCTTTCCTTACTGAACATTGCCAGCACATCCGGAGCGAAGCCAGAACTTGTACAAAATGTACAAATCAATGGACATATCTTCAGGGAGAAATACGAAAGCCGTAGGCACAGATCTGCAGTTGAGGGCGCGGGGCCTGAGAGACCTGGAGTGAGTGGCGGGCTGTGGAACCAAGATGGCAGCCTGTAAACCCTGTTCCAGAGCTATGCCTGGAACAGCCTGGGCCATGGGTTATCAGCTGAGGCTCCTTAGCTATTGCCTGGAGAAGGAAACAGGGTGATTAGAAAGGAGAGCATTCTTGGGAAAACAAAGCAATTTCAGGTGCAGCTGTGGTTGGGTTGTGGCAGAGCTCCTGGCTCTTTGCAATTTACTGGGGTGCAGGTCACTCTTCGAGTTGGGATATACTGGGGTGGGAGTCGTTTTGGAATTTGGGTTATCCTGGAGCATGAGGTCACTCTGGGGTTTAGGGTACACTGGGGTGGGAGGTCATTCTAGGACCTGGTATAAACGGGGGTAGGAGGTCATTCTGGAATTTGGGATGTACTAGGGAGGGAAGTCAGGCTGAGATCTGGGGTATATTGGGTGGGAGGTCACCTTGGGATGGCGAGTGGCCAGTTTTTCCATGCCCACTGAACCGGGAGCTCATGTAAGTGAGAAAAATCAGTGTAGTGAAGCCCTGAGGAGGGGGCCGTATTGTTTGAGGCGGCTGTGCTTCCTCGCTCCAGGTCAGCCCTACCTGGCTTGCATGTCTGAAGTGGCCCATTTTAGAGAAGCGTGGGAACCTGTCAAAATGGACAGATACCCCTCTTCCCACCAGGGGTGAGGTTGTTACTCCATCCCCTGGCTCTGCTTTGTCATGTGACCTTTGATAAACAGAATTAACTAGAAATCATGACACGTGTGTGAACCCAGCCCTCAAAAGGTCTCAGCGTTCCTGCTGTTGTTTCTAGAACTGCGACCGCCTCACGCATAGCCCAGGTTAGCCCGCTGGAGGCTGTGGCCCTAACCAAGTGCTCCTGGGCAGCTGATATCTGCTGAGCAGAAGCCATCTTGGGCTGTAGATCATGAAGCGGTGTTTTGTCACACAGAAAGTGCTAATTGACTTGGGTATCTAGATTGCGCACATGTGTGTATATATGCATGTGTGTGCGTGTGTGTGCACATATGGGCGTGTGTGTATGTGTACATTGGTGTGTGTGTACGTGCCTACATATATGTGGTGTGTGTGTGTGCATAGTGTGTGTATGAATATATAGTGTGTGTATGTATGTATTAGGTAGTATGTATGTATGTGTGGAGTGTGTGTGTGTGTGTGTGTGTGTGTGTGTATTTAAATGTGTGTGCCTGTGGAAGCCAGAGATTAACCTTAGGTGTCACTCTGCAAGAGCAGTTCACCTTGTTATTTATTTATTTGTTCATTCATTCATTCATTCATTCATTCAGTCATTTATTTTGAGAGTCTCCCTTTGGCCAGAAGTTTGCCAAGAAGGCTAAGCTGTTTGGCAAGGAGTCCCCAGGATCCACATGTCTCTGCCTCATTAACCTGCGATCACAGTCATGCCTCTCTCCACGACTTCTTTTCCCTCCACACTGGCGTTGGGGATCTGAACTCGGGGTCTCGTGCTTGCAGGTGAGGACGTCACTGACTGAGCTTTATTCCTGGCCACATGAGGATTTCTAAGTGCTGGCCATGAATTTAAGGACCCTATAGGTTTTTGCACATACTTTTTAAATCAATTCATTTATTCAAGCAATTCGGAACAGCTGCTTCTGCTGAGCACCGAGGCACCGTACTTAGGATTAAAGGATGGAGAATTTCTCAAGGAAAACCTGGCTAGAGATTTAGACTAGCCAAACAGTGCCCAGTAATATGCAGAGCTCAAGAAGGCAGGCTGTGAATGAGAAGGATAAGGAATTGTGCCAGAAAAGTGTGGAAGCAATGCAAACTTTTGGACTCTTTGCTGTTATGGTGGTTTTGCACACACTTTGTACTGATGCTCCCTTCCTCCCCTGCCCTCTTGCCCCACTCTTGCTGGGTTCTCTCCTCCCCTGGTGACCCCTCCTATGTTCTCATCACATGTACTCTATTAGCCTCACCTAAAAACTGACCCCATTCCCCTCTCTTAAGGTCTCTTCTTCCTCTCCCACAGTTTCCTTTCTAGTTCCCCTGTGCACGCCCTAAAGCAGGTGCTTACCTGTCTAGCCATCTGCCCAGCCCGTACACTAGTTTTGGAGATGTTAAAAAGCTCTTAAATTCAACTTAGCCATAAACACCAACTATTAAGAAATAGATATAATTCTCTTAGAGTTGTCAAAAAGTAGAAAAGAATAGAGGAAGTTTGGAGATGGGTGTGGCCTCTGCTCCTTAAGTTATTCGCTGAAGCGCTTTATGAGAGACAGAGAAATGCGGCTCCTCACACTGTCACCCGCAGTGGAGCACAGCTTGCTATCCTCCAGCTTCAGATCTGAAGAAGCCCCTCTTTGTGCTTGTAAAAGCTTTCAATGCCATTCCCATCCCACAAGCCAGCTCGTTTGTGCGGGTAAATGCATTCAATGTCGTTCCCATTTCATGTGCTGCAATTGCTTGGGCAAATGACTTGGCAAGGCGGGGCTGGAATGAAAGCAGCCCCGATTTTAAGAACATTTTCTTTTCAGGTGTTGCCCAGCATCCCTTGGGACAGGGAACTGACTGCTCAGCATCACCTGGAACAGGGGACCACCTGCCCAGCATCTTTTGAGACAGGAGACCACCTGCTCAGCATCACCTGGGACAGGGGACTGCCTTCTAAGCATCACTTGATCAAGGATAGGATAAGGACTTCTTTTAACTACGCATTCCTGGGTCCTAGCTGAAACCACAGATTTGGAGTCTGTGGCAAGCAATGTAAGCCAGTTATTAGGAAACTGTCTAGAGTCCATTAGGGTGGAGAGGGAGGAGGCAGTGTGGCCCAGAGGTGAGCTCTTGGGAGACTTCACCTTCGTTAAGTGTAGAATCTTAAAAGTCTGATCTAGAAAGTGTGGAAAACTGGCTTTGATTGGGCCTCCAGAACTGTGTGTGTGTTCATGTGCTTGCATGTATATGTATTCATATGTGTGCACATGTGTGCGCGCATGTGTGTGTATGTGTGTGTGTACATGTGCACCTGGGCCTTATGCATGGTGAGCCAATGCTCCGCCACTGAGTTACACTCTCAGCTCTCAGGAGAGAGTTGTTTAGATAATGAAAACTCTGTCTTAGCACAGGTTGGAAGGACCATCTCCGACTGAGAGAGACGTGTCTCTATCTGATTTAGGATGCTGCCATTTGGAAGGAACTTTGTGTCATTGAAGCATGACTGGCTCCCTGGTAAACTGTAGCCGTCATCGATTTCTGTGTAATCAGTCACCCCGCCACTTAATAACTGAAAGCAGCCTTGACGTTCTGTTATCAGAGTCACACTCTTCCTGGTCAGAAGTGCAGATGAAACGTGCCCATTTGTTTATTTTTATGTGCATGTGTGTATCTCTCTCTCTGTGTACGTCATATGAGCATGGCTGTGGCAGAGGCCAAAAGACAGCGTGGTATTCCCTGGAGGACGTGCAGGTGGTTGGGAGCTACAGAAAGTGGGTGCTAGGAATGACATTTGAGTCCTTTGGAAGAGCAGCGAGTATTTCAAACCACAGCCACCTCACTAGCACCTCAGAAAGAACTGGACTGGATGGGTCTGTATCACAGTTTATCCCATTTGTCACTTTAACTGGATTTAGAATCGCCTAGGAGACATAGTTTAGAGGTTTAATGGAGGAAGAGGGCCCATCCTAAGGGCGGACTGCACTCTTCCGTGGCCTAGGATCCTGGACTGAATAGAGAGGGAGGAAAAGGAGGAGCCAGTTAAACACCCAGCATTCACCTCTCTCTGCTTTATGACTACAGATGCAATGTGACCAGAGGCCTCATGTCTCATTCTGTCTCCCACCGTGATGGATGGAATTCCTTTTTAAACCATGAGCTCAAAGAAATCTTTTTTTCTTCAGGTACTTCTGTATGGTATTTTGTCACGGCAGTGAGGAAGTTCAAGGATGCTCACGAGGCTGTGTTAGCACATGGGCCAGGCACTGGAGTTCCCCGAGAAGCTGACTCTGGCCTATTACAGCAAATACCCCAGTCCTTGGTAACAACTTCTATCTTATTTAGGGTTTCTATTGCTGTGGAGAGACACCATGACCATGGCAACTCTTATAAAGGGAAAAAATTAATTGGGGCTGGCTTCCATTTTCAGAGGTCCAGTCCATTATCATCATGGCGGGGCATGGCAGCCTGCAGGCAGACATGGTGCTGAAGAAGTAGCTGAGAGCCCTCCATCTTGACTTGCAGGCAATAGGAAATGGTCTGAGATAGGCATAACTTGAGCATAGGAGTCCTTAAATCTTGTCTCCAACAAGGTTATACCTACTTCATTCAACAAGGCCACACCTGTAGATGGACATTTCTTTCTCACCCAGTCCTACAACTGTTCAGTCCCAAAGAAACACACAGAAGTTTATGTTAATTATAAACTGTTTGGCCTGTTATATCAGACTTATTATTAACTAGCTCTAACAACTTAATCCATAATTCTTGTCTACGTGGCTTGGTACCTTTTCTCAGTGAAGCATTCTCATCTTGCTCCCTCTGCATCCTATACTTCCTGCCTGGCTACTGGCCAATCAATATTTTATTAAACCAATATGATGACAAATCTTTACAGTGTACAAGAAGATTCTCCCACAGCACACACCTCAAATAGTGCCACTCCCTATGAGCGTGTGGGGGCCAATTACATTCAAACTACCATACTATGTATGTATGTATGTATGTATGTATTTATTTATGTATGTATGTATCTGTTTATGTGTCATCTATCTATCTATCTATCTATCTATCTATCTATCTATCTATCTATCATCTATCTATCTATCATCTATCTATCACCTATCATCTATCTATCTATCTATCTATCTATCATCTATCTATCTATCTATCTATCTATCTATCTATCTATCTATCTATCTATCTATTTATCTATCTATCTATCATCTATCATCTACCTATTATTTGCTATTATACTTTTTACCTTTTCTTCCTATATACTTAATAAATTCACTCATTCAAAACTGAAAGCATGGCTACTACAGGAAATTCTCCAGGCCATACAGAGCACCAGGTAATCCCTAAAGTACATAGCAGAGGCCAAGATGCTTTTAATAGTTTCACTTTGCAAGTCACGCACCACTGTGCCTGCAATATTCTATTGGTTAAACCCTGCTGCTCAATGCCGAGGACACACAAATGTGGTTTCTAGGAGGTATGGATTTTTAGGAACCTCTTTGGGGGCTTGCTAACACCTGGCTGGTATTCAGTTCACCATAAAAACACTGGTAACCAACAACAATAGATACTTTCCCAGGTGCTAAAAGCAGTACCACGCCCACCATCTTCACACAATCTTCTAATAACATGGAAGGCATTTGTCAGTCTTAAGTATTTAGAGGCAAACTGTAGGGCAAGCATGAAAGATTTAGACCATGAGTTCAGAAGGGATTATAGAAGCTGTTAAGAAGTCCAAAGCTGAGGGATTTTTTTGTCAAGCTGGGAAGTGGATGGGAAAAAGGGCAAAGAGAGAAAGAGGAACAGGAGTTAATAGGTGTTTTGCAAAAGCAGAGGCCAAGGGATGCTGTGAAGAAGTGAGTCAGAGCTGAGCATGGTGGGGGACATCTGTAGCACAGCAATGTAGAGGCCAGTGTATGGTGATCCCAAGTTAGAGGCCAGCCTGGGCTACATATATTTGAGGGCAGCTTGAGATACATAGTGAAACTGTCTCAAAACAAACCAGCCAAACAAGGCAATAAGCTACATCAAGAAAAGCAGGAGAAGCACACAGTGAAGTTCGAGAATTATCCCAGGCCTAAGGCCAGGGGATCCAATTTTAGGCTACAGGGTCCATCACTGAGGGGTCATAGAGGCAGAAACTCAAGTGGCTAGTCACATTACATCCATGGTTGTAGTTGTACCAAAAAGTTCCACAATAGCCCAGAATGGAACATAGCAAAGGTTTATTTATTTGGGGATAAACTCACAGTAAGGGTAGCGATCTGCACCCTTACTGCATGCACTGGGAAATGGAACAAAATCCAGCAGAAAAGAGGGCTGAGAACACTTTTCCTCTGCACTTATAGTACACGAGACCACACCCAAAGTGGGCTGGTATCTTAAAGGTTACTGGCCGAAGGAATTCCTACAACTCACAGCCAAAGCAGACGGGGAATGCATGAATTCTCACATTCTTCTCATTCTTCTCTCAGCTGACTTTCCCTCTCTTATAGACTTCAGGGCCTCAAGCCATGGGATGATGCTTCTCATGTTCGGTGGAGGTTATAACACACGGAGTAACTTGCTGGTTTCAGCACTAGGGCTGTGGACAGCTCCACATCTGTCCTGCTGCAGTGTTTCTGAGCACATGAGTCAAAAAAACCATGTCTCACCAACTAGCATGACTGTCATAAGAAAGGTCAGTGACTCATGTTGGCCAGGGTATGGAGGAACTGGACCCTTAGTGTGATGGTTAGTTTTAAATGTCAGCTTGATGCAGCCTAGAATCACCTGGTCTCAGTGGAAAAAAAGGGCTGAGCTATTGACAGATGTTAGGCCTAGAGAGAGGAGGAATGCTTTACGTCAGCCTAATAAAAGATCCGTTTCTGGACTGGGGAGATGGCTCAGTGTCTAAAGGCAGTTGCTGTGCAAACACGAGGACCACGGACACACGCTGAGCTCTAGTGTCTGTGATCCCAGAGCTCCTACGGGGAGGTGGGAGATGACAATGGGCGAATACCTGCAAGCTTCAGAGCCAGCCAGTCTGGTCTAAGAGGTGGAAAACAATAAAGCTATAGACTGTTTCAAACAAGGCAGAAGGCATGTGTGTGTGTGCACGCACATGTGCGTGCGCACGCACGCACACACACACACACACACACACCCTGGAAGACCCATGTCACATTTTCCTGCTACCATAAGTAATAATTATACTCCCAAGTTAAACATTTTCTCTGCAGATACAGGGGAGTGAATGAAAGCTTGCACATAGCTCCTGTGTAACCCCCTGGGGTCAGGAGCCCGAGGCCAACCCACAAATCAAAGCTCACACAGCTGGGGGCTGTGCGTGGATGTTGCCTGCTGCAGCAGAGCACAGCTTTGGGACCTGAGTTAAAGTTCTATTTTCCTGTGTGCTTCCCATTATTTCTCAGTTTCTTCTCTGGAACAGCGCTACTTGGGGTTTTGAGTGGATTGGAGACAGCTGAAGCACAGCTCGCACCAATGTGGTGCTTAGCTGATGGTGATCAGCCCTAATACGAAATACAAAGTCACAATGACCTTGTGGACCTGACGTGTTCAGCCTTGTGCCGGAGCTACTTTGGAGATCCGTATAAAGCAAGAGCTGATAGAAACGAACCCCAGCTTCTTCGTTTCCAAAGATGCTTGTAATGAAACAGAGTACCCTGCCCGAACGACTGTGAGCTCTGCGGGATCTGGTGCCCGGTAAACTCTTTCGCCAAACAACATCGAAACCCTCTCAACACTGAAGTGGTACAAAGCAGTACGTTTTGTCTCCCAGGCAACCAACAAACTAGATTCTATCCCTGGTCAAAAAAATATAAATGTTCTTCAGGGAAGGCTTGAACTTGGTGCACATATGCCAAATGTCACATTTCCCAACTCTTGCTCCAAATCTGGCGTGGACTGACTCAGAAAAACATGGACTCTACGGTCATGGTTCAAACATCATTATGAAGTATCTTCTGCTATACCTCATTTCCGGCTGGGCACAAGGCCACTGTGAACCCAAGCTCCGTGCACACCACTCAGGCCTTGAGTTTGTCTGCCTTCAATGCATTGTCAGCGGAAGACGGGTTCCCGACTCTGACTCTGGCCATTGGTTCCTTTTCTGTGTAGCGCACATTCTGGGGTGGGGAGACAAGGTTTTGCTGTTCTTTGGCTCTGGATGCCTTTGCTCACTCAGTAGCATAGCCTCCGAGACTCCCTTTATCCTCTGTTCTGGTCCCCAGCTCCCGAGGTGCATACGTCCCTGCTGTGTGGGCCCGCACGCCTCTCTCCCAGGTCCCTTGAAGTCTCATCTCATGCCGCCCATCATCTCAGTTTCCTTTTCTGTTACCATGATGAAATACTTCGACAAGAGCAGTGGAGCGGGGGAAGGGCTCAGTTTAGCCCACGGTTCCGGGCTACAGCCCATTGTAGCCAACGACTGAAGCAGCTGCTCACATTCACAGTCCAAGGCAGAGAGAGCATGAATGCCCCCATGACTGCCAGCGCTCAGCTGACTCGGTCTCACCCGGTTCCGGATCCAGTCCAGGAAAAGGTACCACCCACCTTCAGGGTGAGCCTTCCCACTTCAGTTAAACCAACTGAGAAAATTCCCCCTGGGCATGTGGGAAGGCCAAGCTAATCTAGACAATTCCTGAGACTCCCTTCTCAGGCAGTTTCAGATTGTATCAAGCTGACAACCCACACTAATGATAGCTCTGTCCGTGGTTTGAGGCTTAGGGTCCTGTGTGTCACTCTGGGCCACCATGCTTGTCTTGCCAAAGATGGTAGGGGGCCTGGATGGCATAGCAGCCAGTCCTCACCCAGGCCTCCCACCAGAAGCTGTAGATTTATCACCCACCCCGACACTGGTGTGCGATTTCTCTGGAGCGGAAACTGGGCTCCACGTTCTGTATACCCAAATGCTTCCGTGTTATTCATTAAGCCAACAAATAGCATGTACTCGGTTCTTCTACCTCGACAAACACACTTCTGTGATGACCCAGGAGTTCTGAACTTAAAGTTTGTTATGGTTCAAATGTGGGGAAACTTGTACTTGGACACTTGCGCCCCAGCAGGCATGCCGTTTGGGAGACTGTGGAGCCTGTAAGGGGTGGAGCTTCGCTAGAGAAAGTGGGACCCTGGAAGTTGGCCTAGGTCAAGGATTAGAAGATTCTAGGCTTCCTGTTTTCTGGCCTGAGTTCTCTTAGATTCCTGGTTGGTGCCTTCTGACGCCCCTTCCCCCCCACCAAACTAAGCTAATCCAGCTGCTATGTCTGCTGATCGTGAAAGATGGCACCCTCCCAGGGCACAAGCCAGGATGAACCCTTCCTCTTTAAACTGCTTCTGCCAAAACAAGGAGAAAAATAGATCATGCATTGTTCCTGCACCCTTCAGAGCTCTCCCCAAGTCACGGCAGCTTGGGAAGAGGTGACCGCTGCCCTTGCCCCACTCCCCCCACTTATCTTCCCTCTCATGGTTTATTCTATATCTCCAGCAAGCTTGCAAGTGTGCGTGTGCCAACCTTGATGGATAGCCACAGCCAAACTCTATCCAGACCCCACGAGAGAGCCAATTTTGGGTCTCCAAACCCATCCACATGGCATCTGATGCAGGGAAGAGATTCTTGCAGTGTTTGGAAGCAGGTGTGGGTAATTTGGCAAAGCCCAGTTACCCAGTCATTGTGTAAAAAGTGTTGGAGCAGCCTCAGGCTGAGGGTTCCTAGGGGGGTTCTCAGAGCTCTCGCTTCTCTGCTAAGGCATTTCCTCGTGGCATCATTTTATTGAATCTCTCTTTGACATTTTATCAGAAGAAAATGTCCAATGCATTGTAAACATTTAAAAAATTGCCCACAAGAGTACTGCAGGCTTTCTGGCCTATAAATAACAGGTCACATTCAAGCAAAAGGCTCCAGGAACCCTGACTGAACTGGACTTTCACATTCTTGTCTAGAACTTTCTCAAGCTGTTGATCTTTTTGTGGATGTTTTGCCCAGCAGCAGAAAGAGCGACCCCATAGAGGGAGCCTGACATTTACCATTGCAACATTTTCCATTCTTGTCCTGTTTGAGAGGGCAGGAAGGGGACTCTGAACTCTAGTTGAGTCTATGCTGTTCCTGTTAGAACATTAGACATGGGGACTCAGGACTACTGAGAAGGCAATTTAAAGAGAAAATCCAAAGAAGAAACTCTCAGGGAGAATGAAATTCTTGGTGTAAAGCAGTTTCACAGGGACACTCAGAAAATTCTGTGAAGTATACATGCTCTCTGCAGGGCTTGATCCTGCAGATCATGCATACACACACACACACACACACACACACACACACACACACACACACAGGGAGAAAGGGTGTTGTGCCTAGATTTCTTGCCTCCCAAAGAGACCACCAGGGAACCGGGACTTGGATGCAAAAGCAAGGTTTATTCCAAAGCACAGTACAAGCCTAGGCACAGAACTCATCCAGCACACTCAAGGCAGTGAGGGTGGGAGGAGCTGCCTTCCAAGATTACAGGACGTTTTATACACAATCTTACAGGATCACCAGTTCTCACCTAATTTACATACCTGGACCTAATTGAGGACAGCAAGTGATTACAAAAGGATGCAAAATTCAGTAAGTATGATATCATTATGCAAATGAAGTATGGACCTAAGTATGTTCTTAGTTGGCCCATTCCTATCTGTCCTTGGGGTATGTAGATGAAGCATACTATGGTCACATTTTTAATTGGTCAGTTCTTGACTATCCTTGAGGCAATGCTCTCCCAGTTGTTATTGGCTCCTGCGATGGTCCTTGTCACATATGAAATATTTTAGCCTAGCCTAAACAGTGTGATTCAGGTGGAAAGCGATTTGGTCACTCTGACCAGCTTTTCATTTCTCTCAAAGGGAGTCATGTTTCTTTTAAAAAATCTTTTTTTAGAAGCCTTATTTTATATGTGTGGGTGATTGTCTGCATGCATGTCTATGCATCACATGTGAGGCCTGTATAGTGCATCAGATCTTCTGAAACTGGAGATACAGATGGTTGTGAGCCACTATATGGCTGCTGGGAATCCTACCCAGTTCCTTGGAAGAGCAACTAGTGCTCTTGATCAATGAGCCACCTCTCCAGCGTTGTCTCGATGCTTCTTCAATTGAGTACAGGTTGTTTGTTTGAGGAAGGGCCTCATTCTCTAGTTTAATCTGGCTTGGACTTCACTATGTAGTCCAGCCTGGGCTCAAACACTCAACAGTCTTCCTGCCTTAACTTTCCAAGTACTGGGGTTCCAGGTGTGAGTCACCAGGCCTGGCTCAATTGAGCACTATTACTGATAGAGAAAGTGTGCCCTCAAGTGGTTCGTAGCTTCATTTTCTCCCCGTGTCCCAAGTGCTTTCATTTCAAGAGTTAGAAACCCCAGTGGCTGGAGGCTGGTATTATTTTCACATTCTGTGTTGGTGGCACTTCACCTCCATGGAATGTATGTTAACAAACCACCCTCTTAGAAAATTACACACGGTAGTGTCTTCAGCTGATGTGGGAGGTCCTTCTGTCTATGTGTTGCTTTTATTGGTTAATGAATAAAGAAACTGTCTTGGCCTGTGATAGGGCAGAGGAGAGCTAGGCAGGGAAAACTAAACTGAATGCTGAGAAATAAGGGAAGAGTTGAAGAGAAACCATGGAGCTGTCTCCAGAGACAGACATGTTAACACTTTGCTGATAGGTCACGACCTTGTGGTGATACACAGGTTAATAAAAATTGGTTAAATTAATATTTAAGTGTTAGACAATAAAAAGCTAGAGCTAATGGGCCAAGCAGTGATTTAATTAATACAGTTTCTGTGTGATTATTTTGGGGCTGAGCATCCGGGAACCAACAAGCAGCCTCTTCCCAACAAATTGGCACCAAAATGGTTGACTAAAATCCACTTTAAACCTGAGAGGGCTTGAAAAGGATTTTTAGACACAAAAGAACAAAGTTAAACATGATTTAGTAGTGGCATTTTCTTGGGTGGGCTCTGTTTGCTAGAAGCAAGCAGAGGCATGGCTCCTGTAAGAGAGGTTTTCCTGATTCAGTGGTAGCAGGAAAAAAGTGGGGCCATTTTGAAATGCCGACTTTCTGGGCCATGCTGCCAGCACAACCTCTGGCTCTTCCAGGAGACCAAGCATTTGAATGGGGTTTGTGAGCAATGTGCCACAGCTGGCTTGGTGGCAACACGGACCAGCTGTGTGCCTAGAGATGAGGCAGTGTGCATGGCTCTTGGAGGCAGCGAGCAGCTTCGCCATGCTGGGCTGGGCAGGGCAAGCAAGAAGTACCGTATTTCCCCTAGCAATGGCACAGCTTAAGTTTTAAGAAGTGCTTAGCATTTTAAGAAGTGCTCCTGGAGAGTAAAGAATTACAAATACACAATAGGACAGATTCAGACATAAAATACCTCTAAATGGGTCACAGTGTTGGATAAACATAGGTAGACTTTGGAGAGAGAAGAAAAAGAATATAGACAGTTATAAAAGGAAGTAAATGGTTTTTTTAAAAAGATAAAGTCTTTAAAGAGACAGAGTACAGACAGTCATAGCTTAAAAGGAGTAAAGAAGGAATAAGCCACATAAAGATGGAAAATTCACAGAGAGTCTAGATTATGCATATTATTGTGTTTTCTTTGAATTTTTTGACTGCAAAGGAGCTACGTACAGAGAGACATTTCATTGTACAGATGGTTAAACTAAACCAGCATATATACTTTAAAGGTATTTTGTCTTCAAAATATGGATTTAAAGATATGTTGCTTTGGAAAAGAGGTTTTTCTTTTGTTTCCACAGAGGATGAAACCCTCTTTCAGATTAATGCTTTCAGATTAATATGGCTTGATGGACCAAGAGCCCCTGAAAGGTTGCCTTGAACATCCCTCAAAAATTACTTCGCCTAATAAATATCAGGAAGAAGTTTAGACAGAACTATGCCCATATTTCCAAAAATTGTCTGCAAATGTTTCTTTACATTTAAAAGGAAATATGCTATAGAGATTTGCATTGGTATGGATCTTGGTTTATTGATACAAATTTAAGGTCAATTTTGTTATACTGTGTATATGTATTTCTGCTCTTGATTAAGGTATTGTGTTTGTCCAGCTCATTTAAAAACATAATGTATAATTAAGAAATATAGGCTAGTAGATAATCATTTATAATAGTCAAGCTTGTAGTTATGTTAGTTAGATTTTCTAGATGTACAGAGATGTATTTCAGATAGATAGGTATTCTTCAAACCTTTCAAAGACTACAGAATATGGCATTTAAAATATTTTAAGAATTTAGGGCTTTTCATGACAATGAGATACATTTGCTCCTGGCAACGCCAATCTACTTCAAGAGAAAGATAGGCATTGAAGAGGCTCATTTGGAGTTGGTTAGCCATTTAGGGAAGAAACTTCTCTTGCTTAGACTGCGTGGTAAACTGGACATGCAGGACCCACAGAAAAATGACTGCCAAGCTGGCCTGAAGGTGAGATGATCAGTGTTTCTGCTTCATGGAAGAGACTGCCAGACATTCTGCAGGATACAGAAGAAAGTGCCTGACAAACTGCCAATAGAGGCAGAACTATCTTTAAATTTTCCTGTTTCATGGAAAGTCTGCTAGATCCTATGGGCCTGTAGGCTGAAGATGGATGCCCCAACAGTACAGAAGAACTTTGGGTGGCTGTCCAGGAAGCAAGATGTCTCTGTCATTCCTAGAGATTTAGAAGTTGCTTACAATGTACTTCCTGTTTACTTATGTAATATTATATCCTTCTGAAGTCTTTGATGGAGTTGAAGAATTTATAGTTATAGTTTTCCTTAGTTATGATAAAAGATAATGTAGATATAAATATTGTAACTATAATTCTTGCTTGATGCCTATTTTGTTGTATGTAATTTTACTATGTTAAAGTTAAAACCTTCCTTTTTTATTTAGAGAGAAGAGGGTAGGTGATATGGGATTTCCCTCTATATGCTGTGATTACCATTGATAAATAAAGGAACTGCCTTGGGTCTATAGCAGAGCTATAGGGGAACAGAGCTAGGTGGGGAAAACTAAACAGAATGCTGGGAGAAAGGAGACAGAGTCAGAGAGAAGCCATGTAGCTCCACTAGAGTTGGACAGAACTTTACCCTGTAAGCCACTGCCATGTGGTGATACACAGATTGACAGAGATGTGTTAAATTAATATGTAAGAGCTGGCCAATAAGAAGCTAGAGCTAATGGGCCAAACAGTGATTTAATTAATACAGTTTCTGTGTGATCATTTTGGTTCTGAGTGGCCAGGATGATCAAGCAGCCCCCCGCAACATTCAGTTTGAATTTCAGGCCTTTCCCCAGCTCCATGGGGGCCTGAAGCCACAAGTGACTTATGGAGACCTGCAGTGTTCTCTTTCCTTCTCCACTTTATTTCTCCTGAAAAAGAGTTTATTGATTTTATACAGGACATGTACGCAAACAGAGCCAATAAACATTGGTAGTTTATTTTCTCATTCCAGCTAAAAATCCCAAGACCCTGAGAATGTGTTTCATTAAAAGTTAGGCTCTGTCACATCATAACACTAATTTGCCATCAAGTTGGCTGGATTTAGATGCCCCCAGCTAACAGTTCTGTGTGGGTCTGTGAGAGAGTTTGTGGAGAGGGTTAGTTGAGGATCTGTCCTTAATGTGGGTACAATTCTACAAACCAGCATCATAGACTGAGTAAAAAGAATTCAAAACAGAAGAAGCAAGCTGAGCACCAGCGTTCATCTCTGTCTGTGTCCTGACTGTGGATGCCATGTGATCAGCTGTTGGCTGAGGCTACCATGACTTTCCTGCCATGAGGGACAGTATCCCCTCAAACCACAAACCCAAATCAATGTTTCCTTCCTTAAGTTGTTTTTGTAAGAAATCTTGCCACAGAAATGAGAGAACACAATTAACAGAGAAGAAAACTTTTTAGTTTTCATGAAGTGAGAGGTGGGAGTGGAGAGATGATTCTTGACTCTGTGTTGGACGTGTGTGACTGGCATACCTGAAGATGTAGTGGAGATGTCATATTGGCTTCTAGCAAGTACAAGGCAGGGTTACCAGGGACATCCTAAAATGTCCAGGAAGACTATTCCCACAACGAGGAATGAAGAAACCTAGTGTCAGCATGGCCCTGCAACTTTTTACCTACCCAGTGTCATATTAGAAGCAGTTGCTCATATACTGACATTAAAAATAATGTTTGAAATTAAATATAAGTGCATTATTTTCTCCTTTCCCTTTTCTCCCCCAACCCTTTCCATGTTAACCCCACACCAACTATTTCTTTAATTATAAATGTGTATGTGGCTTTCCATTGGGACCTGGGGATACAGAGATTATCTATGGCATCCAAGATCCTACTCAACCGACAAAGGCTGAGCATCAGCAAGTAAGCCAGTAAATGCGCAATCCCAAGGTGAATCGTGAGTTGTGTGTAAATGCACAGTCTCATTGCCAATTGTGGGTTGTGTGTAAATGTGCAATCCCATTATGAATCGTGAGTTGTGTGTAAATGCACAATCCCATTGTGAATCGTGAGTTGTGTGTAAATGCACAATCACATTGCGAATCATGAGTTTTGTGAAGCAGGTATATCAGATGGATGGAGAACTTTCTGAAAGCCTCTCTGTTAGTCTAAAGTAAATTCAGAAATGGTATTTTAGTGGGATTTGAAGAGGGAGCCAGCCAAGGCAAGGAATGGGGACATCAGTCAATGTCAACCAGGGTTTCTCACACTTTAAAAATAAAAGTACTTGGTGCACAGGAAGTAGACGATGCTGGGACCCACTAAAGAGCATGCTTTCCATCAGAAATAGTGCTGAATTAAGTTGAGTGTGGTGACTTGTGCCTTTAATACTACCACATGGGTATATACCGCTAAAACCATTTGGTCTAGGGTGTAGTTTACTCATGATGTCCTTGCTGATTAGATGGCCTGTCTAGAGATGAGAATGGGGCATTGATATCATCCATCACTATTCTATCGGAACCTTTCTGACCTCTTATGATTACCAGTGTTTATTTGATAAAATTGGGAGGCTTAGTCTCTGGCGGATATTTAATTGTTACTTCTTCTTGATGAGTTCTACCCTTTATTACCATGTAGTGGGGTTCCACTCTGATTTCTGTTGCTGTGATAAAACACCCCGACTAAAACAGCTTAGAGATAAAGGGTCTATTTTAGCGCACAGTTCTGGGTTACAGCCTATTATTTTGGGGAAGTTAATGTGGCAGGAACTTGAAACAGCTGATCACACCCATCCCCAAAGCCAAGAGCAGAGAGAAATTCATGCATGAATGCTTGCACGCTCACTTGGCTTGATTCCCAGTCATTCTTGCTGGTGGATTTTCTCTCTGAAACTCTTTGGACCCTTTCAGGGGGCACCACCTACCTCCCAAATAAATTACACACACGGTGCACTTCTTTCTTATAAATGCCCAGCCTTAGCTTGCCTTGTTTCTTACCAGTTTTTCACACCTTAAATGATCCCATCTGCCTTTTGCCTCTGAGGTTTTTCCCTTCTCTTACTCATGTGATCTTGCTTTCATTCTTACTCTGTGGCTGGCTGGGAGGCTGGGTGGTTGGCCCCGAACCCTCCTCTCCTTGTTCTCTTACTCCTTCTTCCCACACGCACATTTCTCCTTCTATTTATCCTCTCAGCTTGCCAGCCTCGCCTGTCCTTTCTCCTGCCTCGCTGTTGGCCATTCAGCTCAGGTGTTTTAGGCAGGCAAAGAATCACAGCTTCCCAGAGTTAAACAACTGAAGCCTAAACAAAAGCAACACATCTTTACATCGTTAAACAAATGTTCCAGAGCATAAACTAATGTAACACACCTTAAAATAATATTCTACATAACTCATATTCAATTCAGGACCCCCTACTTAGGGAATTGTGTCACCCACAGTGAACTGGGTCTTCCTACATCAATTAACTCAACTAAAATAATCCTCTACAGACATGACTAGGAGCCTACCCAATGTAGATGGCCCCTCAGTAATGCTCTTCCATGAGGACTCTGGGTTGTGTCAAGTTGACAATTAGAGCTAACCATCACATCTGGCTTTATGTTTTTCTGACTAATTTTGGTTTGATGTTTACTTTGTCAAATATCGGATTCACTCTGCCAACTTGTTTGTGGACTCTACTTACTTGATATATTATCTTTCATCCTCTGAGTCTCAGTCTGTGGTGTTTTACCAGGGAAGCATATTTCTAGAAACCACAAATCATTTGATATTGGTTTTTAAATAAATAATATAACCTCTCTCTCTCTCTTTCTCTCTCTCTCTCTCTCTCTCTCTCTCTCTCTCTCTCTCTCCCGCCTCTCTCCCTCTCTTTCTCTGTGTGTGGCATATTCACATGTGAGTGCTAGTGACTGCTGAGGTCAGAGGTGGTCAGATTTCTGGAGCCCTAATTACAGATAGCTGTGAGCCACCCGATGGGGGCATGGAGAACCAAACTCGAGTCCTCTGGAGGAATGGCAAGCATACTGATCTCCACATCTTGAGAATGTAATTCTTCGGTTTCTTTCCTGAGGATGCTAACCGTGAAGGAGAGAGCCATGAGCTTTAGGGAGGTCATTTTGGAATGGTGATAACACAGTCCTGGAATCAAACTGCTGATGAAATGATCTTTTCACTGAAAAGAACACTGGCCCCGCAAAGCCCGTGTAGTCCTCCACAATGCTCGGGCCGGATCTCGGCGGTTCACGTTTCTTTCCTTCTGCCCTACCCTGCCATTCCAGTTATTGTTCATTCTGAGATGCGCTCGGTACCGTGTGTCCAATTTGGAAAGCATGGGGCGTTCTGCTCAGAGTGCCCGGAAAGCGGCAGTCATGGCCTCATCTCAATTTACCTTAATGAGCCATCGCTGCAGCAAATTGGAACCTCGGAGTTGGTATCTCTTCCCTGAAAGGAGCTGAAATGCGCGCGGGTTCTGGCCTTGACATTTTCCATTTTCCTGGGAATTTTGATCTTTGAAATTTGTGTGTGTTCTGGGCTGTTCATCTGAGGTTGCTCTGGGATTGAAGCAAACTTCAGTTCTGATAATATGTAATATGAATGGGGAAGTGGGCGGAGTGGTCAAAGTGAAGGCAGAGCCGCTCACTGACAGAGGGTCCTTCCCTCTGCATCTGCCTCTGGATTCTGTCTGAGCTGAGTGTTAACATATGGATTAAGTCATTCATTTGTAGTTGTAAGAATATTTTTGGCATAAGCTTGAACTACCTGAGCCAGAAAGCACTTCATGATTATGGGTTTATGTTTTTAATAAAAAGAAAAATTAATAGTTCTGATTCTGGGAATAACACAGTGGTGTTATTAAAATATTTGGAGGTTTTATTGAAGGAAAATTAAACTGGTAAATCTCCTTTGAGGGCAATTTGGAAAATCTATTAAACATAAAAGGCATTTGGCCTTGCAGCCTGCAATCCCACTTCTGGGAGCTGTTGCTGGGGACAGACCAGTATTGCTCAAGGTTATGCAATACAGTATGTTCTCCATGGCATAAAGATCCCTAAGCAGTCACTAATGAGAGCTAAGCATGGAAGAACAGGAAGATGAAAGGGGCATCAGGAAGCACAAGCAGGCTCATTAAGCAAGGACCTCCAGGATAATATGATGAGGGGAGAGCTAGGGGTGGAAGGAGGAGTGTGATGTGCTGCCTTCTCTGTGAGTGTGCACGCATGTGTGTGTGCGTGCATTCACACATGCATGCACGCAAACACACACATGAGTGTGCACACATGCACACACATACACACATACATGTGCACATACACATGTGCGCACACTCACACATGCATGCACACACACATATGCACACACACAGAGCCTCTGGATGTTTACAGAAGGCTCTGTTAAGAGTTGATAAATCTGGGCAGTGAGCATGAGAAGCAGCCCACCCAACTCCCTTTTATTCTCTTCTCTCTCATTTCCTCCTCTCCTTTCTGCTGTTGTTTTAAGGCAGAATGTTACTCAATAGCCCAGGCTAGCCTGGAGCCAAGGCTGGCCTTGAACACAGGGTGGTCCTCCTGTCTCTGCCTTCCACATATGGGGATTATGCCTGACTCAGGTTTTAATTTCTTTTAAAAAGATATTTGTTTTATTTCATGTGGATTGGTGTATGCCCGACTGTATGTTCACCACAAGCGTGCAGGTGCTCTTGGAGGTCACAAAAGGGTGTCTGGTCCTCTGGAACTGGAGCTACTGGCAATTGTGAGCCACTCTATATGGGTGCTTGGAGTGAACATGGGTCTCCTGGGCGAGCAGCAAGCGCTCTTAACCACGCAGGCATTTCTGTAGCCTGGGTGGTCCCAATTTCCCTACCTCTGGCTTTGCCAGCTCTGCTCAGAAATTCACACTAAGAGCATTTGTATTTGTGGGCGTGTCCTTGGTGCAGGCTGTTGTATTTGTGGGCGTGTCCTTGGTGCAGGCTGTTGACTAACTTAGTGGCTGAGGCTGAGTCCTGGAGCGCTGTCAAACAATGAACGGAAACATGATGGAGAGGGCCAGAGCAAGCCTGCTCTGTCACTGCATGAGATCCCAGGTCAAGCCCTGGAAAACTTCACTGTGAAGTCCTTTAAAAGGATGGGCCAGCTGTCCCGCTGACCCCAGGAATGGGGGTAGGTCCATCCTTTTTCTTAACAAAGAAAAGACCCCTGGAATCACCCCAGCCCTTTCCTCTCATCCCTTCACACGCCACATCCTCAAATCCTGCTGATCTTCCATGCCTACCCCACTGGCTAGTCTTTGCCTAGTTGGAGATTCTCCTGCCTCAGGACACTTGGGCTTGTTGTGGTACTATTTTCTTAACACCCCAAGAGGCCACATGCTCTCTGTCTTCAGCTTCATGGGAGTGCCATTTCTAGGCTCTCTTGCTAAAACTGTCGTTCCCATTACTTTCCCAAACCATGGATTTCGATTTCCCCTTTATCTATGCAAGGTTTATCAACTTCTAATGTGCTCTGTAAATGGCCTACTTCCTATTGTTAGAGTTTGTCTTCCTCAGGAAGAAAGCGTGACTCACGGACTATGAGTTTTCTTTTCTTTTTGTTTTTTCGAGACAGGGTTTCCCTGTAGTTTCTAGAGCCTGTCCTGGAACTAGCTCTTGTAGACCAGGCTGGCCTCGAACTCAGAGATCTGCCTGCCTCTGCCTCCCGAGTGCTGGGATTAAAGGTGTGCGCCACCACCGCCCGGCCCGATGAGTTTTCTTTTAATGTAAGGGAGCTGGAGTTACAGATCGTTGTGAGCTCCCTGACCTGGATGATGGGAACTGAACCAGTGTCCTCTGCAAGAGTGGCCAGGGTTCTCAACCGCCAGTCATCTTTAGCCCCACACATGCTTTTATTATTGTCATCCCATAGACGAGGGAGCGTGGGTCCAGAGTGAGTAGAGAATTTCTCAGGGTTGTTTAGTTAACAGCTGTCAGACCTCTTCCATTCCCATCGCAGGCAGGGGTACCAGGAACCAGAAGCCTCAGCCCAGGGCAAGAAAGACAAGAAAGCTGCCCAAGTGAGGGCGTTATTTTGCCAGTTGTTCAAGCTGGGGTTGTCAAAGGCAGAGCAGACAGAAACAAGTGTCTGTATCTGTATCTGTCTGCTGCAAAAACACCGACCATGAAGTGGGAAAATGGCTCAATAAAAATGGTACCTTACGTTTTGCATTTTGATTGTGGTGGTGATGTTGTGTGTGCTGTTTATATGTGCACATGTGCTATTCATGTGTGCATGTATGATTGCCCATGCCAGCACAAGTAGAGGCTAGAGGTTGGTATCCATCAAGACAGCTTCTCTAATCCCTTCCCCACTTTTTTTTTTTTTGATTAAAAAAAAAACAGCCAGCTGTTCTAGCTAGGCTGGCCAGCCAGCGAGCCCTGTGCATCCACCTCTCTCTGCCTTCTCCATGCTGGGGCTGCGGATGCACACACCAAGCTCCACATTGCTGTGGGTCCTGTGAGTTAAACTCTTGTCCTCATGCTTGAGAAGCAAGCGCGTCCTCCACTGAGCCATCTCTTCTGCTCATTCTTCGGATGAGCAGCTTGTTTTCCCAAACTCAACTTTTGCTTTTGTATGTGTGTGTGTGTGTGTTCATGTGTCTGTGTGTGTGTCTGAGAGAGAGGGGAGAGAGAGAGAGCAGCTGGTGAAAATTTCCATGGAAACCCTTGATGTTGTGACACCACTCAGACCATGACATTTCTCATACAGTAAATGAGCCTAAAATTTCTTCTTACATCAGATTATGACACAGGAACTGGGACAAATAATGAACTAGTTTCTGCAGGAAAATCACTTAGTGGATTTCTCACCACAGGTAAGCAATCAAGCAGTCAAAATAGTAATTGGATAAATAAGTTAAATCCCCAAGGTCTCCAAAGGTGGGTTCTCAGAAGGAATGGACTGCTTCAGGCTTTAACTGTATCGGTGTGTGTAAGCTGCTACTTGAGAGGTAACATGACTATAGAGATTCATACATAATCTAGCAACAAGATGAGTGACAGTTTGGGGACTTGGAGTTTGTGATGACTGATCTTGGTGCCAACTTGACACACCTGGAAAGAGGGACCCTTAGTTGAAGAATTGCCTTCATCAGATTGGTCTGTGGACATACATGTCTGTGGGGCATTTTCTAGGTTGTTAATTGATGTAGGGTGACCCAGCTCACTGCAGGTGGTGCCATCTCTGTGAAGGTGGTCCCGGAGCATGGAAGAGCAGGCTGAAGAGAGCCCAGAGTGTGGCGGCCGCACTTACATTCGCCATTACAAGATGGCGCCGAGGGCTAAAGTAAACAAGTATGTGGCGCGAACTTTTCGCGCCACATCTGCCTGGCAACAGGTTTCCACCAATCCTTTTCTGCCACGTCACCTAATCAGTAGACACGCCCCGTCCTCCTCTATATAAGCCGCCACCCAGCCCGGCTCGGGGCCCCCTGCTTCCAGCTCTCCCTCAACCAAGCAGCGCTTCATTAAAGTGTGATCAGAGAAGAATCCTGTGTCGGTGGTGATCTTTCCCTGCTGGTCAGGGTTCGCTCGCCGCAACTGGTGCCGAAACCCGGGAACTTCGGCGGACACACACAGGGGGCCGAAAAGGATTCAGAACTCTACACACGAAGCGGTCGGCGCCGGTAAGTATCCTTAGGTATGCTTCTTGGAGGAATTAGTCCTTTGTGGTTTGCACTAGCAGTGGTTGTTTTTGCTGTAGTGGTTTATGCCTTTTGCATTTTTATCCGTTGTCATAGACCAGGAGAGGAGTGTCTCTGCTGTAACATCTAAAGTGAAAGTAAATCCGTAGCAGATAAGGCGATTTTTCTGCCCTTTTGTAAGCCTCTTGTAGAAAAGTGAGCAAAGATGGGCAACGATCAGTCTGTCTCCAGTGTATGCGATTTTGTAGATCCCATACAGCGGTTACTACAGGAGAGAGGATTGAAAATCTCGAAATCCACCATAAAGGTGATTGTCGGGGATATTGATCGCATGGCGCCGTGGTTTGCGGTGTCTGGGGATCTAAATCTGCATTGCTGGAGAAAGCTAGGCAAAGATTTGGAGGCAGCAAAGGAACAGGGGCAATTAAAGAAGGGGACTTATCCTTTTTGGAGATTAGTACACTCCTGTTTGAAAGACGGAAAAAATGTAGAGGAGTTAAGAGAAGGAAGGAAAATGTTGGCAAGACACCAGGACAGCCTTTCAGAAGCAGGTTCAAAGACAGAGGAGGATACAGAAGAAAAGTGCACGGTAATAAGGAACAAAAAAGGAGAAAAGAAAGATATAAAAGAAAAAGAGGATCCTAAGATAAATAAACCTTCAGCACCTCCCCTATATCCGGTGCTGGATGAATTCGCAGCCTTGCGGCTGGCTGAAGAGGAGCTGGTAGAGGCAGAGGAGGAGAGCTTAGAGGAGGAAGATGCACGTTATGAGGAGGAGAGATATGGGCCAGCTCTAAAAGTGCCCACTAGAGAGTTTCCCCCTCCTTACGTGCAGCCCAGGAGTAGCTGCCATTTCATCGACAGGGGCACTCTTGCGCAGTTAGCTGTGCATTATCCACCTTCAGTGGTGGTATTTCCTGTTTTTGAGGATCAAAATCAACAAAGATATCATGAGCCAGTCCCTTATAAAGAGTTAAAAGATTTAGTGGAAGCGGCAAAGACTTATGGAGCTAATGCGCAGTATACCCGCACATTACTGACTCGGTTGACCACCAGAGCTATGACACCAACAGATTGGTGGGAAATTGCTAGAGCATGCCTTTCTACAGGTCAATATCTAGATTATAGATCTATAGTGGTAGAAGCTGCTCACACTCAGGCTCGAGTAAATGCGCAAACGCCAAATCGAGCTCCCTGGAATGCAGACATGTTATTAGGGCAAGGGCAATGGACGGCTAATCAAACAGCCTATCCAGTGGAGGTATATCAACAAATTAATGAAATTTATACAAGAGCATGGAAAATGATACCAAAAAGAGGTGAAGTGACGGGCAACCTTACTAAAATTATTCAAGGCCCTACTGAACCTTTTTCGGAGTTTGTGGCTCGCATGATGGAAGCTGCAGGAAAAGTTTTCGGTGAGGCGGAAGAAGCTATGCCTCTGGTTCAGCAGTTAGTGTTTGAACAGGCTACTAAAGAATGTAAGAGAGCCATCATGCCATGGAAAAATAAAGGACTGGATGCTTGGCTTAAGGCCTGCCGAGAGATAGGCGGCCCTCTAACTAATGCTGGCCTAGCGGCTGCTATGCTAGCAGTCTCCAGGGGGCAGGGAAGATCAGGTACCTGCTTTAATTGCGGGAAGCCGGGGCATGTACGAAAAAATTGCCCCCAAGGCACACATAAAAAGAGCCAAGGTCAGAGACAGCCGGGCACATGCCCGCGGTGCAAAAAGGGAAAACACTGGGCAAATGAGTGTCGATCCGTAAAGGATATCAATGGACAGCCCATACCTAATGCAACATCAGCCATGTCAAAAAACGGGCAGAAGGGCCCACTACCCCAGGGCCCGAGAATTTATGGGGCAATTCAGGAGCCAAACATGAGACCACCCCAGTCATCAGAAGGGCCACCACAGGCTCCGCAGGGTTGGACCTCCGTGCCACCACCGGATTGGTACTGACTCAGAGTATGGGTGTTCAAGCTATAGACACAGATATGTCAGGACCTCTAGAGGAAGGAACAGTGGGACTAGTTTTAGGAAGATCCTCCAGTACTCTTAGAGGGTTATTAGTGCTACCTGGAGTGATCGACCCTGACTACAAAGGCATTATTAAGGTAATGTGTCATTCTCCGTTTGGCATCATTTCGATTGCACCCGGAGATCGTATTGCACAATTGTTAATTCTTCGATCAGACCATGAAAAATTTCCCTCTTATGAGAAAGAGAGGGGCAAGCGAGGGTTCGGCTCCTCTGGGGTTGAACTAGCATGCTTGTCTATAGGACTTGATGATCGCCCCATGTGTACCCTAGAAATAGAAGGAAAGCTCTTTACGGGCCTATTGGATACCGGAGCGGACAGAAGTGTGATGCGTAAACAGGATTGGCCGAAGAGGTGGCCGTTACAGACGGCTGCACAAACCTTACAGGGTCTAGGATATCAAAATACTCCAGATATGAGTGCTAAGCAATTGCATTGGAGGATGGAACACAGTCAAGGCATTTTTCAGCCTTTTGTCATAGACCTTCCTTTAAATTTATGGGGAAGGGATGTACAACAACAATTAAAATTGATAATTACCAATGATTATTCTCAAGTGAGTAAAGATGTCATGAAGGCACAAGGCTTTGTACCAGGAAAAGGGCTGGGGGCTCGCCTTCAAGGACGAAGTGATCCCGTGTTGCCCACTCCCAAATCTGATCGGAAGGGCTTGGGTTTTTCCTAGGGGCCACTGATGATGCGTTACGCATCCCCTGGGGCACAGATACACCCGTTTGGGTGCCTCAGTGGCCCCTGTCTATGGAAAAGCTCCAGGCCGCACACATATTAGTTAAAGAACAACTTCAGCTTGGTCATATTGAACCTTCTGTGTCTCCTTGGAATTCTCCTATTTTCATCATAAAAAAGAAGTCAGGAAAATGGAGGCTGCTGCATGACCTTAGAGCAGTTAATGCACAAATGCAACTCATGGGATCTGTCCAAAGAGGGTTGCCTCTTTTAAGTGCTTTACCAAGAGATTGGCCTGTTTTTGCCATAGATGTTAAGGATTGCTTCTTTTCTATACCCTTGCATGTTTTAGATAAACATCGTTTTGCATTTACTGTTCCCTCTATAAATCACGAACAGCCTGATGAACGCTATCAATGGAAGGTCTTACCACAGGGTATGGCCAACAGTCCCACCATGTGCCAGCTATACGTGGATCAGGCGTTACAACCAGTGAGACGTAGTTTTCCAAAAGTTAGGCTGATCCATTACATGGATGATATCCTATTGGCAGCAAAACAAGAGCATATGCTAGAACGGGCATTAGTTGCCCTGGAGGCATCCTTAAAACAAAAGGGGCTGATTATTGCCGCCGATAAGATTCAAAAGACAAGTATTATAGAGTTTTTAGGAGCCCGTGTTACCCCAAAACAGATTTTTCCACAAAAAATTTGCATTCGTACATCACATTTACGCACTTTAAATGATTTTCAAAAGTTGCTCGGAGATATAAATTGGCTGAGAGGATATCTCCCCATTACCCGTGAAGCTTTGCAGCCGTTGTTCTCAATATTAGAAGGAAATCCTGATGTAACGTCACCTAGAGAGCTTACACCCAAGGGAAAAGAAGCATTAAAGATAGTGGAAAAGGCCATAGAACAAGCGCAGGTTCTTCGGTTTGATCCAGAACAACCATTATTGCTTTGCATTCTGCGCACTGTTGGTCATCCTACTGGAGTATTGTGGCAGACAGGCCCGATTTGGTGGATACATGGTCATACACTTGGTTCACGCACGTTAAGCTATTATCCTGATTTAGTGGCACAACAGGCATTATTGGGAGTGAAGTTCAGCTTGACCACCTTTGGAAAAATGCCAGAGAAGTTAATATTGCCCTATACCAAAGATCAAATTGAAGTTTTGACAGGGACTACTGATGATTGGGCCGTATTGATTTCCTCATATTCAGGCGTTATTGATAATCATTATCCGTCTGATAAATTGCTGTCCTTTATGGCACAGAATGTTGTATATTTTCCAAAGATTACCAGTGCTTCTCCTTTGAATAATGGCTTGACTATTTTTACTGATGGGTCCAAAACTGGAATTGGAGCCTATATGGTATATGGCTCCCCGCCTGTTACTCTGAAATTTCGCTCTGGAGCACCCCAAGTCGTGGAGTGTCAAGTAGTGTTGGAGGTCTTTAAGGCCTTTCCCCATCAGCCTTTTAATTTGTATTCTGATTCATGCTATGTAGTTAATGCTGTAAAACATCTGGAAGTGGCTGCATATGTTAAACCTAGTAGCATGGTTGCATCTTTGTTATTACAAATTCAGAATTGTATAATTCAACGTGCTAAACCATTTTTTATCGGTCATATTAGAGCTCATTCCGGTCTTCCTGGACCTATGACTGAAGCTAATGATATGGTTGATAGGGCTACCAGGGAAATGGCTTTAGTTGCCCTGGATCCTATGCAATCGGCTGAACAATTTCATAGAAAGTTTCATGTGCCTGCAAATACCCTTCGCCTTAAGTTTAATATTACTCGCGACCAAGCGCGTGAGATAGTTAAACAATGTTCCTCCTGTGTGATCTTTCATCATCCGCCTCATATTGGGGTTAATCCACGTGGGTTAAAGCCACTTACCCTTTGGCAGATGGATGTTACTCATGTTTCAGAATTTGGTAAACAAAAATATTTGCATGTTTCCGTGGACACTTGTTCAGGTGTTATACATGCCACCCCGTTATGTGGTGAAAAGGTCCTTAACGTAAGGACCCATTGCCTAGAAGCCTGGGCTGCTTGGGGCAAGCCTTATTCTTTAAAAACTGATAATGGCCCGGCATATGCCTCTAAAAGTTTTCAACAGTTCTGCTCTATTTTCGAAATTAATCATACTACTGGTTTGCCCTATAATCCACAAGGACAAGGCATCGTGGAAAGGGCTAACCGCACCATTAAGGAATTGCTTCAAAAACAAAAAGGGGGAATAGCCGAGGGCGCATCCCCGCGAGATAGAATATCTCTCGCTCTCTTTACATTTAATTTTTTGACCTTGGATTCCAATGGCTGTTCAGCCGCGGAAAGACATATGGACCACAGACACAGAAATACAGAATTAGTAAAATGGAAGGATGTAATTGATAACAAATGGTATGGACCGGACCCTGTGATACAGAGGTCCAGGGGAGCTGTTTGTGTCTTTCCTCAGAATCGGCCAGATCCGGTGTGGATCCCTACCAGACTGACAAGGATCGTGACAACACTGGAACAGCCTGACGAAGAGCAAGGAGATGTTGCTGCTCCTGATCCTGTTGGTGAACCTGCCGGTTCCAGTTGAATCTGAAGAATCTTATTTCTGGGCTGTGGCCCGTACATGGCCCATTCCAATTCCTGTTCACAATGAGTCCACAATATTGCCACAATTTTTTGTTGATAGTTGCCAATTGAACTTAGTTTGCAAAAAGGTGGATGCTCAGGAACAGAAATTTAATCAAACTGTAGTGCCCCTAGCAGGAACTTTATGTTTTACCACAAATCAGAGCACTTCTATCTCAGACTGCATCTTGCTAGATGCTATGAATCTTACTGTAGCTAGAGATCCATTTTTAGAAGATACCCCTAATTTTTTGAGAAAGGCCATTAGCGTAGCCCTGCCTCAGGTCAGATCTGGAGCTAAATCTGGATCTGGCTCCTATTCCGGTTCCAATGATACTGTTAATGTTACCACTTATGGGATCAGTTGCAACCTTACAACGCCCAATTGGGTACAGGTTAGCAAGGTTAATAATAGTGATTCACAGGTTGGCAATAGTAATCATACTAGTAATAATATTTTTTCTTGGTCTGTCCCTAGATGCTCTGGTAATGATTTGAGCTATCCCCCTGAATTTGTGGATTGCAGAGGACGATATGATAAGTTTTACAATAATTCTGGATGGGTTCTTAGGAATCTTAACCATTTTAAGGTTAAAAGAAAACTTATGATAAAGGTTGGATCACCCTTTACACCATGGATACTTATGAATTCCAGAGGAGCTATAACTGAGTTGTCTCCATTTGCTACATTTGTTCGCTCTGGAATAATTATGTTAAATAATTATACAGGGATTATGAATCACACTTCTAAAGAAATTAATATAACTAGTGTAGAGAAAAAACATAATACTACTCTACGGCAAACCAGAGTTTGCCTGGATCCTCCCTTTGTCTGGCTTTTGTTTAATACTACAGGGAGTTCAAATAATACTGCAGTTGATTGCAAGAAGGATAATTGCTCTCTGTCACAATGTTGGAATTTCTACCATTCAGGTGCGATTGTTATGCGCATCCCTACCTTTGTGTTTTTGCCTGTAAAAGCCAATCCTAAGAACTTCCCATTAGCCACCCTGGTTCGCCGGAAAAGGGATTTTGGCATTACAGCAACTATTGTGACGGCTATTGCAGTGTCTGCTGCTGCAGCTGTTACTGCAGGAGTAGCTATGGCCAATCAAGTTCAGACAGTTACTTTTATCAATTCCGTGGTTCAAAAAACCTCGGACGCTATGTATATACAAGAAAAGATTAACCATCAATTAATGTCAGGTATTTTATTGTTAAATAAGAGAGTTGATTTGGTGGAAAGAAATATGTTAAAAATGTTTGATATAGTTACCTTTGGTTGTGTAGATCGTACTAAGCATTTGTGTGTTACCCCCTATACTGCTACCCTTAATGAATCCCGAGCGATTTCTCAATATCTAAATGGCAATTGGACAAGGGAATTGGAACAATTGCAAGCAAATTTTAGTTTGAAGATTTTGGCTTTGAATCAAACCCAGGCGACTATGGTTTCGCTGGGGGAATTTACAGATTGGCTGGTAGATACCTTTTCATATATTAAGGAATGGGCAGGGGTTGGCGTGCTAGGATTAATATTAACTTCGGGAGTGATATTGGCGTTGTTTCTGATTCTAAGGCTGATTCGGGTAAGGAAACGGGAAAAGGTGGCCATTGCTCGTGCCCTCGCAGCCTTGGAGGCCGGTAACTCCCCCCAAGCTTGGATCAGCATCTTACAGGACTCCTGACCCTAATCCCTGCTTTTGCACCCGAAGGCCATTGAGCCATTGCACTCGGAAAGAGGGATCGATGAGGTTCCCCTGAATCTGGGGATGTGTTGTCCTGGACAGGAGGTTTTGCACCTAAGAGTGCACTGAGTAGATCCACTCAGGAGATCATGACCTTATGCATATGGGTAGTCCCGCTTATTTTTCCCATCCCTGAGAAAAACGGGACATGTCTACATTTTCAGGGTAAGGTCCTCTGACCTCAGCCTTGACTGTCTTTTAAATTTCATAAAATTAAAAGGGGGAAACTGTGGCGGCCGCACTTACATTCGCCATTACAAGATGGCGCCGAGGGCTAAAGTAAACAAGTATGTGGCGCGAACTTTTCGCGCCACATCTGCCTGGCAACAGGTTTCCACCAATCCTTTTCTGCCACGTCACCTAATCAGTAGACACGCCCCGTCCTCCTCTATATAAGCCGCCACCCAGCCCGGCTCGGGGCCCCCTGCTTCCAGCTCTCCCTCAACCAAGCAGCGCTTCATTAAAGTGTGATCAGAGAAGAATCCTGTGTCGGTGGTGATCTTTCCCTGCTGGTCAGGGTTCGCTCGCCGCACCAGAGGAAGCAAGCCAGCAAGCGGTGCTCCTCCAGGGTCTCTGCCTCAGTTCCTGCCTCCAGGTTGACTTCCATCAAGGACGGACTGGATCTGGTAAGCTGAAACAAACCCTTTCCTCTCCAAGTCGCTTTTGGTTAGAATGTTGCATTACACTAACAGAAAGCAAACTAGGGCAGGGTTCAAGGAGCCGTTGGGGGATTGTGCTCAAGACCGAGTAGGAAGTGGCAGAGACAGTTCCTCATGCCACGAAACAGTGTCTTTCCAGTCTCCACTCCTCCAGCCTCAGGTCTGATCAGTTTCTAGAACCTGCTGCTTCCACTTGGCCTTCTGGTCTGGGTTTCTGTCCTTGCTGGGTTGAAGCAATTCCCCATTCCTCTTCAGTCCCCTTAGTCATGCCCTCGCCGTTGCAAGTGGATCCTTGTTCAGTCCTCTTCAGCAATCTCTCTCGAGTGGGTGTGTGTCTCATGCGTGTGAGCTGAGGGAAATATAGGGACTGAAGTCACCAAGGTTAGGGAAACTCAGATCAGGCAGAGGAGAGGCTTAGGATCTAAAACTAAACCAGAACCAGAGGATAGTCATGTTCTCCTGGGAGATTGTTGAGATTAACTGAAATAAAATACCCTTTACTTAAGGGGCTAAAATTTAATGACAAAATGATCATAGATTCTTTACCACTTCTTGTGTGCGTGCATGTGTATGCATATATACCAGCATATATGGTGTATACATATACGTGTGTGCATATATGTGTGCACCCTGTGCGTCAGGAAGGCTATAGGTTAATGTTAATGTCTCTCTCTATCATTCTCTACTTTATTTTGAGGCGGGATCTCTCACTGAACCTGGGCCTGTCTGTTAGCTAGACCGGCTTCCCGGGAGCCCAGAGATCTAGCTGTCTCTTCCCTGTAGCACTGGGGTTACAGGTCATGCCCAGCTTTTTACACGAATTCCAGGTATCCAGACTCAAGTGCCCATGCTCGAATGGCAAGCACTTTGCTCATGAGCCATCTCCCTAGCTCTATCTTTGTCTTAAAATAGTTGTACAGACCACAAGAGAAGAGGGAAAAAAGTAATGTCACAATCCTGCCCTTGAGGGGGAAGGTGCCATGAGAGGGCTCGGTATATGACTACTATCAGAGAGGGTTAGCCAGACTCTCTTCCTCTGGTTCTAAATCAAATTCAGCCAAGCACCGTTTGAAATAATTGAAAAAGAATTTGCATGTGTATTGAATAGGTACTAAGTGTTTTCTTGTAATCATGCCCGAACAATACACTGTGATAATTATTTACATATCATTTACATATTAGGCATCATTCATAACCCAGGGATAGCTTAAAACATGTGGGAGGATGTGCACAGGTTATATGCAAGAATTTTGCTGTTTACCATTTTGCATGAAGAACTTATTCATTTTTTTGTGTTTTTTAAAATGAACACATGACGTTTTAAAGCAATCCCCCCTCTCCGTGTATGTGGGGGGCGTTTCTGGGGAGCAAAATCAGGTCATGAGGCTGTATCTTTACCTACTGAACTATCTTGCCACCCCTGTTTGTTTTCAGGAGACAGAGTCTCCCATAGTTCAGGCAGTCCTCAAATCCACTGTGTTTATGAAGATGTCTTGCACTCCTAATCCACCAGCCTCTACTTTCAAAGTGACGGGAGACAGGCATGTGCCACTGTGCCCTGCTCATCTTGAGTTTTGGTATCCACAACAGTCCAGGGACCAATCTTCCAGGGGTACCGAGGAGTGACTACATACTTACTTCAGCCATAATTATAGCCTTTTATTTATAAAAAAGTTAAAATGGCAAAATACTCAGTTTATTATATCTGTGTGGTTGGTCATGTCTTAGGGTCACTATTGCTGTGATAAAACACCATGACCACCACTTGCAGAAGAACGGGTTGATTGGGTTCTACCCCATCATTCTCCACTTAAGAAAATGGCCCACAGGCTTCTCTGCAGCCTGATCTTCTGGAAGCATTTTCTCAATTGAGGCTCCCTCCACTCAGATGACCAAAGCTTATGTCAAGTTGACACAAAACTAACCAGTGCGGTACATTAGTATCTACTATATTTTTTTCCCTGCAGGCAAAATTTATTTAATGGTTACAAGATGTTTGCAGTGAAACCTTTCCTAAAATCCAAGACTCTGGGCAGGAGAAATGTTGGCCACATCATTGTCCACAGCTCTGTAATGGTTTCCGCCAGTTTCACACATCCAGCATGCCCTCACAGGGCATGGGCCACTGTCCACAGCTCTGTAATGGTTTCCGCCAGTTTCACACATCCAGCATGCCCTCACAGGGCATGGACCACTGTCCACAGCTCTGTAATGGTTTCCCCCAGTTTCACACATCCAGCATGCACTCACAGGGCATGGACCACTGTCCACAGCTCTGTAATGGTTTCCCCCAGTTTCACACATCCAGCATGCCCTCACAGGGCATGGGCCACTGTCCACAGCTCTGTAATGGTTTCCGCCAGTTTCACACATCCAGCATGCCCTCACAGGGCCTTGGCTTTTGTCGTCTTTAATGGTTAGAACCAAGAGAGGCCCTGCTGTTCTGCAGCGATGCTATCTGGAAGGTCGTATATCATCTATCACACGCACTGGCTTTGAATTAACAAGCATCTTTCCTGCTCTCAGCCTATTGACTGGGATGGATCACGCGGATATAGAATTCATTGTAATAAAATTTATGCACTGGTAATGTTGAAGCATGCATGGGTAGTCCATCTATGATGGTTCTGTTGAACTTGTCCATAGTGTCTTCATTGTCTAAGTTGATAAGGACGACTGATTAGGTATCTTCCTCAAGGGGGCACCAGATCTTATTACAGATGGTTGTGAGCTAACTTGTGGTTGCTGGGAATTGAACTTGGGACTTTACAGTCCAATTCACTGTAAGGAGACTAGGAAATACTAAGAGTGAATGTGTATTTGTTGAGCAATGAAGATCTCTGCTACATCATAAAAGCTAAGAGGCTTGTTTTATACTTTATACTAGCACAGATGCCAAATTTGTGATTTGAATGTGAAATGTTCCTGCATAGGCTCATGTGCTTCAAAGCTTGGTCTCCAGCTAGAGGTGCTGTTTGGGGATGCTATGGAACCTTTAGGAGGTGCAGCCTCGCTGGAGAAAGGATGTCTCTGAGGGAGGTTTGAGGGTCTGTAACCTGGCCCCACTTCCTGTTCTCCTTTTGCTTCCTGTGCGCAGTGTGATCAGCCAGCTTCCTGCTGCTGCTGCTGCTGCTTCTGCTGCCATGTGTTTTTCACTATGATGGTTTCCCGTCTCCGTCCTTCTGGAAGTGATGAGCCAGAATAAACCCTTTCTCTACTAAGTTGCTTTTCTCAGGGTGTTTTATTACAGCAACAGAGAGGAAATGAATCCATATCCTGTCCTATTTTAATTTTTTCTTTTGTATCTTGAGGTAGGGTCTCACTATGTGATTGAAGCCGGCATCGAACTTGAGATCTTACCCATCTGGAGGGCTGCGGTCACCTTGCCTGGCCCCGTCTCTTTTGAAGATGCTCTTACTTTTATTTGTTTAGGGACTAGATTTTATTTTGTAGCCCAGACCAGTCTGGAATTTGCTCTGTAGCCCAGGCTAGCTTTGAACTGGTGGCAACCCTCCCCTTAGTTTTCTGGGAGATTGGATTATAGGTGTGTGCCTCTGTGCTTGGCTTTGAAGCAGGATGAAAAGTATTCTTAAAGGGAGATCTTTGATTCAGTGTAATTAGGAAAAGCTTTATCAGTGAGGAAGTTAGGGATATTACTGATGCTCTGTCTCACAGCTGACCATGACAAAGCAGTGTGCCACACATTAAGAACTAAGAACTGTTAGACTTCACAATGTGCCCGAGGTCCTCATTCAGAATACAAAACACCAGTACACTGGTCCCGGGATGCAAGTCTTTACTCTTATCCTTTACTCTGTTCAACCATATATCTGACCATTTATCCATCAATCCATCACCCATCCATCCCAGAAATTGCCTAGTATGTGCCAAGCATTGTGTTAAGCCAAAGAGTTGTGAAACTTAAAGAGACAGACACCGTTCCTGCCCTCATGGAACCTAGTCCATTGAAATGAAGGATGATAATACTAATCCTCCACCCCCAAGTATATATATGACAAATATTGTACCAATTACCAAGGGAAAGGATTGTAAGCCAAGGAAGCATTTTGTCCAAGTAGCTGCTTCTGTCTTATCTACATTTGATATTTGTCCTATAATTTGATGTAAACTGTGATCTGAGACTTTCTAGAAGCAGAGGCTTTCCCTTGGAGACTAGGGAAATGGTGACATTTAATATTTACACTGTATTTATTACATTCAGCTATCAGTAACACGACAACTATTTATTTCTGTGCTGCAAACATCGGCTAAGCACTACACCATTTGCCACCTGCATAGCTACATGGTGTTGTAGGTGGTTCCTCTGAGCTTCCTCCTGGGCTGCCTGCAGTCCACCTCTCTACCCCTCTAACTCCTGTGACTCAGTCACCATTGGAAGACTTGTACCAGGCTCAGTTTATCCCCAAGTCATAAAGTGGAACGCAACAACCTGGGCACAAGTCCTGTTCTGCTCCAGTTGCTTAGAACAGCTCCACCACCGACACTGTCACTACCCCCATTTTTTTCAGGTGGGGAAACTGAGGCACAGAAAGACTAGAAGTTGTTTCTAGGGTCAAGTTGGGCTTTCCCGAAACCTTTTCCATCTCCTTTCCTGAGTTATCATGTTGTCTCATGCAGTTCCTGTCCTCAGACAGAACTTGAGTAAGATTGGCAGAAGGAAAAAGAGACAAAGGGGCAAGTGACTACCACAGCAACAGCACAGACTTCTGTCTCAGGGGAGAGGGGACCCACAACCCCGGAGAAACGGAGTGTCAGTAAGGATCAAAGCTTCCAGGCTGGGACAGCTAAAAGGTAGAAAGGGATGAGGGTGGGAAGGAGGTTGAAGTTTCCTATTTCGGCCTTCAGTTGGCTGTTGCTAGGGGTAACCAGTGAGTAGTCAGCTAAAGAATGTCAGGTGATCAATAACCATCTCTCTTGGCCACCATTACTGGGGGGGTCGATGTTGCCTGCCTCAGACCCTTTTGCCTGCTGGAGTGAACTGAGCATGAGGAGACCATGATGTCAGGCTGATGAGACCTGCAGCTGAAAGATCCCGAGAGCTGGGCGTGGCTAAGGATCCCTATATAGGCTGCCCCTAAGCACAATAAATGGGACATTGGCATTCTTCTATCAAGAATGACCCATGTCCGTGTCTCTGTCTGTCTGTTTTTTTATTGCTTTATAAATAATACCATTCAAATTTTCCATTTCCTCCCCTCCTCCTATTTCCCTCCTGCTCTCCTACTCCCCCTCCCCCTCTAGTCCCTAAGAGAGGGCAGGATACCCTGCCCTGTGGGAAGTCCAAGGCCCTCCCCCCTCCACCCAGGCTTTGGAAGGTGTGCATCCAAATACACTAGGATCCCCCAAAGCCAGTACATGAGTAGATTTAAGTCTCCAGCTTATTTCCTGGCTCGCGCAGCAGTCTGGTAGTGACACTTGGAGCTACAGGACCGTTTCAGGTTTTTATAAATCGATAGGGCTGGGAGGGAAGAATCTAGAGAAACAAGCTACTTTAGTTCTGAAAACCAAATTACTGTCACCTGTTTAACCAAAATGGGGGTACTTTACAAAATGGCATAGTCTTGACTAATGCTCAGAGCCCACTGTGATTTGGCACAGAGCCCCTGCCCTTTGAGGGACTATACTCAGCACACAGTAGGCACAGAGATAATGCTTCTCAGAATCTTCATTATGGTCTTGGAGAGCTGTTTCCCACTGTGGAAGAGGTGGTCTGGGTGAGTCATTCAAATACTACTCAGGAGCCCTGCTTGCCCAAAGGCTCTGCAATTGGCTCACCACCCACAGACCTTCCCTTTCTTCTGTGAGGCTAACCCAGGAAGCTGAGTTTTCTTCATGAGTGGGAAGCAATCCCTGGTGATTAGGAGATACAGCGAGAATCCCACAGTGGAGACATGGTGTCTCTGGGTACTGAGGGAGTCAGGCAGGAGGACTGAGGAATGCAGAGGAGCAGGAAGCAATCCCTGGTGATCAGGAGATACAGTGAGAATCCCACAGTGGAGACATGGTGTCTCTGGGTATTGAGGGATTCCTGCAGGAGGACTGAGGAATGCAGAGGGGGGGGGAGGAGGTACAAGAGCCCCAGGCAACACCTTCTGTGCCCCACAGCACCGTCTGAAGATCACAGACCAAAAGACGCCCTTTCAGAGGCTCAACTGCTCGGTCCATTTCACACAAAGCAGCAAAATTGTCTCGGAGCTGAAGATTGTTGAAATTAATTAATTGGCTAGGGTACTGTACATAAGTCTCATAACAAAAAGCACACTGGATGTATAATTTAATAAAAGCTGCTCTCATTCAATGGCAGAGACCTCCTCGCAACCCAGCTGGGGTTCTGGTTTAACATTTGCATTTGAGCTTAATGACTGTTGAATAAACTCCCTCTGCTCCTGGACTTCCGGTCTACCTAATCATGGTACGCGCAGGGCTGTTGGGAAATGAACTGGCAGTTTTCCAGCAGAAAACCAGGGAAGAACTGGCAGGGAAAACACCCACCAAGGACTTTCAGCAGGCTGGCATTTGCTAGGACATGGTTTTCTGTTTGCTTAACCAAGGAGTGGCGAGGAGTGATTGTTTTGTTTACCTATGTTCAGAGGAAGAGTTGGGTTTCTGCACAGAGATGTCATGCAGTTGTGTGGCAGCTGGGGGCGGGGGTGGAGGGAGAGAGAAGTGGGGAGACAGAGAGAATGTGAGAATATTAAGATTACAAATGAAAGAAACCAATGGCCAAGAATGACTTTTCCCCCTTCCCTGCTCCAAAATGGAGCACCGTGTTCCCGAATTTGGGAGACGGTGGGAGCAGTGTTAATATGTTAAGAACCTCAGTCCTCCTGACTCAATGCCATTTTGAGCTCCTAACCTTTCGGAGGTCTCTGGTCCACTTCCACCCTAGTGAGTGTTCTCTGGAAGGAGGGAGAGAAGAACACACGCTGAACATTTAGGATTTTAGCAGGCACCTCAGGTGAGCCAGCCTCCGCTCTGCACTGCGATCGCTGAATGACATCTGCCTGAATGTCACAGCGCCGAGCAGACAGCTGAGAATTTAGTTCTGTTTCCGCCTTATTCTTTTGAGAAAGCACACGTTTGCAGAGCGAAGGCTCACACAGCTGAGCAGTTAAACAAGACAGAGCCTGCTAACTAAAGAATGGCCTGATGGCCACCCACGTATCCATGCCGGTAAACTGCAAGAAAAACTTTCCTACCATGGTTGTGGGACCCGGAGCCACCCTCAGGTGGTCATGTAGACCGGGAATTGAGCACAGGTGCTCAAACTACGAAAACTGTGAGAAATTGCAGGCTGGGACCAGGCTCTTCTGAGCATTGGCTGGTCTGGTCCGATGGCAGCTAGTGAGATTTGAGTTTCAACTAAAGCTGAATTCTCCAGCTGTCCAAGGGCTCAAGTTCCATGACTTCTTAGTAAATCATCTCTGATTCAAGTGTCCATCTCTGGCGGGGCTACATGGCTTCTCTCTTACTCTGCCTTCTCCCTCCCAGCATTCAGTTTAGTCTTCCTCACCTACCTAAGTTCTGCCCTATCAACAGGCCAAGGCATTTTCTTTATTAACCAGTGGTATTCACAGCATACAGAGGGGAATCCCACATCAGTAAATGACCTCTTGTAGAGTCATGGGTCCGCCACAGTTGATGTCTCCTCTCTGCTTGCTTTGCCTTCAGCTCCTCTCTGTGCAAGTCTCCCCTCAGCTAGTCTGCAAGTACATGGTCATCTGAGAGTGTCTAGAAGGGAGGAAGCCATTTCCATTCACTTCTATGAGAAGAATACAGAATATGCTTAGTTGAGATAAGCTCAAAGGCAGAGAAGAAGCATCAGGGAGACAATAAACAGAGGTTCATCACACAGAGAGTCTGTCTCAAGTGTTGGTATATTGCTTTCCAGTCACTTCTTTTTGCTGGGCACAAGTCTCATAAAAGCCCATATCATAAATACAGTGGACTTAAGGCATTGATTCTGTTTCAAACATGAGGCCGTTAATACCTGGAGGGATTGGCTAACTGCTGCAGAATACATGCGTTAACCAGGGGTAAGGTTTTCACTGCGTCTTTGTGCCCAGTTCTGAGCATGTAGGTTAAGAGATGATGCTCAGTTTAAGTCTTTCCTTGGAGGAAGGGACATGAAAACATGTGTCGCTTTTTTGCTTTAAGTCTATGGAGAGATGAGGTGGGGGAGGGGCAACTGAAACACAATTTAAAAAAAAAAAAACAGATAATGAAGTCAGGGCCTGCCCCAAGTTGGTGACTGAGTGAATGGCCCATCTCTTAAAGTGATTTAATTTAATTTATTTTATGTGCATGTGTGTTTGTGTGTGTGGTGGGGTGGGGCATGAGTCTCTAAGGTGTATGTGGCAGTCAGTGGACTACTTGTCAGAGCTGGTTCGATCCACCTACCAGGTAGATCTCAGGGTTTGAACTCAGAGTGCCAGGTTTGCAGCAAGTGCCTTTACCCACTGAGCTACCTTGCCAGCCCATGGCGAAGTTTCTTGCTGGTATGCTGCCAGAAAACTATTTAGAAAAACTGTGCCTTATGGGCCACAGACAGTGGTGTCTGAATATCAGGAACTGGTTTCTCCCAGGCCTGGAGGTGCAGGCTGAGAGAAAGTCGCAGTGGTAATTGGGTCTGGTGAAAGTTTCTTTCAGGCTTTAAACTGATGTCTCTGTCAAATGGCAAAAGAAGACTAGCAAGCTTGCAGAGTTCCTTTTATTACGGACCATCCCATTGATGGTGCCTCCATCTCCAGGGCCTAATTATCTCCCAAGAGCATCTCTGCCCACTGCTATCACAACGAGGGTTAGGATTTCAACATACGTATGTGAGAAACACAAGCATTCAATCTTTTTACGTATGAATGACTTTTACACACCTTGAACTTGACATTCAGAACGTTTCTTTACACATTTAAATCCTTGCAAAGAATATTTCTATTGGTATATCATAAATAATGGCAACTTAAAATAAGAAGTCATATGTTTAATAGAAATAATCTCTGGTGGAATCCAAACTCACCATATTTTATTTAGAGATGCACAAAAAAGTTGGTTCAATTTTTATTTTGTTTCTTTTCTCCTTGAATGTACAGTTCCTTTGTTTTGTTTTTTTGCAGTTTTACACACTGTACTGCTAACAAAAGGTGCGTTGTTTGACTTAAAATATCCTAGATTGAATCTGAAATTCAATTATTATTAATATAATTAAACTACATAATACAAATTCATTAAGAAATAGGAGACATAAATACTGAGTATAAAGGTAACAGCTTTTGGGCTGTCTTAATAGCACAAAAGGAAGGAACTGTCCCTGTTATAATGATAGAGGCTGTAGTGTTAATTCTCTTTTCATTTTTTGGTGATGCAAATGCCAAGGAGCCTTATTCACCCATGAATAAGCTGACGGGAAGAAAGGTCCTCTGTAACAGTGACGCCGTGCCATTGTCTGAGCTCCTTCTGAGTAAGATGCCAGCAAGCACACGGCGACTCATCACACGCTTTATTTTTAATGCTCTGTGAGCTGACAGCTCAGGTCTGGGTGTTGCATTGCAGGGTAGAAAGAATGGAAACTTCTGGGTATGTGGGAGATTATCCCTCGGAGTCTAGTGTCCTTCATCTCCTCCACACTGACTTCAGGGTTTAGAATGATCCTCTTTGTGTGGAGCCTTTGCAGTTTGGGGACTTGGGGATCCTTCCTCACAGTGCTGGGTGAAGGGAGGTAGAATTTCTCATAGACAGGGAGGAGGCTATGAGAGGGGGAGGCAGGAGGATGGGGAGGACGCATAGGAACATCCTTGTTCTGAGCACTTGGCAGTGCTTCACTTCCATTAATAGGATCCCCAGAGACTGACCCTGGCATAACATCACCAATGCCCAGCCTTGAAGCCTGTCATTGGAGACAGCGTGAGGTCAGAGCTGGGTAGATCACGGAGGGGACTGGGGATGGAGAAAGTGTGCTGAGGCAGTAGGACATCTGGGGACCCTCTAAAATGAGTCCGATTTCGACAGCAGGGAGAGGGAGGAATGCATGAGCATCAGGTTTCAGTCCACGCTCTGTCCCTACAGGGCACAGGATCCTGGGAAGTTCTTTGTATTTGACAACCTTGACTCTCAACTGAAAAATGAGCATATAATGGCGCTTCCAACCTCAGGCTCTTGTGAGACCTGGCGGAGATGAGGAAAGGTAGCAGGGCTCCAGGCTGGCATAGTCCTCAGAGCCTGGCAAGAGTGGTCCTTACCACCCAAGGCAGGAAGCATGCTCTCGCTCTCTTTTGGTTGCATGTGGTAAAGACCCATGGAGTCCAGGGTGCAGTCCACCATGCCCTCTTTGACCCCACCTTTGGGCTCCAGGATTCTGGAAGGAACTTCAGACTATCTATCTCCCGGGGCTGTGTGTGTATTCCTACTGAGCTGCTCTAGCAAGTCACCTTCCCTGACTGTCTCCATCATCAGCCCGATGAGCAGCCAAGGCCATTCAAGGTTGTGGGATAGAGAGTGAGGAAGGAAGAGGATAAATTCAATGTATTGTCAATGAAGCCAGGAAGCGCCACAACTTGTGTGCAGAAGATTCTGGCTAGGACAGAAAAGGTGAGGAGAACCATCATGGCGAGTGTGCTTGGAACTTCATGGATGTCTGGACATTGAGGGTGGGGTAGAAGATAACACCAGCCTACAGGGGATGAGACTGTACCCTTTAATTTGATTTAATTAGATAGTTTGAACTGATGTAATCCAGGCTGGCCTGGAAGTCACTAAGCAGTTGAAGATGCCCTTGAACTTCTGATTCCCCAGCCTCCTTCCTGATGCTGAGATTATAGGCACACTCCACTGTCCTTGGGCTGTGTGATGTCAGGGATGGAGCTTAGGGATTTGAATCTGCTAGGCAAGTTCTCTAATAACTGAGCTATACCCCCAAATCCCTGTATCTGCCTTTGTACAAACCCCTGTTGGTTACATCACCAGGTTTTACCTTCTTCATGCCTCACTCTGTCGGTCTGCACACCGGATGCCCACACTGTTCCTTGCCTGCAGGGACTGACATAGGACTTGCCTAGGGACTATGGCAGAGATTTGCCAAGTGGTCAGAGCAGTGGCTGTCCATGTGTGAGGACACCTATGATCTTCATAAACATTTAGAAACTGGAGAGATGGCTCAATGGTTAAGAACACTTGCTGCTAGATGCCCCCAGCTAGTTCCTTGGGCAGCTGAGGAGAGGGAGCCAGAAATGGCCAGATCTTATAGCCATACTGATGAATATCTTGCATATCACCATAGAACCTTCACCTGGCGATGGATGGAGTTAGAGACAGAGCCCCACATTGGAGCACCGGACTGAGCTCCCAAGGTCCAAATGAGGAGCAGAAGGAGGGAGAACATGAGCAAGGAAGTCAGGACCGCGAGGGGTGCACCCACCCACCGAGATGGTGGGGCTGAGCTAATCAGAGCTCACCAAGGCCAGTTGGACTGGGACTGAAAAAAGCACGGGATAAAACCGGACTCCCTGAACATGGTGGACAACGAGGGCTGCTGAGAAGCCAAGGACAATGGCACTGGGTTTTGATCCTACTGCATGTACTGGCTTGGGGGGGGGGGATAGTCTGTGTGGATGCTCACCTTCCTAGACCTGGATGGAGCGGGGAGGACCTTGGACTTCCCACAGGGCAGGGAAACCTTACTGCTCTTTGGACAGGAGAGGGCGGGAGAGGGGAGGGGTGGAGGGGGAGGTAAATGGGAGGCGGGGAGGAGGCGGAAATTTTTAATAAAAAAAAATTAAAAAAAAGAACACTTGCTGCTGTTTCAGAGGACCTGGCTGGATTCAGTTCCCAGCACCCACATGGCGACCCACAACTGCCTATAACTCTAGTTCTAGGGATCCAACACCTTCTTCTGACTTCCATGGGCTACTGTATGCATGCGATATACACACTCAGGCATGCATGTGCACACACACATACACACTAAACAAAGAAACATTAAAAAAGAAACAAAACAAATCCCAAACACTCTCTCTTCTAGGTAATGACCGGACTTGTTCCTCTGTGGAGCAGGGAGCAGCTACAGATCTCCAGGCCTTGATTCGTGGCCTGAGCTTCTCTTAGCATATTTCTCTAGCAGAGGCACATAAGGTAGTTTGCTGTGTTTCTGGATATCTACCAGGGGGAACATAGACAGACAACACAGCTCAGTCTGTCCCAGTTTGATGATGTTGGCTATGAAAGTACCATTATGGAGCAGAATAACATGCAATTAGCCAGACAGGCAGCGTCTCTGGCTTTAGCCTTAGCCTTGGCTTTCAGAGAGCTTTCTGTGTCTATTTTGGGTGGTAGCAATGAGACTGGAGTATCCAGAGGACAATGGAGAAGGTCTTTGTGACCACGTGGGGTGAGTGGTCTTGCATTCACCGGCTTACAACGCTGCAGCGACCATTGACGTACACAGTGGTTTTTGTTTTTGAACTTGTGCTTTGTGATGCCTGGTGGGACACAGGTGTGTGAGGAGAAAGGCTGACGGGTGTCTCCAGCCTGTGGCTTGTAGGTCACACACAGCTGAGGATACCTTAGGATGTGGTCAGACACACTGGATACTTGTGTAAAACATGAGATTTCTTGTGACTTTTATTTCTTACTTTGTAATTCAATTGTGGCGTTTTTCTTTCTTTTTTTCCCCCCGGTGGTCTTTGTAGAGTACAGCATAGTCTTGCCATGTCCAAAGGTTGGACCTGTGTGTGAGAGCGTTCCTCGCAGTCTCATGTGGTTTTTGGATAACCCTATACCCAGAGTTCCCACACTGCATGAGACTCAGAGAGAAGAAACCAAGTACCTTACACCCACCAGCAGCTGAGCCAGGACCAAACTCTTGTAGGCAGCCAGTTCGCCACCTCAACCAGAAGTTGTTTAAAAAGCAGAAATAAATCTCGAATGAGCAAAAGACTCTACCTTTTTTTTTTTTTATTAATTGTTTATTCTTGCTGGGCAGTGGTGGTACGTGCCTTTAATCCTAGCAGAGGCAGGTGGACCTCTGTGAGTTTGAGGTCAGCCTGGTCAACAGAGTGAGTTCCAGGATAGCCAAGGCAATACAGAGAAGCCCTGTCTCAGAACACCAAAACCAAAACTAAACAAAAAATTTCTTCTGTGACGATTTCATACATATATAATGTATTCTAACCACTCTTACCCCTACCCTTTCATCTGCCTTCCACCCATCAACTCCTCCTTCCAAAGCCTTTTTTTCCCCTCACATGTATGTCTTTTTGTTTTGTTTTGTGACCCTCTGAGTCTGACCAGGGTCATCTGCATTAACAGGGTGTGGAACCTGGTCCTGGTGGGCTCACCAGTGACGATAATGACTCCTTCATCATCCATTAATGGGCAGTAGTTCTGTAGGTAGGGGTAGGGCCCCATAAGCCCTCTCCTACCCATGGCTGATTGTTGGCAGGCTCAGATTATCACCTTTTTCCCTTCCTGATATCAGTCAATTAGTTATTCTGAAAATAATGGCACAGATGGGGGAAGACAGAAAGGGCATGTTCCTTTCCTCTCCCCTCACTCACTGAAGGCTGGAGGTGACCAGGGTCCGCAGAATGCAGGCGGATCTAACAGTGACACAGGCTGGGCCTGGTGGTGTTGGATTGCCGTCTTGTCTACTATGGAGGCTGAGGCAGGTGGATCACGAGTTCAAAAGCTTGGTTGGATTACAGAGCGAGTCCTGGGGAAGCCTGGGCAGCAAGTGAAGCCTGTTTCAAAATAAGAGGAAATAAAAAAGAGCGGGTGCACCTCAGTGGGGAAGGGGCCGTACTTATTTAACATATACAAAGACCCAACACTGTTGGGAGCAGTGAGACCCCAGATCCTGAATTTCTTGTAATCCCCTGATCTGAGTGCCTACAGCTGCTCTGAGCACGAGACCTTCAGGCGTTCCTGATGGCAGGAGAGTGGTTTCTGGTGGGTTTGGCTGGGGTGTGGCTATCTCTATATAATCTGCCCCTGAACACAATAAAGGGGGTATTCTTGGGGAATTCAAGGATGACCCGTGTCATTGTCTCTCTGTCTGTGTGAGTCTTTGTGTATTTTAACCTCCAGCCCCTTGCCCGAATCTCGCGAACTGGGTGCCAGCGCACAGAACGCAGACACGGGGCATGGTGCGCTGCACAACACTAAAACAACAACAAAATAGGTGTGTGTGTGTGTGTGTGTGTGTGTGTTGGGGTTGCCGGTGGCTCTGTCAGAGGAGCAGCAGGTGGCACTTTGAATTCAGGAGCTGGGCCCACCAGAATGCCAGGCACTGACGGGTAAATCTCAGATAGGCAAGACCCTAAGGGCTTCCTCTCCAGAGTGTCTCTTGCTACTGTGTGCCTTTACATGTTTGCTCCTGCCATTTTTCTCTGGTATCCTGCATGGTGGGAATGGGTGTGGGGGATCCCCAGTGCCTGTAATATAGTGTGATTATCTCAGGGAGCTATCCCCATCTGCTGGCATCTTTAACCTGTGGATTATTAGGAAGATGATTTCCTCTTAAGCTGTACTGTTTAAAGTGTTGCCCCCACCCCTGATAAAGCAGGGTTGTGGACAACAGAAAATAGGACCGAGGAAGTGTCACGCACTCCTGAGGAGTCTATAGACTGTGGTTTAGGTTAATTATGGAAAACAGCCGAGTCCCGGGAGTCAGCTCAAGTTCTTTCTGATATTGGGAACTGTGTTCACGGGTTTCTGTGTGCATCACAGACAAGACAAAGCTTTAAACAACCGACTCTAAAATACAAAAGTGATACCAGTAACCCGCTTTTTTGACAGTTATAAAAACTGTTGCCTAATGAAGTGCTTATGGCTGAGAGGCTCCTGGTCTATGAGACGTTTTTCACTTGTAATATGTAAAATGTTTGATCATGTAAGGGGTATGGAAAATGTGCTGTTTTCTTGTATTCATTGTAATCATTCACTTAAAAAACAGAATGTAACCACATTGTTACTTATATTGCTTGAAAGATTCTGCTGGGGATATGAGCTGTGAGGGAAAAAAAGGAGAAGGAAAATACCAGGAGAAATGGAGAGGGAAGACACCAGGAGAGTGGAGAAAGGGAAACACCAGGCTAGAAGAACAGGACGGAAAAGATGAAACAAAGACACTTTTAACACTCAGGCTTCCCGGCAGAATGAAGCATAAAGCCAGGGTGGCTTTGCACACTCAGGAGCAATGAGGAAGCAGAGGCAGGAGGATCAGGAGGTCAAAGGTTATCTTCAGCTATGTACTGAGTTCTGGTCTCCATGCGACTATGTAAAAAAACAATTGGTTTTAGTCACAGGCTACAAAACTTAGTGCATGCAATTTGAGTGCTTCTGCATGCGAGTTAGAAGCTCGCATGGTTGCATGATCTAGGAATAAGGAGGCCTCTGGCAAGGGACCCGAGTTTGGTTCCTGTCGGGTCCCCCCCTTCCCTGCCCCCATGACAATGTGGGCTCAGATCAGCAGATAAAAAGTAATGGCTTTCTTATCACACACAGACTTTATTCTGAGGGATAAAATCGCCTTTGCTCTGCTCTATTTGTTTTTGTTCTGTTCTTCTACCCTGGAGTTTCCCTTCCTCTGCTGTTCTGGTGTGTTCTTTCTCCATCTCTCCTGGTGTTCTTCTCCATTTTTTTCTCTTGCAGCTCATATCCCCATCAGAATCTTTCAAGCTATATAAAAATTACAATGTGGTTACATTTTGTTTTTTAAGTGAATGATTATAATGAATACAATGAAGAAACGTTTTTTGTATCCCTTATGTGATTAAACATTTTACATACCACAGGTGAAAAACAAGACGTCTCAGATCAGGAGCCTCTCAGCCGGAACTGTTTACTCTGATCCAGCAAACACTCAGTATTCCTCAGGAAGCTTGTAGAGAGGCTTCTGTTTGCCAGGGAAAGCCATTACTTTCTTATCTGCTCCTCCAGCCTCCCACCCTCCAGAGAGGGCATCTAGTTCTCTATTAACTCAAACAAGCTTCCAATAGATCAGAGCTCCATACTGGTCCCCAGGCTGTTCCGGCTACCCTGTCTGCCTCTTGCAGCAGCTTAACCCCTTATAACTGGAAGGACTTCCCTTCCAATAGCCCTGGCAATTGCCGGTTTGTTTTCTTTCCCTGCCTTTTGTCTCTGCTCCTCTCTCTGCCCGTGAGAGGTAGCCATAGCAGATTCTCCTAGGTGCCTTTGGCTGCTCCCTCTTATCTATAACATCCCCTCCCCCAATAATGGAGTGGTCATATTGGCAGTTTCTTATGGTGCCTCCCATGCAATTTCCAGCATGCACATTGGCTGCTCACAGCTTCCTTTAACTCTAGCGGCCAAGATTTGACACTTTCGGCCTCCACAGGCACTGAACTCACATACATGTACCTATACACAGCAGAGGGCACCAGCTGCCCCCAACTCCACCCTGGAGGGAAGGAGAATTGCCCAAACTAAATTTAGGTCTTTCCAAAAGCACCAAGCATTCTTAATCTCTAAGCAATTTCTTTAAACACTTGGGAAAAAATTAAACTGTAATTTGAAACCTCTACTTGGTGGGTGTTGGGGGCTGCATACCCCTGGCCCTTGACTTTCTTTGCCTGCCTCAGACCCTTTGCCTGCTGGAGTGAACTGAGCAAAACAACTTGTTTATCTGTGCCTGCAGCTGCTCTGAGCATGAGACCCTGATGGCAGGGGAGTGGATTCTGGTGAGGCCTGCAGCTGAAAGATCCCGAGAGCTGGGGCGTGGCTATCAGTTAAGGATCCCTATATAAGCTTCCCTGGAGCACAATAAAGTTGGCGTTCTTGGACCAAGGATGACCTGTGTCCCCATGTCTCTGTCTGTCTGTGTGTTTAAGTCCCCATCCTAGTTCCCAGCTCTTGTACCATCCCATAGCACAGCTGCTATAGGTGGGTAGTAATTCTGTGGGTTAAATAATATAATGAATATAAGTTAAATAATATAATAATTTATAAGATAATATGGTGCATAGAGACCAGCAGCGTAGGACCATTTCCCTCATCTTTATTCATATGTATCTGCTTAGTTGTCATTCACGTGCTGTGACCAAACACTTGACAGGAAGCAGCTTGAAGGAGGAAGTGCTTATTTGGCTTCTGGTCTGAGAAGGGGTGGGGTGGGGTGGGGTGGGGCGGGATGGCAGTGTTCATGGTGGTGCCCAAATGTGTTGGGGACTCCTCATGTTTTGGTCAACCTAGAATCAGATTTAGGCTTAAAGAAGTACCTGGATACAAACCTCAAACCCTTCCCCACTGGCTCTAAATCTGCCAGCTCAATTCAATGTTCAAAATGTCCCAGAGCGTCCCTACCTAGCACCAGCAGCTAGGGACCAAGTGTTCAAACATATGAGTCCATAGTTTCATATCCAAACTATAGCCATAATAACGTTTTGTTTTCTTTTTGTTTTTCTTTTCTTTCCTTATGATAGGATATCACATGTAGCCTTGACTCGTATGGAACTTACTATGTAGACCAGGCTGGCTTTGAATTCAAGGAGATCTACCGGCATCTGCCCTCCTTCCTGGGATTAGAGGCACGTGCCACCGCATCCTACCAATCACATGCTTTTACTGAATTTATACTTCATTGCAATGCTTTCATAGTTGGTATCTTTTCGTTCAACATACAACATATTCTTTCTCCATGATTAGAATCATTTATTTGTGTTTGTGTGTGCATGTGTAAGCCTTGGCATGTGGACATCCTCAGGTATCCACCTTGTGGGTCCTAGGGATAAAACTCAAGTGCCAGGCGTGGTGGTAAGTGTCTTCACCAGCTGAGCCATCTCGCTGGCCCCATTTATGGCATTTTCTGAGGATTCAGCTTGGTCTTGGTTTGGTAGCTACTGCTTGGTAAGTATTCGCTGTTGTGCTTCTCTGAGTCAGTGATGACAGATAATAGCAAATTCACATACTTTTCCCCTAGCCTCATGCATGGCACACACACTTAATTAAAATACACTACCAAAATTTGCTTTTCCAAACAACGTTAGCTGGCTTTTCTTGCATTGACGTTTGGAGCTACCATTTCTCATGGCAGTAGGAGTTATTACCCTGGAATTTCTTTAGCTCTTCCTACTTCTGGCTCATTTTTCCTTGAAACCCAACCCTCTCTAGCTAGAGTTTAATAATGCTGCTTGCTTTAATGATATTTAGTTTTGGATTTACAGTCCTCTTATGATGTGTGTGGATGGGTATGTCTGCTCATCTGTATCTGGTCCTCTTTTGACTCTGGGTACACAGAGGATTACAGTGCTCTGTGCTCTGTGAGGTATGTGTGGTCACATGGCTTTCTTTGGCCAATGGGTCATAAGTGGCAGCCTCAGGTTTGCGGGAGAGACATAGGCAGTTGATATCCTGTAATCAGTTTTCTCATTAGTGAGAGCAGTTATGTACTGACCAAGAGGCATCAGGTTGGCTCAGCCTGGAATTCTGAGTCCCTAGGGACGGGTGTACTGCTGAGGGTTGCCTGGACCGTGGTAAACTTTGGATTATCATAGGATGAGATGGGAATTTGAGATCCTTTCTGTGTGATAAGCCAACATACACTGACTAATGGAGGAAGCAACTCAGCTTTTGCGTTTCAAGAAGTCCATGTCTTTTTTTTAAAAAAATGATCTAGTTTCAAGAAGTCCATGTCTTATTTTTTAAAAAATGATCTAGTTTTTTGGTTCATTTCAATAGAGTCTTGCTCTGTAACTCTAGCTAGCCTTGTTCCCAGTATTCATCCAAGGCTAGCCTTGAAGACATGGTGAGCCTCCTGCCTCAGTGTTGTGAAATGCTATCTATCATCTGAATGTAATGGCCATGAAGAAAAAGATTTATTTATGTTTGAATATTTTGCCTGCATGTGTATGTGCACCACATTTGTGTTCTGCTTCTGAAGGCCAGCAGAGGGCACCAGGTACCCTAAAATTGGAGTTACAAACATTTGGCAGGGGCCTTGTGGATTCTGGGAAGTAAACCCAGGTCTCCTGGAAAAACCAGTGATATTAACTGCTGAGCTATCTCCCTAACTCACTATTACCATCTGTGCTGGCTTACTTTATATCAACTTGACACGGGCTACAATCATCTGAGAGGGGACAATTAAGAAAATGCCTCCATAAGACTGGGTTATATGCAAGTCTATAAAGCATTTTCTTAATTAGTGATTGATACGGGAGGGCTCAGCCCATTGCGCTATCCCTGGGCTGGTGGTCTGGGATGAGCAAGCCATGAGGAGCAAGCCAGTAAGCAGCACCCCGCCATGGCCTCTGCCTCTAGGTTCTTGCTCTGCTTGAGTTCCTGTCCTGACTTCTTTCCACAACGAACATTGATGTGGAAGTATAAGCCCAATGAACCCTTTCCACCCGCGTTGCCTTTGGTCATGGAGTTTCATCACAGCAGTAGTGACCCTGACTGAGACACCATCTTAATCAGAGCAAATGTGATTTTAAGATGGGCCTGATACTGCTCCCTCACAGAAAGAGGTCACTGGGCACTCACTAGAGACTCTGGCTTCCGTCCACCCTCACCCCAAAGAGGTGCATAACCCTGCTTCGGCTGCACATTCTTAGGAGGGTCTGCAACATACAGAGGTTAAGTGGGGGGAGCCCCACCTGTACAGCTATAAGGACCTATCCATCCCATCCATGCTGGGTGGGGGGGAAGAGACCACCTGTGCAGCTATAAGGAGACCTGCCTGCTGGGCGGGAGAGACCCACCTGTGCAGCTATAAGGAGACATCCATGCTGGGGTGAGAATTTTCAGGGAGGTGGCTATTTGGGGCCACTCATGCTTCTGGAAATAACCCCTACCCATGCGCCTGTGTGTTAAACAGAGTCATTGGTTCACCCTGCTGGTCCTGGGTAGATCATTCCTTTGGTCTATTGTTTGTGTCTTATCTAATGTGGGTGGTATTTGCCCATATCATCCCAGGAAAAGGTCAGACAGCCCTCAGGCTCCCAAACACTGGGATTACAGCCATGTGCTTCTACACCCAAACCATTGAAAACACTGATTTAAATTCAAACATATACAGCCGCCCCAACCCCACCCTTGCTTTTTGAGTCAGGGTCACATATAGCCCAATCTTTCCTTGAATTTATGACCCTCCTGTGTAGCAGGCTTTCTTTTTTTTGGTGGTAGTGGGGCACCAATCAGTTCCCAAATCATGACATGGAGACTTATTAGTTTTGAATGTGCGGCCTTATCTTATGCTTGTCCCACTAGCTCTTATAACGTAACCTGTTTCTCTTCATCTATGTTTGCCTCAGGGTTTTTTTTCTTCCCTTCTGTATATACTACTTTCATTGCTTCTCATGTCTGTCTGGCGGCTGCCTGGCTTCTGACCCTGGGTGTCTCCCCCTTTTTCTCCCTCATTCTCTCCTCCTATTCTCTCTGTCCATCAGCCCCACCTATCCCTCTCCTGCCTAGGTAGTGCCCCTTCAGCTTTTTATTAGACTGATCAGGTGCCTCAGGCAGGTCAGGTGAAGCAGATGCAATGCAAACAAATGTAACACATCCTTACACTATTTAACAAATTCAACAGAAACAAATGTGGCACACCTTTACACAGTTAAATACTCCTCAGCACAAACAGATGTGGCACATCTGTACATAGTTAAGATAACATTGCACAGCACTCCTGTCTCCGCCTCCCAAGTGCAGAGACGTTGCTGAACTTCGGATGGTCTGAAATGCTCTTCTGGGCTCAAACCCTGACCCCATGACTGTGGAGCCTTGCAGGTGTGAGAAAAAGCTTGGGAGAAATGCGTTCTGGGACAAACAAAACATGGGCAGAAGGAAGGACTCAGACAAAGGGTCAGAGATATTGTTTGATCAAGTTCTGCTTGCAGCACTCTTTCTAGTATCTAGTTAAACAGTTTATAAAGAGCATTAGCAAAAACGATGTTCATTCCGGAAGTGAACCCAGAGTCCTGTGTCTGTACCATTGCCCTCCTCGGTTCCTGTGGTGCTCATGTCTGTGCTGGCTGCGGCAGGATGTACCACCACATACCGACCTCTCAAAAATTTTAGGACAGGTTGTGCACTGATGTGGCAGTTGCCATGGAGGTAGGAAAACTTTACCGATATTCTGGGAAGGTGGGTTTTCTAAAGTCTCATCACGGAGAGAGTCAGATGTTGAGGAAGGCTGTAGGAAGCTGTGAGCTGTCTCCAGCTTGGTTTTGCTATTTTACTGAAGGTAGGTGGAATGGATGTTTGAGAGGCTGTGGGAGTTAACAATGTCAGTGGGACTTGCGGCTGTGGGAGTTAACAATATCAGCGGGACTTGTGGCCAGGTCTGGTCTAATGCCTGAGGAAGGACCAAAGCTACAGGGGAAAGTCTGATGGAATGAGATGTTACTGAAAATGCTAAGATGGATAGACAGAGACATAAATACGACTTTCTTGGTTGTGACTTTCCAGGCAGTGGAGCATAAAATCCCCTGGACCTTCCCGTCCTCCCTATAGAACCACACACGATGCAGTTACTGTACAAAATCTGGGTGAGAGGGGCAGGGTCATTCTTCAACAATGGGGACCTTCCCCATGGCAGGGTGGAGCAAGGGTCCACTGTGTCTGTGGGGACTCCCTGAATGGGTGTGATGGGAAAGGGAGGATGGATGTATCCCGAGGTCCTGGGTGAGAACCGTGTGGGTAAGTAGCAAACAGCATCCAGCCAAGGCTTTGTGTCCTTCACCCCCCCTGCTTCTCCAGCTTGCTTCCAGTGAGTCATGCCTACTTGTGAGAGTTTAGCAGCTGCCTTAGGTAATTTCTTTTACATAATATTTATGAAACCTTCCTGTAACTGTGACTCACAGTCATGCTTCTACTCAGAATTTTGTTAAAGCCTTGCATCTCGGGGAGTGATGGCAAGGCCTTTCAGAGAACTCAATTAAGGAGGGCAAGTGGTCAGGGCTGTGCTCTGCGGTAACTGCCCTTAGCGGCTGAAAGCCGGCGATGGATGCTAATCCGTCTTCTTTGCATTTTTTCTCCTTTATTTTTGGAATCAAAAAAGCAATTCGCATAACACCTGTCAGAATATTCCAAGATGGTGTGAATGTATGAGGCCAAGCTACAAGTTTCCTGCCTCCTCCCTCACATCATTCTTGGCATACACGAGTCACCATGGTAACTGTTCAGTATATTCTTCTAGGGCTTTCCATATGAACATGGACATCTTAATTCATCTAGCAAATCCCAATCATGTATTCCCCCATAGAAATACATGCTCCCCATGGATGTTTATTTAGGCTTAGAACTGTGGAATTAATAACTCATCCAATGTTTTGTTTACGTGTATATCTATCTATCATCTGTCTGTGTATACGTATGTGTACAAGTGCATGGGTACATATGTGCCATCACGTACACGTGAACATCAGAGAATAACTTGGCAGGAGTCAGTTCTGTCCTTCCACTGTGTAGGTCCCAGGGTTGGAACTCAGGTTATCAGACTTTAGCGGTAGGCGTCTTTCCCCACCAAGCCATCTTGTTGGCCCCTCTGTGTATATTTCAGAAGGTAAGTGGTATTCATAAAATGATCCCAGGAGCAGTAAAACGTCGATCACATTTACAGTTCAAGATATTTGGTCTTAGAGGAGAGAGGACTCTTCCAAGTTCACACAGCCTCCAAAACTCGTAGCTGGTTGCCTTTGGCCTTGACCTGGGCTCTTGCCCGCGACTCCACCTTTGCCAGTCTACTCTGCAGAGCTCAGACTTGCCAAGCCTTCATGATTATGTACTCTAATTCTGTAAAATGATCTCTTTCTCCATGCACATGTATGTATACATATGCATGTCTTCTTTTTACGTTTATGTACTGTGTACGTATGTGCACACGCACACGTGTGTGGAGGTCAGAGGACAACCTGCTGCAGTGGGCTCTCTCCTTCCACCATGGGGACTGAACGCAGGCCACCAGGCTCAGTGGCACGAGCCTTCTAGTTCTAACCCCAGCGACCCTTCATTGTGTTGATGATGTCATCTTAGCACAAGTCAGAGTCATCTGAGAGGAGGGAACCATGCCCATACCAGAACCATGGCTTGTGGGAAAGCTTGCGGTATGTCTCCTTGATTGATGATTGATGTGGAAGGGCCCAGCTCACTGTGAGTGGTACCACCTCTGGGATGGTGGTCCTGGGTTCTAGAAGAGGGCAGGCTGAGCAAGCCACAAGAAGCAAGCCAGTAAGCAGCATCCTCCATGGTCTCTGCCCCAGTTCCTGCCTGTAGGAACTCCTGTTTGATTTCTGTCAGTGCGAGATTGTGGTGTGGAACTATGATTGGAAACAAACCCTTTCCTCTCCCAGTTTCTTTTGGTCATGGTGTTTTATCACAGCAGTAGAAACCCTAACAAAGATAGACACCTCAACTGAGAAAGTACCAAGTAGACTATCCTCAGTGGCTTTCCTTAGCTGTGTGTGTGTGTGTGGGGGGGAGATTCCATAACCTCTTTCTTATACCCTTGACTCTAATGCCAAAGCCATGTGACCTAGCTGCCACGTTCTGTTGCTTCCTGGGTCTGAAACATGCCCTTGTTCACACACACCTTCATCAGCTGGTTTGTGTGGTTCCCTTCACTACCCAAGCTTGGCTGTCCTGGAACTCGCTCTGTAGACCAGGCTGGTCTCAAACTCAAGGATCCACCTGCCTCTGCCTTCCAATGCTGCAACACTTGGCCCTGAAATTTCCTTCAAAGAAAAGAAGTTGGAAGTTAAAGAAGTTGGAAGCTTAGCTGAGTGGGGTCTTGCTCTGAGGTCACTACTCCCTTTATTCCATTTAGGGTCAGTCCACATCACTCTCAGCACCCCTGTCTTCCATAGTCCTCCCATGATGGTCCATGAAGGCCTTAAAGCATTCCTCTGCTTTCCTAACCCAAAGTACCAAAGTCTGCATTTCTCCAAACAAAAGCATGGTCCAGCCTGTCACAGAAATACCCCAGTCCCTGGTACCAACTTCTTTCTTAGTTAGGGTTTCTATTGCTGCGAAGAGACACCGTGACCATGGCAACTCTTATAAGGTAAAACATTTATTTAGGGTTGGCTTACAGTTCAGAGGGTTAGTCCATTATTGTCATGGCAGGGAGCGTGGCAGCATGCAGGCAGACATGATACTGGAGAAGGAGTTCTACATCTGGAACAGCAGGCAGCAGGGAGGGAAAGGAGGGAGGGAGGGAGAGAGACTGGGCCTGGCTTGAGTTTTTCAAACCTCAGGGCCCAGCCCAGTGTCACACATGTCTGCCTTCACAGCAATAGAAACCCTATGACAGAAGTTGGTACCAGGGACTGGGGTATTGCTGTGATAAGCCTGACCACACTTTTGTTTAAAGGAATATGGACCTTGGGACTGTGGGTTACAAAAGCAGTTGAACACTTTAAGTGCTGCTTAATGAGCCATACTAGTAGGACCGTGGAGGGAAGTGGTATTGAATGTGATTTGATGAACTGGGGGCCTGCCTCAAGAGGTTTCAGAGGAGGAGAATATTAATATGTTGCCTGGATATCATTCTAGTGCTATTTTGATGAAGTGCTATTCTGCTTTCTGCCTTTGTCCAAAGATTCTGCCTCAGGCTAAAGTGAAGAGATTTGGATTAATTCCACTTGCGGAGGAAATCTCAAAGCAGCCTTAGTGCAGCTCTGTCACGTGGTTGTCAATGGTAACTCTAATGAAGATTTATAATGAAAAGGAGCGAGTTGGACAAGATGATAAACATTGAGAAATGGGATAAAAGGAGGGGTGACTTCAAGGCATAAGCCCACCCAGCTAAATTTCTAATTTGTGAAAAAATTAAATAAAAGTTTAGAGCAATGTGTGGTAGCACACACCTTTAATTCTAGCACTCAGAAAGCAGAGGCTGGTGTGTCTCTGAGTTTGAGGCCAGCATGGTCTACAGAGCACGTTCTAGAACAGCCAACTGTAGAGACATTTCACATGTATTTTAATAAATAAAGACTGCCTGAAGATCTGAGAGTAAAATAGTCCCACACAGACCAGATTATAACACAGACCTTTAATTCCAGTAGCCACAATGGCACAAACCTTCAATCCCAGTAGCCACCCTACTTGCCATAGAAATTGGGTGACACATGCCTTTAATCCCTGTGGTACATGCCTTTGAGGCCAGCCCTAGAGAGGAATATAAGGCAGGAGAGACAGCTCTCAGATACAGTCTCATTTTGAGATTTCTGGAGGCAGGATCACCATTTCAGACTGAGGTGGATGTAAGAGCCAGTGGGTGACTGTTTTGCTTTTCAGATATTCAGGTTGAACCCCAATTTCTAACCTTGAGTTTTTATTAATCGTGCATCAGCCAAACTTAGGCAATGAAGGAAACCATTGAAAGCAGAAAAATGGTGAAGATGTAATTGAACAAGGAGGCCATGTTCCAGCCCCAGCAAGCAGCAGAATTGGCAGCTTTGGTCACATGGTTCTGGCTTTAAGGATAGCAAAAAAAAAAGGGGGTTATGGAATATTCCTTTGAGACTATACAAAGCCACCGAGGCCAGGCATGTGTCAGGGGTATCCCTGAATAGAGGCCCAGAGGGGCCATTGCATGAAGCTCTGAAGGTGAACCTCAGATTGCGTTGGAGACCCCAAGATGTTGGAGATGCCTGTGGGTGTCTGTGGGGAAGCTGCTGAGGAGAGATGCTAACAGGGAATGGAATCAGCCCAGAAGAAAGAAGTGCTGCAGTCAGCAAAGCTGAAAGGGGTTGGAGATCTGAAGAGCACTTTGACATCAGACATGGAGATGCAGAGTTTGGAGTTTGCCCAGCTGGTTTTCAGTCTTGCTGTGGTTCAGTGTTACCTCACTATGCTCCCTTCCCTGTGTTTTGGAATGGTAATGTATATCCTGTGACATTATTTATTGGAAGTATGTGATCCGATTTTTGATATTTATTTTATAAGGGACTACAGTTAAGAGACTGAATAAATCTCAGAAGAGACTTTGAAGTCTGGACTTGTAAATGTTGAGACTGTGATGGACTATGGGGACTTTTGAAGTTGGACTAAATGCATCTTGCATTATGATGTTATAGGATTGTGGGAGCCAGGGAGTGGAATGTAGTAGTTTGAATGCAATTGCTCAAGAAGCTCAGAGAATGGTGCTATTAGGGGGTGTGGTTTTGTTGGAGGAAGTATGTCACTGTGGAAGAGGGCTTTGGGGTCTCGTATGTTCTCAAGCAATGTGAGTGTCTCAAACCACTTCCTGTTGCCTACGGATCAAGATATAGGGCTCTTAGCTCCTTCTACAGCACCATGTCTGCCTTCATGCCACCATGCCCTGCCATGATGATAATGGACTGAACCTCTGAAAATGTAAGCCAGCCCAATGAAATGTTTTCCTTTATAAGGTGTTGTTATGAACATGGTGTCCATTCCCGGCAATAGAGAAACCCTAAGACAGAAGTTTCTTCCTCCTAATCATCCAGGTGAAAAGCTGCCTGATTCCTACACTTTATAGAAACTGACTTTCCCCTTATACTTAAAAAAAATCAATTCATGTGGAGACATTTCAGGGCGGGCTAGGTACAGATAATAAGAGGCCATTGTTCTGGATGAAGTTCATGCCCCAGACTGTGTTGGACCAGGCTTAATTCCAGTGAAGTCACTCATACTAAACTCCCCACCACCAAGCTGACACTAAACTTGTTTACCATCACAGAGCTCAGAATTAGAAGGACAACAGCCACATTTTCCAAACACTCTCGAATGCAGCTTTCTCTCTGGCTTATCCTTATACATCAAAGCCAACTTGAAGTAACCCATGCTGACAGCTATTTTTCTATTGTTCTGTCTCCATTTCCATACTTACAGTGAAAGTAACTTTCAAATGATTAATCCAATTTTTTGTTCTTGGTTTTAGTTTGCCTTCCTTCCTTCCTTCCTTCCTTCCTTCCTTCCTTCCTTCCTTCCTTCCTTCCTTCCTTCCTTCCTTTCTTTCCTCTCCCCCCCCACTTCTTAAAGATTTTATGCATGGGCATTTTGCCTGTGTGTGTGTCTGTGCATTATCTATGTGCAATGCCTGTAGAGCCAAAAGAGGATGCTGGACCACCTGGAACTGGAATTACAGACAATTGTGAGCTGCCATGTAGGTACTGGGACTCAAACCCAGGTCCTCTGGAATATCAGCCAATGCTCTTAATCTTTGAATCATCTCTCCTGCCCCAGTTTCTGTTTTCTTCAGCCTATAAAACCAACAACTCATCCTTGGTTCATTGAAAAGCTTGATTCTATTGTTGTGGAATAAAACATAGCCCAAGCCTCAAATCACATATAAATCCAATAAAGCTTTTTAATTTTTATAATTTCATCCTTTGATAATCACAGATATCCTTGCTCCTCATCAAATCTCTGGCTAGACTTCAGGTCTTTGATGAATTTTCCCTAAACTAGGGTTTAAGGGCTGCACAACGATTGTGTAAGCACAAGCAGAACACCTGCCTCCTTTTTACCAGCTGTCCGTGAGCATTCATCCTGTCACAGTTGTAGTTACAAGTGTGATGTGACCTGCATGCCCTCTCACACCACACACACAAGTCATAATTGAAACACGAAAATAGAATGTATCAATGCAGAACCTAACAGAAGCATTCAGACCCTCATCTCTCGTGGACCAGAAACAGCCATCCCGTGGAGACTGGGCACAGCACCTTAGTGTGGGACCCACTTTTCTTCTTGTTCTCAATGTTGTCTGCTTTCCTTGGAGTTCTGGACCCTTTCAAGCTCTCCCAATGTTCTTAGGATCCTACTAAAATCTCTTCCTGCTATGTAGTCAGCTATGCGTTCTTTGCCTTTGCTTTATCTGAGGCCACCTCTGGACACATCCCGAGGCCACTTATACCACAAGGCTATTTCATGGCTGACTCATCCCTTTCTCTCTGGTCTGACCCAAAACAATCGCCTTTAAAAGACTGTTCTGAAACCTTCATTCCGAGGCCTCTGCAAGGTGTTTACTGTTTTAAGAGTCAATGCTTACATTTCTTTCAATGTTGCAAGATGTTGGTGAAATAGTCATGATTTTAAAAAGTCTATGAATTTACCACTAAGTAAATTGTACAGAAAATAAGTGCCAGAGTCCAGCTCCAGCAGTCAGAGAAGCTGGAGAGGGGATGTGGAATCAGCGACTGAACACAGAGGAGACTTCTCTGAGGGAGCAAAAGCTAATTCATTTTTAAAAAATTTTCTTTTATCCCTTTTTATACTACAAGATAAAGATTACCGTGCAAGAGAAGATCAACTCACAACCACAAGTTATATATTTTTAAAGAACAAATCAAAATCATTTATACAAGAGGAAATCACATTATGTTCACCAGTTACATATTTTTCTTAGAAGCCAACATGTAGTTAAACATTTTCCATTGCCTTGTTTTTCCATCATAATAACATCTTCACCCCAAGCAATGATTCCTTTAGTACTGATTAACTAAGTTCTAAGCAAGCCAAGTATGTTACAGTCAGTTCCTTTGTACTGGCAGATAGCTGTTTGCCGTTTCAATGTAGCAAACACTGTACCTTCTGGAGCTCTACTCAAGTGTCTAGCTAACCATCTATTCTTACAATAGGATCATTTAGTTTCCTCTCACAACTTTGTTTTTTCAAGATGCACAGGGAAACCTGTGATTAAATCTGTAGTCTACATGAACAAGGCACTCAGACCTAACCTGAGCCTTCCTTGACTACCGGTCTGTTTTTCCATAGGCAGAGTTCATGGGTCTATAATGTATGGAGCTTCCTTGTTCTCATTTTCATCCTCGGCGAGTCTCACATTTAGCAGAAAGGGAGGGCGTCTTCTATTCTTATTTCTGTCTTTTTTTGTATCTCCCATTGGGACAATTGACAGAGCAACCTAAACCATTCCCCTAATCATCTTCACATTGATCCACATGGGAGCCATGGCTCTGTAAAAATAATCCTTACTATGATCTGCAAGTAAACGACCCAGAGACAAGTGGGATTTCCCCATGGTCACACTCTAGCAGATATGGTGGGATTCTAATAATCACACCATTTCCAGGCCAGGCTCTAAAAAAAAGCTGCAGAGAAACCCTGTCTCGAAAAACCAAAAAAAAAAAAAAAAAAAAAAAAAAAAAAAAAAAAAAAAAAAATAATCACACCATGGCAAATGCAGTAAGAACACGATAACAGCAAGCCGGAGAAGGCACAGCAGAAATAAGGGGCATTCTGGAGACGACCCTCCCCATTTGCCTTTCCAGGATACATTCATCAATGGTGCTAGCCATTGAGCTGTACTACCTAAGTTCCATTGCCAACTGCAACTCCTCCGGCATGGTCAAGCAAAGACAATAAACTCCCAAGATATCACTTCCCAATTGCTTGACCAAGACTTAATTTTTAAAGCATCTATTTTTCTGTATATGTTTGTGTTCTGTGTATTCGGGTGCACAGGTGTGCATAAGTACATGTACAAGTGTGTGCTGTGTGTGCAAAGGGCAGGGGACAGGTGAGGTGTCATTCTTTAAGTGCTGTCCACCTTTTTTGTTTTTCAGATAAAAACTCTCACTAATCTAGACTTTGTGAAATAGATTAGGCTGGTTGGTCAGTGAGTCTCAGGATCTCCTGTTCCCACCTCACTTGTGATTCTGAGTGTGTGTGTGTGTGTGTGTGTGTGTGTGGTGTGTACCACAGCAAGTGGTGGTTAGGCAACAACTGCTGGACATTAGTTCATTCCTTCCATCGTATGGGCCCAAGAGATTGAGCTCAAGTTATCAGGCTTGTGGATAGAGTCGTATGAATGAGACTGTCCCCCATAGGCTCAGATATTTGGATAATTGGTTCCCAGTAGGTGGCGCTGTTTGGGGAGTTTCAGTTGGTGCAGACTTGCTGGAAGAAGAATGTTAATGGGGGTGGGCTTTGAGATAAAGCCTCGGCCATTTCCAGTTTGCATTCTCTGCCTGAGCTTACGATTGAGAATATGAGGTCTCGGAATCCTGCTTTGGCTGCTGTGCCTGCTTCACTGCCACGATGGACTCATTCCCTTGCAACTGTAGCTAAGATAAACCCTTTTTACTGCAAGTTGTCTTGATCACAATGTTTTGGAGCAACAACAGAAAGGAACAAAGTCACCCGGCAAGTGCCTTTTGCATCAAACTATCTCACTGGCCCTGGGCCTGGCCTTTTCCATAGGGCCTGAGGCTAGAACTCACATCCTTGTCCTGAAACACTTTGCTGACTGAACCATGCCCCAGGCCCCACACTCGTTGACAGTACAGCTGTCCTGAGACAGTGTGCATCTCTCTGTGTACACCAGAAATACCGTAGGATGGTGTTGGCTCAATATTACTTCTCCCGTCCACGTCAGCAGCGCCACAGTAGTAGTTGAGGGTCAGCCACAGGAGGAGGAGTTACACAGAAGACAGAGAGCATGCTTTGAATCAGGGCTCTCCCCAAGAGCACTTGCTAAACACCAACCCCGGCATCACTGCCCCACGAGTGGATCTGTCCCTTCCAAAGCACCACAACTGATTTTCATCACAGCCCTTACTCCCTCCATATCACTCGGCAACATTTTATACATCTGCTAACACACAACCCACGGAGGCATCTCTCCATCTTCCTGCTGTTTTACATCCCACACCCTGAGTGGCAGTAGGTGTAAACCGAGTCCCACAAGATAGTCTGTTTAAAGCAAGAACCACACGTGTTGAGTGAGATAGCCACGGTTGCCCTGGAAGAGGCCAATGGTGTGCTTGCTGAAGCAGGCAGAGGCTTTCCTGCGGAGAAGCTCCCAGCTTAAAAGAGAGCAGTTAAGAAGGCAGAGAAGGTCGCAGTGTGGGGGGAACTGGGGTTCTAAGGTTTGGAGGGAGCTGGAGTTCTCCTGGGACCTCAGGCCATTTGAGAATGTCTGGTTGTCAAGGGACGCTGGGTTTTCTGCCCTCTTTCTCCTGAGAGGAAATCAGTGTGCTAAACAGTAGAATTTTTCACTTTCCCTTAGAGCAAAAATGCCAATAATTATAAATAGAAACATATTTTAAAATGTGGCCTTTTGTGTATCCCCTGAGCGGCCACTTTTCTCACAGCATGTGGAAGCACTTTGCCTGGGATATTGGAAATGTTGAGGGCAGGAAGGGGTTACCAAGGAAGCTGTGCACGTGTCCGTCTAGATGCAGGGTCTAGATGCAGGAACTGGGCACCTAATACCTGCTTCAGGCCGGGCTCACACAGGCAAGCATATTAAAGACTGTGTAGGAGTGGAAAGGTGCAGTCAGTCCCCTTCTCCACCTACCTTGGAGTCAGGAGCCCTATTCCCAAACTAAAGGCCGGCCACAGACGATCACAGAAAAGTTAGCTGCAGTTTACCATGGCATGGCTACCTCATAGATAACAACTTAAAGAGCCTCTGGGATGTTATGGCTCTAAGGACCAAAGCTTTCTGGGACCTGCTTTGGGGAGATGGGTTCTGGTTTCCTCTTCCCTCCCCTCCTTCCTTCTTTTCTTCCTTCCTTTTTTCTTCCATCTTTCTTTCTTTCTTTCTTTCTTTCTTTCTTTCTTTCTTTCTTTCTTTCTTTCTTTCTAAAAGTAGTATGTGTGTGTGTGTGCTGCAGGTTGACACCAAGTGTCTTGCTCTATTGCGTTTCACTTCTTGTTTTATTGAGGCACCGTCTCACTATGTATCCCTGACTGTTCTGGAACTTACTATGTAAACTAGGCTGGTTTCCAACTCACGAGCTCCCCCTGCCTCTGCCATCTGAATGCTGGACTCAAAGGCATGCACCACTATGACCAGCTCTACCTTGTCTTTTCAGATAGTGCCTCTCACTGAGCCTGCAGCTCATAGATTCAGTTGGCTAGAGTAGCAGGCTGGGAAACCCCAGGGAGTCTCATGTCTCTGCCCCTCCAGTGCTGGGGTTAAAGGCACACACTCTCATGCCTGCTTTTTTTTATGTAGGTGATAGGTATCAGGTCATGCGTATGCAGCAAACATTTTGCTTATCAGTCCGTCTCTGTAGCCCAGGAGTTGAAGTTTCTCTGGCTCTAGGAGAGGGAGCAGCAGGGCCCTTCCTCCCACAGCATCTCCGTCTTCTCTAGCTTCGAGCATGCAGCATGCTAAGGCGACACACTTGAGGCGCTCTATTCTGACAAGTCACAGAATCAAGTTGTACTCAGTTGTAATCACCGCTGCATCTCTCCCTCAGAAGAAATGATATTATTTCTGAACTGTGGGAAAACACAGGCTTGGCATGAGAGAGGCTCACATTCCAGTTCACGGCGTGGGAGACTCTCCTATCCTCTTGGGGTCTCAGTTTCCTCCATGCTTGAAGACAGAAAATAAGAGCTTGGCCATTCCGCAGAGACCTGAGGAGAAAAAACATTTATTCTCTGCATTACGTCCTTTACATCCTCGCCTCTTCCCTTCAAGGTTACCAACTCCCATTTCCCAGCTATATTTTTGTTCTGGAAATGTCAGCTGACCAGCCTCAGTGAATAGCAACAGCATTTTGTTCCTGTGTCCTCAGCTTCTCAAGGCCCCTGAAGAAGATAGTCTGAGTTCTCTCCTCTGGTCCAGGCTCTAAGGCACACCATGGGGTGCAGTGGAGAGTGGGACAGCTGATCTGTCCTGGGGTGGAAGGTGTCACTAGCTAGGGTTCCACTTCCTGGACTGAGAGCTTCTGGTTGCCCTCCATACCCACCCTTCCCTCCCCTCATCTGCTCACTGTCTCAGGAGGCTGCTCGTACACAGAGCTTCTTGTCCCTGACCTCTGCTTGATTCAGCAGGAGAGGGAGTGGGACGCTGGGTGAGGCGAGGATGCGCATTCTTCTGGCTGCCTCCCTGGTTCTGTCAGGAAGACCCATCTTTATTCAAAACAGCCTTCCCTGGCTCTCTCTCTCAACTCTTTGTCTTTCCTCTCCTCTTTGTCTTCGGGTTTAGTTCCTAAGTCTCTGGCTGCCTTCTATGCTCCCATCTTGTAAACAATACCTTTGCACATATATATTCTTTTGAAATTGTGTCAGTCTGGAAGGGCCGTCTGTTTTTCTGCTTGGGCACTGACATGGTCTCGCCATGGCCCCCGTGTACAGTGAAGTGTGCAGCGCTCGGGCAGGGTTTTTCATGTTCAGAAGCATTCAGATTTCTCCATGAAACCCACGGTGCCTAACGAAGAGCGGATTACAGCTTACAATATCTCCAGGTTGCTCTATATCATATCCTTAAGGATTCTCTTCAGTATAAACTTCTGCTATACAGTGTGCCTTGAATTATTACTAAAAAGGGGTTTCCACAGTCAATACATTCACAAGGCTTCTCTGCATGAATTTCATGATGCTTGACGAGATGGAAGCCTGGCTACAGCTTTCCAATGCTCCCCTCGCAGGGCTTCTGGCTCAGGTCGAGTTTCCCTTCTGGAGTCAGAGAAGTGTATCGTTAAACTTCATTTCTCAGGCTCATTTCTTTCTTAGCACTTGTCTCTGCACTGGATTCTCAAGTGGATGGTGAAATTTGACTTCTGGCTGTTGTTGCTTGCCTGTGTTGATGGGACCCTTACTTCATTCTTGGCAGAGCTCTAGTGGGACAAATTTGCATCTCCACGGATGGGATGAGGCCATCTTTTTACAGGTCCCATAACCATTTGCGGAGTCTAATTTATGCTTCCGATTTGCTCTGGGGGGTGTCGCAGAGTGGGATTTTATGTCCTAGGGAAATGAGTTGACAGATTAGCTCAAGTGTCTCGCAACATTGTTACATTTGTTGTTGCTCCCTTGGCCTGGGTGGTTAATGCTGTTGATGTTGTGACTAGATGTCATTGGTGTGCAAAGTCTTCCTTATTTTCCTAGCTGTTTTATACCAGGCCCCCACTTTTTGTAGATTATAAAAAGTAGAATATAAAGCAGGATTTTTTCAGCTCTTTCCACTTATGTAAGGAACAAACATCTTCAAAAACTTGTTTCCTGGAATGGACTCCTTTATTTCAGTGTTACAGTAACCTCAAATGCAAGTATCCTTCCTTACTCCCTGCCTTTCCAAAGTCTATTTCTTTCTCTTTCTTCTCTCTCTCTCTTTTTTGCCTGGAGCTGAGGATTGAACCCAGAGCCTTGTGCTTTCTAGGCAAGTGCTCCACCACTGATCTAAATCCCCTTCATCTCTCTCTCAACATTTTAAATTTATACTTTATTATTTGTGTGTGCGTGTTGGCTCATACATACCATGACATGTATGAAGAGGTTAGAGGGGGAACTTTGTGTATTGGGTCTCTCCTTCCACCTGACATGGGCTTCTGGGACTGAATTCAGGCAACACAGTGTATGCATGAAGTGGTCGAACACATTAGAGGATCTATGTAGTGGATGTCTCTTGTATAATATCAAACAACTCCAATATTTCAGTGTCTTGTAAAGTGTATATTATTTCCTGTCTATGGTGCAGGCAACCTCAATCCATGTGTGTCCCCTTTCTGGGAGCCAGGCTGAAGAAGTAGCTTCTACCTGGAAAGTCATAGGTTGTTAGAGACAGGAATCCAAAACAAAACATTAAAGCTTCTTCATGGGACACGGACATGTTGTTTGTTTACATCTCATTGCCTAGAACACATGCAAAGTCTAAGGAATGGGTGGGGTTAGTTCTCTCTGGAGGGGTGGGGTCAGTTTTCTCTGGGTAGGATACAAAAGTGAGCCACATGCAATCAGGCAGACGGTATATGCTTCTAAATGAAAGAACCAATGGGGATCATGGATCTGAGTAACACATATCCTTACCCTCACTTTTCTTCTTGCTAGACCTGTGTCATGCAAACCACCACTCTCTCTGTGGTCCTGATGGCAAGACTGCAGTTCTTCTGCCTGGCGGACATTGTAGGGGCTCCATACCACCATCCAGGAGATTGTGGTCAACTCCTTCCGTTGCATTCTGTTTCTGACTTCAGTGTCAATTGTCCAGCTTTGTATTTCATTTTAATCACAATAGGAATAACCACATCAGCAATAAAGCAAGAAAATCTAACACAAATAAAAGCCCCCTTTGTCCACAGCAGGGGTCATTGCAGTAATTAGAATATTGTATATAATTTGAGATGCCGGTCTACTACTGTTTACTTTTCGTTTGTTTACATGTGTTTTGATGTAAGTGTGATAAAACCACAGGTCTGATTCTGAAAAAAAAAAAAAAAATCCTTGGCACTGGTTTCCTGCTCAGTTGTCCTTTTCCCTGTGACTTTGGGACATTTCAGGGCATTGCTGTCTTCAGATTACTCCAGAGCCTCCTTGGTGGCTCATGCCTGTTCCCAGATTCTTGTTCCGGGCATCACTAGAATGCATTTCTTTCCTATGTGTTTTCATCACATTCTCTAAGGTAGACACATGACGCTGTATTATGCTGAAAGCTAAATAAAGAGCCGAACTCTCTTCCAAGGGGATTTTACCATTCATGCTTGTAGGATCTGAGGGACCTGGTGACTCTGTCTCTCGTGTGTCTATTCACACCAGCAGGATCTGAGGGACCCTGTGACCTGGTCTCTTGTGTGTCTACTCACACCTGCAAGATCCGAGGGACCCTGTAACTCTGTCTCTCGTGTGTCTATTCACACCAGCAGGATCTGAGGGACCCCATGACCCTGACTCCCGTGTGTCTATTCACACCAGCAGGATCCGAGGGACCCATGACCCTGTCTCTCGTGTGTCTATTCACACCAGCAGGATCCGAGGGACCCATGACCCTGACTCCCGTGTGTCTATTCACACCAGCAGGATCCGAGGGACCCATGACCCTGTCTCTCGTGTGTCTATTCACACCAGCAGGATCCGAGGGACCCATGACCCTGACTCCCGTGTGTCTATTCACACCAGCAGGATCCGAGGGACCCATGACCCTGACTCCCGTGTGTCTATTCACACCAGCAGGATCCGAGGAACCAGTGACCCTGACTCCCGTGTGTTCGGTAGCACTGGCTGTTTCCCACCTTGTCAGTTGGATTGGTCTGCAGCAGACAGCTGTGCTTCATTCACATTTTCAGTCTGGACCTGTCTGGGCCGGTCTGTGGGCAGATAGGAATGCTTCCTTTAGTTGTTAAAGGCTTTCAAAAGCCAGACAGGAACTTTTCCTTTAGATGAAACATGATGTGTCCAGAGAGGAGGTAGGGACATCTCCTGAGAGCCAAAGCTAATTAAGCGTCAATGCTGCTGCTCCTGTCCTCTTTGCGGCATTCACAGGCTCAGTAAACTCTTGTCACACAGAGACAGCCTGAAGGGTTAGTGGCTGGAATAGACCAACTGAAGTGTCTGGACAAGACTGTCTTTGACCAGGAGGGTGTGTGCAGAGGAGCGGAAACACAGACAGAAGAGCATTTGGGTTTTATTCTAACTCAGGTGGTGGCTGTGGTAGACATCATAGTCTTATTCAGATGGCTGTTCTGAAACGATTTGGTGTGTAGGAAGACAGGGCTGGGCATGGGGTGTGGGTAGGGTGGGAGCAGGGGGGCGCAGGAAGGAGGGGCACCATTCTGAGGAGGAAAGGGTCCACAACTCCAGGCATCAAATTCTGGGGATGCAGAAGTGGGCCTTTGTGTAAACAAAGGTTTGACCAGGTTGGGGTAGTGGGGTAAACATTTGCCTAAAAGTCTTAGAAGGTGGGGAGATAAAAAGGTTCCTTGTTCTAAATGTAGGTATTGTGGTATTTGATAGAAAATATTTGCACTTAATATTTCCTACAAGGTGATACTGGAGACATCCCTAGGGTGAGGCCTGGCATGTTGTCAGTGCCATACAGGTGAATGAGTATGTTTTCATTCCTGCATGTGAGATACGGAGGCAGACGGGGACCCTTAAATGGTCTCATTTTTGTGTTCTGTGGGACCTCAGATCTCAACTGGCTCCATTAGAAAAGGACATGCCGTACAAACACGAAGACTCAAGTAGACTCAGAACCCATGTAAAAGCAAGCACAGGTAATGCCAGTGCTAGGGGAATAGAGGGAGAGGAAGGGGGAGGGGGAGGAGTAGAAGGGGGAGGAGAGAGAGAGAGAGACAGAGAGAGAGAGAGAGAGAGAGAGAGAGAGAGAGAGAGAGAGAGAGAGAGAGAGAGAGAGAGAGAGAGAGAGAGAGATATCCCAGGGATTTGCTAGCCGGCTGTAGCAGGTTCAGCAAGAGATCTTGTGTCAAAATGTAAGATGGAAAAGCAACTTAGGAAAATACTGGACATGGATTTCTGGCCTCTGTATACATGTGTACCCCATTTATATGTATACACATGTGCACCCCGTTCATGTGTGTATACATGTGCACCCCCATTCATGTGTGTATACATAAGCACATATACCCAAAGAATTCATCTTCAAAGTTGCAGAAATCCAGGCATGGTACATTATTTCCCATAAGTCCAGCACTCCAGAGACTGAAGCCAGAGGATTGCTGTAGATCTGATATTAGACTGGCTAACAGAGTGAGACCCTGTTTTCAAAATAAACATCAAGAAACAACCCCAAATCCCCCAAATGTGAAGAAGTTTTACTTTGCAGAAAAGGAATCAGACCTGGTGAAGGTCATGAATGTATCCAAGGTAACACATCTGGCTGCTGCCTGGCCTGGGGTTGGAACCCTGCCTCCTGGTTCTTTGTTTGTACATTGTGCCCCCCCCCCATTTCTGCGTACCAGTTATCTTTGTTGCTGCAGAGAAGGTACAATTTCTGTAAGAGACTTCAGAATAAACTCCAAAACTGGGAATGTGCAAAATGAGTCACCAGAGATTCCCCAATTGCTTCCTATACAGCACAAGAGGATCTCTGGAGGAACCTTGATTCTCTAGGGTCAATGTGACTTCCTTAGGGTGGATGTCATTGGGTATTTGACAGGGTGATGAGAGCATTGGAGTTCAAATGACAAAGGACAGCACATGTCTCAGACTCTGGCCTCTCCTCTGGCAGAACTGCCCATCATGTGTGTGTACCTATCAAGTGCATGGCAGGCCTGTCTATCATGTGTGTGCACCTATCAAGTGAATGGCAGGCTTGCCCATCATGTGTGTGGACCATCAAGTGCATGGCAGGCTTGCCCATCATGTGTGTGCACCTATCAAGTGCATGGCAGGCCTGCCTATCATGTATGTGTACCTATCAAGTGCATGGCAGGCCTGTCCATCATGTGTGTACACCTATCAAGTGCATGGCAGAACCACCTGTCCATTGTGTGTTTGCACCTATCAAGTGCATGGCAGGCCTGCCCATCGTGTGTGGACCATCAAGTGCATGGCAGGCCTGCCCATTATGTGTGTGCACCTATCAAGTGCATGGCAGGCCTGTCCATCATGTGTGCACCTATCAAGTGCATGGCAGGTCTGTCCATCGTGTGTGCACCTATCAAGTGCAGGTTTGTTCTCTTGCAGAGAACTTGGGACTCTGGAGGGGAAGGCACTGGAATTCAGAGAAACTTTAGAAGTCAGTCAAAAATAGAACGCAAAACTCATCTGTTTAAATGGTTAATGACTCGTGTGACAATCTTCCCAGCGTGGGACAGTCTGACCTTTCATTTTAGAGAGTATATAATTATTAAGGTTTTTCTCGCAGGCAGCAACAATTACCTCCTGTTCCATTAAATTAAATTAATCTCTTGGGTGTGCCGAGCACAGGTCATTATCGACTCTCAGGGTGCAGAGGCGGACAGCCCCTGATGTTAGGGCTTTCCCACTAAAGGGGTGTCTGTCTAGGCAGACGTGGGGGATCAGGCAAACACCAGGTTTTGAAGGCTGCTTCTTCTTAAATACAAGCTAGTTTTTCTTTCTGAACTGGTTTAAAGTTTTGATTTAGCCATTTTACTTGTTAGGATCTCATTATGCTGCCCTGGCTGGCTTACAACTAGCTATGTAGACCAGGCTGGCCAAAAATAAATGGATGTTCACTTTGTGCTGGGATTAAAGGTGTGCATCACAATGCCAGGCAATTTGTTTATTAATTGTTGGTAGGATGGCTTGGGAATATGTATTTATATTTATTTAGCTTTGTGTCTGGGTGTTTTGCCTGCATGTACGTCTGCATACCATCTGCATGTCTGGTGTGCTTGGAAGGCAGAAGAGGGAGTTAGCTCCCTTGGAACGGGAACTATGGATGGTTGAGAACTACCATGTGGGTCCTGGGAAACGAAGCCACATCCTCTACAGGAGCAACAAATGCTCTTAATCGCTGAGCCCTCGCTCCAGCTCCATTTTTTTTGTTTTTGTTTTTGGTTTTTTTTTTTTTTTTTTTTTTTTTTTTTTTTGAGGGAGGGTCTACTCTTCTCTTTACTTTGACAAAATTCCTGAGAAAAAGCAAGTTGGGGGAGGGAGAGTTTATTTTGGCTTACGCTTTGAGGGGACACGGTCTGTCTGGACCTGGAAGTGGAGGGGGGGCGGGAGGATGAGACAGCTGGCCATGTTGTATCCGTAGTTGGAGGGCAGAGAACAATGAACACTGATGCATAGCTCATTTTCTTCTTTTGTGTTCAGACTGGGATCTCAGACCAGGGAATTATGATGCCCACACTTAGGGTGTATTTTTCCAGTTAGCCTAATCTAGACAATTTCTCATAGACCAGCCTTGTCTCCTGGTGGTCGTAGAATCTTTCAAATTGACGATATTCGCCACCTGATGGTTTAAGTTTCGTCATGCTGGCCTGGAACTCACGCTGTAGCCCAGGCTAGTCTCCAACTGGCAGTGATTCTCCTGCCTCAGCCCTCCAAATGTGGGGATGACAGACATGAGCTACCATACCCAACAAAGAGTTGGGTTTCTAAGATAAAGGGCAGGCATCTTTCTTCCTACTGTTGTACCATGGTGGAAACTGCTCAGACTTTCAGCTCAGCCCCATGTGTCCCAGCTTTGTGTCCTTCTGGTGTGTGGCCCTGGACACCTCTGCCCTTCTGAGCCCCAGACTCAGCAGCAACATAACAAGCATGATTTCCATGTTGTTGAGAAGAAAATGAAGAGAGAAAGCTTCACGGACCTTCTATACCTCCTCAGAGAGTGTCACGCATGCCTGCAACAGAGATAGTGCCCAGTGGGTGAGCCCTGGTCACTGTCACTGAGGGAGAAGATGCTGGCTACAGGTGTCTGGAGAACTGCAGGATTGGTGCCACCTTAGTTATGTTTCTTGTCGCCATGACAAAATACCTGATGTTCATTTCTGAATGAAAGAAAGATTCATTTGGGCTACCCTCCATTCTGGTGGGGAATTCATGGTGGCAGGAGTGATGAGGGAGAGGGGAGAGAGAGAGAGAGAGAGAGAGAGAGAGAGAGAGAGAGAGAGAGAGAGAGAGAGAGAGAGGAATGCTGGTACTCAGCTCACTTTCTCCCCTTTAGTCCAGGATCTCAGTCCGTTTAATGATGGCAGAAAGAGAGCAGAACTTCCTGTGTCAACTAACCCAGTCTGGACCACCCCCTGCAGGTGCGCCCAGAGGTTGTTCTTCCAGGTGATGTGTATTTTGTGTTAGTCAGGGTTCTCTAGAGTCACAGAACTTATAGAATGAAAATCTCTCTCTCCCTCTCCCCCCTCTCTTTCTCTTTCCCTCTCCTTCTCCCCACCCTTCAGTTCCCTGGGGTTAATTACAGGCTGCAGTCCAACAATGGCTAGCTGTAGATTGGAAGTCCAAGAATCCAGTAGTTGCTCAGTCCCACAAGGCTGGGTGTCTCAACTGGCCTGTAATGCTGGAATCCTAAAGACGAAGGCTCCAGTGCCGCTGAAGGAATGGATGTGATGGCCAGGCGAGGGCAACAGGTGAAGAATGAATGAACCTTCCTTCTTCCATGGTCCTCATACAGGCTTCCAGCAGAAGGTGTGGTCCGGATGAAAGTTGTGCCTTCCTGCCTCAAGATCTAGACCACAAGTGTGCTCCCCATTTCTGGGTCTAGATCATTCCAGATATGGTCAAGTGGACAACCAAGAATCGCCACCACGTCTGTCTTGCCATCCTTTCCCTTCCTGCTTTGCCCCCTCTGCCTTGACCGCTAACTCTTCTTGCCTGCATCCCCTTCTCTTGGCCTAGACCTTGACACAATGCGCACTCTCTTCTAAGTCACACACATTGGTTTCCTGGGGACAAAGTCCCACAGTCAGATGACTCAAAGCAACAGGAATTTATTCTGCCATAGACCAGGAGGCAGAAACTAGAGATCAAGCTGTGAATAGGACATCCTCCCTTGGAGGGGTCCAGGCCAGGAACCCTTTCTTTTCCGGCCTCTGGTGTGATCAGCCGTGCTTGGCTTGTGATGATGCAGCACTAACTTTTGCCCTCTGTCCACCTGGCTTCTTCTGAGGGATCCCATGTCCCTATCTCACGTGTGCCCTACCAAGGATGTCTCCTATAAGGAGTGATTTCCTCTTGAGCATCCTAACATAATTACATCTTCAAAGACTCTTCCAAACACAGAATGTTCTGGATGGACATGAAGTTTTTGGGGTACCCTGTCACTAACTGAGCCACTTAAGGACAGCAAAGGTGCCCCTGGGCTCCCAGACAGGGCCCAGGTTCTGTGGCCAGAGCTCATGAATGCCTCGTGTGACCCGAGGATGTGTCTGTTTCTCTGCTCCCTATTTCAGGTACATCAAAGCTGCCAGGGGATGAAGCCCATTTATTCCACACCTCCACAGTGTAAAACACACACAATTGACGTGTTATCTCTAATGCACTCACTGAAGTAAGCATACTTTCATGGGGGAACCTGCATTAAGTTATTACCAAATGGTAAGATTTGGCTCCAAACCATCTGCCACCAGAGCTGAAATCAGCAGTGAGTGGGTTGGCAATTTCCTCAGAGTTATTTTACAGTGAGTTTGGAAACATGAGGAGGGGGAGCAGGAGAGGGGGATGCTGAGGGTAAGAACTGTGGGGAGGGCAGGCCAGGCAGGCTCTCTTGTCACTGGCCCTGCCACAATGCATCATGCTGGAGAGGCTCTGACTTAGCTTGATCTCCTTACCTAAATACTTCCTGTGTTTAACTAAAATGGAGTCTGGTATTCTCACTGTAAACCCACCTCTGGGTTACAGACCATGGAAAGCATCCAGTTCCATCCTATGTTTTGTACAGAGACGAAGCCCATTTGGCAAAACAACATCAGCAAGTTCTCTACCAAACCAAAACCAAAAAACCTGATTTCAAAATCAAGCTTTTAACAAAAGCTGTTGAAAACACATGGTTTCCCTGTTGAAAACAACAATACAGTTTACAATAAATCCGTGGGTGACTTTTAGAACCCCTGGCCCTTAAGAGCATCACACTGATTGGTTGCTTGTTTGGGGCATGGATCTTAGCCAGTTGGTGCCTTAGCTTTCCTGTTCGTAACAGGACACAATAAACACTTTCTACCTCTGGGCATGGGAAAGAGACTGAAGTAAGAACAGAATTTCATACGTTAGTGCATTTAAAGGACACGGAGTGGGGCTCACTAAGGCCCTGTGAGGTATAAGACATGTCATCACAGTCTGTCACCATCCTGAACTCACCATAGTTAGGGTCATAACCACAACACCAAGATTCCAGCTGTCTCTCATCACCAATTCCAATGAGCAGAGACAAGAACTCCCCCCCCCCCTCGCCCCGGAAAGAAAATGTTTTATTTCGTCTTATATCTTGTAGTCAGTCATCATCCGTGACAGTCAGGGCAGGAACTCAAGGCAGGAACCTGGCGGCAGGAATTAAAGCAGAGACCATGGAGGAATGTGCTCCATGGCTCCTTCAGTTTGCTGTTTTTTTTTAAGCTATACATTTTTCTCTGCTCCCCTCCCTGCCTCTCCCCTCCCCTTCAACCCTATCCCATGGTCCCCATGCTCCCAATTTACTTAGGAGATCTTGTCTTTTTCTACTTCCCATGTAGATTAGATCTATGTATGTCTCTCTTGGGGTTCTCATTATTGTCTAGGTTCTCTGGATTGTGATTTGTAGGCTGGATTTCTTTGCTTTATGTTTTGAAACCACTTATGAGTGAGTACATATGATAATTGTCTTTCTGGGTCTGGGTTACCTCACTCAATATGATGTTTTCTAGTTCCATCCATTTGCCTACAAATTTCAAAATGTCATTATTTTTTCTGCTGTATAGTACTCCATTATGTAAATGTACCACATTTTCCTTATCCATTCTTCGGTCGAGGGGCATGTAGGTTGTTTCCAGGTTCTGGCTATGACAAACAAAGCTGTTATGAGCATAGTTGAGCACATGTCCTTGTGGCACTATTGACCATTCTTTGAATGTATACCCAAAAGTGGTATTGCTGGATCTTGAGGAAGAACCGAATCTTTAAGTGTGTTTTATTCACAGGTACTGTATCTGGGACGACATCATAGAAATATTCTTTATGTCTTGTCTCCAGCCAGTTGGATATTCAAGGAGGGGAAGACAAAAGCAGTCAGTCATTCCAGAGCTCGGTGTTGCCGCTCTGGTTAGGTGACCACCTCATCCCTAAGACCGGTGTGTTTGTTCCTCTTGCCTTACCGCCTTTTGTGCATCTCCCTCATCACTCTCTCTGTATGGCTGGTTCCACGCTCCCAGGAGTGGTGTCATAAATATGACCCCATCTGTGACCTTGGTTAGTATCTGCTGGTCTTAGTCCTGTGCTCCTCTAGGTGCCATCTATACTGGGGAGCTAACTCATTAGAGTTAGTCATTAGCAGTGTGTATGTGATGAGCTACTCATAATGTGTATGTGAGATCCCTTTGACAATCTGAAGTATAATGTTTCCTTATAATATAGAATATATTATGTCCTATACATAACATATCCATATATAAAGCATATCATATATATATGCCTTATGTATATGCCATATGTAATAAATTCCAGGTACTGTATATATAATATATTCTCCACATAATATATCCTATGTATACTATGTCCTATATATAATATACCCTGTAAATTATATCCTATGTGTAATATACCAGAGTAGCCTTTTAGAACATCTACCTGAGTGTTCTGAGAGCTTTGATGAAAAGCCACATACTCAGCCCTGAGAGGTTCACGTGACTTTCTGAGTCTTGTTTTTCTTTGCCAAACAGGAGGATTAAATCCACCCTTATAAGGATGCTGTTGGAACTACATGTAATACCACAAAAAGCCCAGCACATAGATGCATCAAATGCCGTGAATAACACTGCCAATAGGGGTACTTCTTGAACAAAGGCTACACCAAAAGAAAAGAGATACTTATAGCAAAATAAGAAAAAAATGCCATACAGACTTTCTTCTTTGAAGTTCCTTTTAGGCTTCAGTGTGAAGGAAGAGGGCATTCCGTGATAGGATGGTGGGAGAGGAAATGCTTCTTGCTGGATCCCCCAAGGCTCTGCCAGCTTTTAGAATGCAGGGCAGTCGTGCAAGCCTGGCTAGCTAGGTTTAATCTTTGGATCTCAGGTAAGGTGGAAGGAGAAAAGCAACCTCAAAAGGTTGACCTTTGAGCCCCTTGTGCATTTTTGATAAAAATATGTCTTATGTAAGTATGTGACATGTTTATATAGAAAAATTAAAGGTTGCTTATCTGAAATTCAAAGTCAACTGGGTATCCTATTTTCTCTGGTAATCTATAGAGGAGACCAATATATATCCTGGGATTGTGTCTGATGTAGAAATGGAAACACACACACACACATGTGTACATATACACACATGCAGACACTGAATGCACGCACACACACACACACACACACACACACACACACACACACACACTTCCCTCTCCAGTACTGCAGACTGAACCCAAGGCCTCATGTATGCTAGCCAAATGCCTTCCTACTGAGATACGTTTCTGGTTGTAGCACTTGGAACAGACTAAAGTGGAGGTACTGAGTTGCTGAGCTGTGGTCTGGGCCCTGGAGTGCTGCAACTTGGCTAAGTTTACACAGCCTGGCCCATACAACAGTGGGGAGCTGGGCTATTTTGGTAAGGGTTGCTGTTGTCTCAGTGATGTGCCCTTGCAGATGGGTCTGTACAGAATGGAAGTGTCCCCTCTTGCTACAAACAAACTCACCCAGCACTGCATGTCTGGGGCTTCCTGGACTTCCTGATGGTTTGGGGAAGTGAGGCAGACTCTGTTGGATCCTGGGACAGCAAGTATCTCATGTCTATTTGTTGTAAACTTTTTCTTTTGTAAACAATGTAATTGATCTATATTACTATAAAATCCATGAACTTTAAGTGTATAAATGATGATCTTTAATAACTTTATTGAGTTTTGCTACTATCACCACAATCTAGTTTTAGGACATTTCTATCGCATCCAAAAGGTTCCTTTTGCCTGCTTATCAATGACCCTCATTCCCACCCAGCCCCAGGCAACAACTGATCTCTTCTGTCTGTATCACTTTTTCTAGAAACTTCCAAGAAAGAGAATCACTTAGTATATTTTACTTGGGTTCATCCACATTGGAAACCTATTTTTTTAAAGACTCAGTTTATTTAAAAGTTATGTGTTGTGTGTATGGGTATGTGCATGTGGCCTTAGGGGCCAGAAGAGGGCATCAGATCCCCTGCAACTGGAGTTACAGGGGCTGTGAGCAGCCAGACAAGAATATTGGGAACTGAACTCGAATCTTTGATAAGAGCAGTAATCACTCATAGCCCTGAGTCATCTCTCCATCTTCTTGTGTTGTGGGATAGAGGCCCAAAGACTACTCGGCATGACCAAGTCTGAACTGAGAGTCTGTATTAGTGGCCAGTGACTGCCTAGAGAGAAATACTTCTCATAGAGCAGAATGAAATACATTTTATAGGGAGCTTAAAAGCTTAAAGAAGACAAAGGACGCGGGAAAACTACATACATCCTGGTTAGCAGCTGCAGGGGGAAGTAGAGCAAGCTAAGAACCTGCAGCTAGTTGTTTTTTCTTTATTTTGTAGCTAAATCAAACTCCATTTACGGATTTGAAAACTTTGTTTCCTCCGATGCCAATCAGTAGACAGCCTTTTTGTTCTTATGAACGCGAAAGAGTTTGCTAGAACATGGCATGGATATTAGGGAAGTCCTAATTTGTATGAATAGTCCTAACGGTGTGAGTTGGGATGTGGGAAGAGAGTTTAAGACAGAACTGATGGTTGATAACAGAGAGAACTCATTTTTTACGGTACAGGACTGTTTTAAATGTTAGGATTCTGTTAACTTGTATTTTTCTAGTCCGTGATCCCTTTGACTGTTTTTGAGCAGTGCTGGCACCCAGGGAGCCGAAGCTTTTGTCAGTGTATTGTGAAGCCAAGGAGTAGACTGGGGAGGAGAAACAGCTGCTTTGCAATCCATCTTATGCAAGCTCAAAATGTTGTTAAGAGTCAGAAACCAAAGTGTTCCGTGGTGATATTTTGTTTGTGAACTAACAAACTCACCTGAAGATCAGAGTGCAGAGCTAAGCCACTAGTTAGCCATAGAGGCCAGGTGTGGCGCACACACCTTTAATCCCAGCACTCAGGAGACAGAAGCAGACAGATCTCTGTGAGTTCCAGGCCAGCCTGGGCTACACCAAATTGATCCAATCTAAAAGAGAAACAGAGCCAGGCAGTGGTGGCTCACACCTTTAATCCCAGCACTTGGGAGTCACAGGCCTTTTAATCCCAGCACTAGGGAGGTGGAGATGGGAAGGGATAAGGCTGATTGGAGAGAGGAATACAAGGTGGGAGGAGACAGGAGCTCAGGGCTTTCAGTCTGAGGACTCATAGAGACAGATACCCCATTCGATCTGAGGATTTCTTAGAGGTAAGAACTAGTGCTTGGCTGCTCTGCTTCTCTGATCTTTCAGCTTTTGCCCCCCTAATATCCGACTCTGGGCATTTATTATTAAGACCGATTAGAAGTTACACAACAGTGTTCAAAAGCAAAACACTGCTTCCTGTGATGGGCATTTGTGACTTTGCATAGAATCTTTCAAAGACTTCTCAGTCTTTTGAAATGGATTGTTACCTTGGAGCCCTTCCTAACTCTCTGGGGTTCTTCAGTTTTCTTCAGTCAATCGACATTCTCTTTGCTTAAAACAATTACAAGGTGAATAAATTGGATACACTTGTTAGCTGTCTAGGAACAACTGGCTGTACTTTCGGGAAAGTGAAGGAATCCTGCAGCCTGCAAGAACAGATGTGTGGCTTGTATGAATTGAGCCTACAAAAGAACCATGTGGGAAGTGTTTGGGAGGAGAGTGGAAAATGGAAGAAAAGTGAGTCGTGGTCTGGGTGCCCAATTTATTTTGAAAGCATCCCCAGTTGTCTTTTGTAGGTCTTTCTCTCCCTATTTACCGGTTCATGTTTACCCAGGACTTAAAGAACATGCTGGCCACAGTGACTGGCTCAGAGAATGGAAGCTGATGGTCCTGAAGACCTGTGCTTTCTACTTGATGTGCACCCTCTTTTGGACTTGGATAGGGAGGTTTGGGATGGGATCTCTGGTTTTCTGCTGAAGCCAGTGTTGGGACAGAATCCAGTGTCCTTGGGTACTCCCTCAGTTGTTTTTCTCCTTGATGGACCAAATTCCAGACAAGGAGTGACTTAAGGAAAGATGCATTTTCTCCCAGACTTGGAGGGCACAGACCACCATAGCGGGGAAGGGATGGTGGCAGGAGCGGCTTGAGCTGAGGCAGAGGGAATATAATGGTTTCTGTTCTCATCTGGGAGGATCAATCAAAAGAGAGAGGGAGAGGGGTAAGAGGAGGGGGAGGGGAAAGAAGGGGGAGGGAAAGAGGGAGAAGAAGCACCGGAAGTAGGGCAGGGCTATCCCTCCAGAAATCTTCCTCTAGCCAGACACCACAACCTTGGGAACATCATCATCCAGGAACCAAGCACAGGGTTGGGGACGCGGGTGGAGTGGGTGGGCGGGAGTGACCACTTGGGAACATGTCTTATTCATTATTACCTGGGTGGAGTGGGTGGGCGGGAGCAGCCACTGGGGAACAGATGGAACCAAGCACAGGGTTAGGGGCGTGGGTGGAGGGTGGGCAGGGGTAGCCGCCGGGGAACATGTCTCATTCACCGATTCTGGTTTTCCACACGAGAGGGACCTGCTTCAGGAAGAAGCCAAAGAAAAGAAAGACATCCCAGGATCTAGAGAAAGTGTTGTGTGACAGCACCCCAGTCCTTAGATATAGACGGTTTAAATAATCTCACTCTCCAACTGACAGGCCCTTGACTCAGTCTCAAACAAATTGAAGCTGCCAGAATTTGACTGGAAAAAAAAAAGAACATGACAGGCTGTCTCTTATTCCTCAGCGTGTGGCTCAAACTCTTTTTGTATTTCTTTTTTTATTTTTTACTGGCTTTAGAACATAGCACATAATTTGCATAAATTTCTATTTTTTCAGATCTGCAAAGGGTCTCCTATAGCCCAGACTGCCCTTAAACTTGGCATGTGGTTGAGGATAACCTTGAGTTTGCTTCCCCGTCTCCACCTCCCAAGCATTAGGGTTTCAGTGGTGCATCTCCACACTGAACTTTTTGGCAAGGGTAGGGGTGGGTGAGTTGGGGGTTTATGAAGAGAAAGATCATGGGTGTGGCTTCTCATGGGCACGAACTGCCTCACATCTGTTGACTTTTTCTTCTACACGTTCTGCCTGCCCGCTTGTTTTTGTCCCTTCTGGAGTTTTCTGACAGTTTTTTTTTTTTTTTAATAACTGATGGAGTCATCTAGAGTGAATGACTCAGAGGATGGCCTATTTGCTAGTGATTCACATCCACGCTTCGAATGCCAGTAAATCATTGGCTTCACCTCACCTCAGACAAGCTGGTACCACGCAGACAGGGGCTGTGGAAAGATGATGAAGATAATTCCCCCCAAAGGACAGCTCAAAACAGTTTTATTTAGTTATGACCCTTTGGACTTCCCAGGACATTTCCTTGGGCAGAGAGAGAGAGAGAGAGAGAGAGAGAGAGAGAGAGAGAGAGAGAGAGAGAGAGAGAGAGCGCCCCTGGGACCTTGCTGAAATGTAGACTCACAGGGTTGGGGCCAGGCCTGGCGCTCTGCATTTCTAACAAGTAATAGCTTAGCAGTGATGCTCGAGGCTGAGACCAGTACTTGGCCCAGCAAAGCCTCCCTTGTCAGAGATATGAGGGCAAGATGGGACAATTTCTCACAGCTGAAAAATCAATCACAGCAAGGGCGACTTTCCTGGTGAAGCAAATGTATTGACTGTGTCTCGGTCTCTCTCTCTCTCTCTCCCTCTCCCTCCCCCTTCTCCTCTCTCTCTCTCTCCCTCTCCCTCTCTCTCTCTCTCTCTCTCTCTCTCTCTCTCTCTCTCTCTCTCTCTCTCTCTCTCTCTCTCTCTCTCTCTCTCTCTCTCTCTCTCTCTGTGTGTGTGTGTGTGTGTATCTGTTAGCCTGGTTGGCCAGCAAACATGAGGCTTCACCATCCCCACCTCTCCAGCACAATGGTTATAAGTGTGCACCACCATACCAATGGCTCCAGGGAGTGAACTCAGGCCCTCCTGCTAACAAAACAGGTACTTTACTGACTGAGCTCTCTCTCCAGCTTGTGACTGGTGACTTTTAATAAAATTAAAAGTAAGGACTAGCTAAGTGAGTCAATGGGTGCTGGGCTGTAGTGCAACACCTGCTCTATGTGCTATAGTATGGTTTGAGAGTCGGGCAAGGGGCTGTAGATTGAAACACACAGACAGACAGACAGACAGACAGACAGACAGAGACATGGATGCCAAGAATGCCCCTTTATTGTGTTCCAGGGCAGCTAATATAGGGTCTCCTTGACTAATAATGCCCATGCCCTAACTCTCAGCAGCAAACCCACCAGAAACCACTCCCCTGCCATCAGGAACCCCTGAGGGTCTCATGCTCAGAGCAGCTGCAAAACAAGTTGTTTGCTCAGAGAAGCTGCAGAAAAACAAGTTGTTTACTTCAGCAGGCAGGGGGTCACAGGAAATGCAGGGTCTAGGGGTCCACAGTCCCCGACACTAAGCAATACTCTAAGGGAGATCCATGATCTCCTGTGGATGGTGTCCTTGAAACACCTCATCAAATGCTTAAGCTGGCTGCTAGAATCGTGCCAAATTTTCTTGATGAAGAGACAGAAATTGCCTAATTCTGGGGAGATGGAGTGAGAAGCAGGGCCCAGTTTGAATTCATTTGAAACCATACGGCAGGCCCTGCTCACCATTCTTAATCCATCTGAAGGAATTAAATAGGCAGTCTCAAGATCTCATCTGGTCCTCAGATGTGCTCTGAGTCTTCAAAGTACCAGGTGCATGCAAAGGGGTGACCTTAGAAGGAAGGGGATGGATCCAACCTCTCGGCACACTTCTAGTGTGGATTGGTCCTGGGAAGAGGGAAGAGGCTGATGAATACAGAGCCTCTCCTACTCCACCATGGTGGGAATGTGGTGAGAAGCTCTCTGTGGGTTTATTATGTGTGGACACTTGAGCCCCTGCTGACCGTGCTGTCCTGGAAGGCTGTGGAACTTGTCGGAGGCGGGACCTCACTGGAGGAAGTGAGTTGCTGGGGTGTGTGCCTGGTCCCATTTCCTGCCCTCTCTGCTTCCTGATCTGCTGCGAGGTGAACAAGCAGCCCCACTCGCCTCCCGCCACAGAGCCACTGTGTTGCCACAACTTCCCGGCAAATACGGAGTTGTTCTAGTTTTGTTTCTGTTGCTACGATTTGGATTATAATTCTGTGTCACAGTCTCTCATTGTAGGAAAGTCAAGGCAGCAACAACTTGAAGTAGGGAGTCACATCCGATCAAGGGAGAACGAGAACTGATGAATGTGTGCTTGTGCTCATATTGCCTCCTTCCCTTCTGTATAGCCCATTACCCAGACCTAGAGAATGCTGCTGCTCGCTTTTAGGCTGGATACACCCACACCAATTAAGACAACCCAGAGACCTGCCCACAGACCGGCCTGATTTGGGCAGCCACTGAGATTCTTCCTAGGAGATGCCAGATCATGTTAAGTGGCAAATGGGCAGTCACAGAGTGTAGCCCTAAAGTAAATCGCTCTTAAGTCGCTATGACCGAATGGTGACAAGAAGCAACGTAAGAGAGACCATGGAGGACTGCTGCTTCTGGCCTTTCTCTCCAGCCTATGTTCAGGTAGCTTTCCTATACAGCCCAGACCCACTGCACCAGGCATTGGGCCACCCTCTGTGATCTGTGTTCTTCCACATAATCATCAGCTAAGAAAATGTACCACAGGGAGGACCTTGGACTTAACATAGTGAAGGGAACCCTGATGGCTCTTTGTCTTGGAGAGGGGTGGAGTGGGGGTATGGGTGGAAGGGAGGGGAGGGAAGGGAGAGGAGATGGAAATCTTTAATAAAAAAAAAGAAAAAAAATGTACCACAGACTTGCTTGCAGGCCAGTCTGGGTGGGGGCATTTTCTTAATTGTCTTCCAAACATGACTCAACACTCTGGGCATCCCTTGTGAGTGACAGAGGTCACCCTTGAAGTCCGACTTCCTTCCCCAAAGCCTGGATCCATTGCTCAAAAAGCCACTCATGCGTGCATTTTGCTGAAGATTTTATCGAGAGAGAGAGAGAGAGAGAGAGAGAGAGAGAGAGAGAGAGAGAGAGGGAGGGAGAGAGAGAAGGTTTGCTTTTGTTTCCCATATCAAAATCCCTCTCCTCCCTTCTTCCCCCCAGACAGCCTCTGCGGCACCCCGGTGTTCACTTGCTATGGGTCTCAACCTACAGGCCCTTGGTGTGGAGCCTCCTGCTGGAGTTCTCTGAGCCCCCAGCCGAGAGAAGCACATCTGCTCCTGAAAACACAGCTGCCTGGACAGCACGGGCCATGGAGAGACAAGATTGACAAGGCATGGCAAGGGGTCTGTTTGAAATCTTTTGCTGGCTGAGGGTCAAGAATTCTAAAAAAAAATTTGCTGGGAAGACTGCCTTCATCAAGATGATACTGTCCAAACCTTAGTGTTTCCCGGGTCTCATCAGCACCCAGGACAATCTGTGTGCAGTTCTTCTAGCAATCCTGGGGCACCAGGAGAGGAGAGTGTCCCAACATACTGGCATGCTGGCAGTGATTCTAAGGTTCTGATTTTGTCCCACACCTCAAGTAAACATGTCTCTCTGTGTGCGCTGCCTTTAGATGTTTTATGTGGCTGCTTTCGGGCCAGCCAGGGCTTGTGCATGGGTTACAGCCTTCAGCCCCTTTGTTTGTTTCATGAGACAAGGATCCAGCCTCACCTAGGCTGGCCCCAGTGTGTAGTCACCATCCTTCCTCCATCTCCCGGGTGCTGGGATTGCAGCTGTGAACCACCATACTCTGCACTAAGTGCCGAGCCACGCTAAAGGCCAAGAGTGTATGTGACTTTTGATCTGGACCTCACTTCATTCTTAGCTGGAAATCTGGACTTTTCTGAGAACGTCACAAATAAAGATTGCAAACTGTTTATGGTCAGAGTACATCTTAACTGCCTTATGAACCGTGTGTAACAGCGATCCCCTGACCCAGTTGACCCCCTTTGACAGGCTCTCATTCTGTAGCCTAGGCTAGCCCACAGAGATCCTCCTATCTCAGCCTCCCACATGTACTGCCACACCTGATTTGGCTGACGGCTCCAATCAGTCTGCCTGGCAAGGCAGTGTGCCTCAGAAATCACCTCGTTTCCAAAGACAGGTGGGTTAGGTAAGAAAACAGAGACTCCCATCTCAGCAGAAGCTAAGAGATACATGCTGTTGCCTGCAGCCTCCTGGGTCCTTAGAGACCCCCACTCATGTGAAGCCAGCATTCTTGACTTAAAACATCACAGAAGAGAGAATTCCTCTAGACGAGTCAGTGATGGAAGTTTGTTAAGAAAAGACCTGTTTTTAAAAGATTTGATGTGTGTGTGTGTGTGTGTGTGTGTGTGTGTACACGTGTGCATTCTCTGTAGGTACCCAAGGAGGCCAGAAGAGGGCTCTGGAGTTGTAGAGACCACTGTGAGTTGCCTGACATAGGGACCTGAACTCTGCTTTCCTGCAAGAACAGCAAGTGCTCTTAGCAGCTGAGCCATCTCCCCAGGCCTAAGGAAAGGTTTTAACATACATTTAAGTATGGATAAAAGAGGGAAAGGAGACATGTAAGCGGGGGTAAACTCACACGGGATGGACTTGGGCATTTCAAGAGCACGATGCTGGCACTCTGCCCCTTTTCACTCGGTGGAAGAGGACAGCAGATCACGAGTCACCTCACGTCATCTACTGTGGCCATTTATTCATAGTGAATCCGTTCTGCAAATGTATAAACTCCGTGTGATAAACAAGCTGGACTGTGCGCAGCCCTTCAGTCTTCTCTCTCAGACCCCTCCAGTCTCCATCTGTCTGGCCTCTCCCATCCTCCCGCCATGACTTTGGCCTCTGAACAAATAGTATAACTTGTCTCTAAATGTCAGGATGCTGGTGACTACATGTGACCATCACTGACTAGCTTGCTAACGTAAAATGTATGATTAATGTTAGCTTCAGGCACAGCTGGATCCTGGTTCTCAAATGTTAGCAGCGGGAGTCTCTCGTCTCCCTTCTGCCGGCCTTCCTGGATGATGAGTGTTGACTGCATCCTCAGACAAATGAGGCTCATCCCCACCACCTGGGAGTCCCATACAACTTGATAGCCAATGGCCCAGCAGGGAGCGCCTCTTTGGTTTTGCTATTTTTTTTTTTCAGACAGAGTCTTACTCTGTAGCCCAAGCTGGCCTCAAATTCATAATGCTTCTCACCTTTTAGCCTATTCAGTACCATTAGCAGGGGTTCCCTGTGCTGTCTGGGATCAAAGGCATATCTGCTTTGGACAAGAGATGGAAGACATCAGTCTAGTAGGTATAGCTCAGGCAGGCACCTGGGGCTGTGCAGGTGGGCAGGCAGTGGTGGGGTGTCTGTGTCCCCTGTGTTGGCAATGAATAAGTGAAGTGCACACCTAATTAGTCTGAATAATAAAAACTGGAGTCAGATATTAGGGGGCAAAAGCTGAAAGATCAGAGAAGCAGAGCAACCAAGTACTAGGTTCTTATCTCTATGAAAGAAATCTCAGACTGACGGGGTTGAGCTCCTGTCTCTGTCCGGCCTTATCACTGTCCAGACCTCCACACCTCTATGGTTAACTAGTGGCTAGATCCACCCTCTGATCTCCAGGCAAGCTTTATTTGTCAGAACACAAACAAACTATCACAACAGAGAAGAATGAGTGTTGAAAGCCACCCACAACATCTGGTTCCGCCATCCCTGAAGGCAGCAGGTCAATGACCAGACAGTCAATCAAGACAATGACAAGAGTCACACTGGGTCCAGAGCTGGGTCTGGTCCCCACCCATCCTGAACCTAGCTCCCAATTCCCATTATTCTACACCCCTGTGATGTGGGGGTGAGGCCAACAGCTTCTTTCTTGGTAAATGGAGTCCATCAGAGTCGCTCCTGTGACACTTGTCCATGAGGAGCACCTGTGGCATTGTTCTGTGTCCCCTTGCATTTCTAGCGGGACACGGCAAGCCCCCAGGACACAGCCACACCAGGGCGTCAGTGGAGCAAACAAGAGTAAAAAGCAAATGGGGAACCTGGCAGGGCCGAGGGCCTGCGTTCTGCAGTGCTCAGAACACTGAGCTCGTAGTGGGTGCTGTCCGGGGAATTCGCTTTGGTCTGAGCAGCTTGCAATGTCAGCCTCAGTCTCCACCCATGCGCAGCTGGCAGCAATGGAGATGGACAGGCATGCATGGTGTGATACGAACCAATGAACGGCATTGCAGAGGAGAAAGTCAGCAGAACCTTTCTGTATGTACCACTCTTCCCTGGAAAATGTTCCGCAAGGAGGGGGGGCCGTTGAGATGACTTACTGGGTAAAGATGCTTGCTATCAAGGCTGCTGACCCGAGTTCGAGTCTCTGGACCCTCACAGTAGAAGGAGAGAACTGACTCCCACAAATTGTCCTCTGGTATCCACACATGTGCCATGCAAGCATTGGCACCCCCCCCCCACACACACACCAATTTAAAAGAACATGGTCTCTCGGCAGGCAATCTACACAGTAACTTTTTTGTTAGCTATGTCAAAATATTCCATCAAGATACTTCAGCCATACTGTGGGGTGAAGGTTTCTTTTCGCTTCTCACATCTCCTTACCGTTGCCTGTCTTTCCACCCAGCCTCGGTCTCACGCACAAGCAAGCCCCAAACTCCCACAAAATAAATTAATGAATAAATAAAAATGTAATAATTGTAAAGTCGTGGCGGTAGACGCCTTTAATTCCAGACTCAGGGGTCAGAGGCAGGCCGATCTCTATGTTTCTGCAGCCAGCATGGTGTTCTGCAGCCAGCCAGGCCTACACAGTGAGACCTTGTCTTGATAAATAAATAAACAAGTAAAAAAGAAACACCACTGAGATCGCTTAATGAGCCTTTATAAATAAGCCAAGAGACAGAACGACAGCAGCACACCCGCCTCCCTCTAGGACAAATACATGAGAAGTTGGTGATACAATAAACCATAGCTAAGAGCTGCTGGTGGCATCTCTTGGTGTTTGGTCAATGAGCAGAAGGTTGACATTCTGTTCTGAGAGGTCTTGGCCACTGGGGGAGGGTGTCCATAGGGCTACTCACAACCTATATGACATAGAGTGAGCACGCATTTTGCACCAATTGTGCGTCAGCTACGACACAAGAGTTTTTCATATTTATTTTGCTTTGCATGTGTGTGTGTGTGTGTGTGTGTGTGTGTGTGTGTGTGTGTGTGTGTGAATGTAGGGACAAGAGATCAATCTTGGTTGTTGTTCCCCAGTCACTGTGTTCTTTGGTTTTGGGGGCAGGGTCTCTCCCTCTCTCCCTGCCTTGGGGCTCACTGTTTCAGTCAGACTGGCTGGATTGCAGACCCCAAGGATCCTCCTGTCTTCGTCGCTTACTGAGATTATTAATCACATGCCACCATCTTAGCTTTCTCACGTTGGTTCTGGAAAGTTGAACTCAAGTCCTCATGGTTCTGTAACAAGCACTTAACCAACTGGGCCACCCCCAACCCCAGCTGACCTTTTCCCCCTGTGCTGGGAATGAAATTCAGAGCTTTGCGCATGGCAAGCAAGTGCTTTACCACTGAACCACCCTCCAACCCTTTCCTTCTTTTTCTTTAGAGCTTCCCTTGAATCATAGCTGCAGAAGGGAATCACCCAATAAATGAACTCCAAGGATCATTGTGCAGCAGGTGGAAGACACAGGACACAAACATGGGTCTGAGTTTGGAGACTGGAAATCCAATTCCAAAGAGGAATCTGGGAATTAAGGTGTTGGTTGCTTACATTGTTAAATTTGGGGTTCTCTGTTGTTTACATGGTTGAATTTCTAGTTCTCTCTCTGTTGCTTACACTGTTGGATTTGGTGTTCTATTTCCATCACGATATTCCTAGTTTATCTCAGAGCCTGGGAGGTAGGTGAGCAGATGAACTCACTGGTTGAGTTCCCTGGCAGAAAAGCCTGCAGGGCCCAGGAGCTTTTACTGAGGCCCTTCGGCCCATCCTAGGTGGCTGCGTACAGCCAGTATCTCTGTGTCAAAGTGACACATTCACCATTATGCCACTGGCCTCTTAAGCTAATGGGTCATCTAATCAAATAAGTGACACTCTTTCCCAGGGGCAGTGACATTCACCCATGTCACCTTGCCAGCAGGCGCAGAGCAAGGCCTCCACGTGAGGTAGTCTTCATCCGGCACTCCTGCGAAAGGAAGAGATGAGAGAAAGCACCATGCAGTGGCTCTCTCCTGTGGTGACCTTGCCCTCCAGGGGCATTTGACAGTGTCTGGAACCATTACTGTTAAATGGCATAACTTTATGGTGTTCCTGGCATCTTGGGAGGTAGAGACCAGAGCTGTTGCTCCATACCCTGCCTGGCACAGGATGCAGAGAAGGATATGGCTCCAAATTGATGTCTGTGGTGCGGAGACTGAGGAACTCTGGTGGGATGCAGTGCCAGGCTTCCCTGCAGCTGCTCCAAGAATGACCAGGCTCAATGAAAGGATGTCAGTCACTAGATGGCTTGAAAATGCCTCTCCTGGGATTAGATGTGTGCGCATGTGCACGCGTGCATGTGCATGTGTGTGTGTGTGTGTGTGTGTATAAAGGCTAGTGGTCAACCTTGGATGTCCTCTTCAGTTACTCTCCACTTTGATTCTTGAGCCACTTTGATTTGAAACTTGCCAGTTTGGTTAGATTGGCTGGCTGGCTTGTGAGCAGAATATAACTAAATATTCACCCAAGCACGAGGACCCCCAGTAGGTTACATTCTCCTAGTTGGAATTGAACATGTACTTTTGCTTGTTTGAGACAGGGTCTCACTGAGTAAATCAGACCAAGCTGGAGCTCTGCCTGCGTCTGCCTCCCCAGTGCTGGGATTAAAGGGGTGCACCACCAAGCTAGACTTGAACATCAGTCACTTGTTCCATGACCACTTTCTTTTCTTCTTTTTATTTTTGTGGATTTCATATCACACATTCTGATCCCATTCATCCCCCTGTCCCTTCAGACCCTCTCTCTGCCCTTGCACCCTCCCCTCCAAAATAAAATAATATTAAAAAATAAACCCCAAGCCCAAAATCAAACCAACCAACCAACCAAACCAACAAAATCCTGCTGTGGAAGCTGCAGTGTGACACAGTGAGTCACACAGTAGACCCTTAGGTCCATACATCTTTACCTGTAAGTGTTCACTGCAGTGAGTCATTGCTCTGGTTCGAGGCTGCTGACTTCTGCCACACCATTGATAGTGGGTGCTCACTGGGACACCTCAGGGATGTCCTGCTGTTGCCCTGTGTCATGGAAATGCTGCAGCGTTGGATCTGCAGGTCCACCCTCTTCACATGCTCTAGCAGTTCACAGATGAGGTGGACGTTGGTGTGGGTTAACTCATAACCTTGGTTCTGGGCCCACCAGCTGTCCTTCATCATCATCACCTGGGTGAGCTAGCTCTCCGGGAGTGCCCAGCTAGCACACCAAATGCAGCAGGCAGCAGGAGAGGGGCGGTTCTCCTGCTCTCATGCCCCTGGGTCCCACTCACCTGTACTCCCACCACCAGGGCCAGCTCTACTGTTTGGCCTAGGTGAGGAGCAGGGCTGCTCTCCCAAGTACTGTAGTTGGTGAGGGCAGGGGTCAGCTCTTCTGCTCTCATGCCCCCAGGCCATCTCTCCTGCCTGCCACAGGCTGCAAGGGGCAGCGGGGAAAGATGGCATCTCTCCTTCACCCACTCCACTGGATGGCAGATGAGGGGTGGGCCCAGATCTCCCACGCATGCTCACGGGGCCAGATCACCCGGGCCCTGTCAACAGGGTGAGGTCCACTGTGCTACCTGGGCAAGGTTCAGGGCCCACTCTTCTGAGTGCTGCAGTCAGTTACAGGCAGTGTTGGCTCTCCCACTCTGCGACCCGGGGACCAGCTTTCCTGACTGCAGTAGGTGTTGTATTTAGAAAAAGCTGCTCATGAGAGAAAGACGCCATATGGAAGAGCTCAGGTGAAGGGTTTCTTTTTCTAATTGGTGGAAAGTGAACGAGGAAAGGAGGGGAGGGGAGACCAGCTTCTGGGGATAGGAGTGGCAGAAGAGAAGAGGAGAGAGAGAGAGAGAGAGAGAGAGAGAGAGAGAGAGAGAGAGAGAGAGAGAGGAGAGGTGGGAGGTGGGTGGGGCCCTTTAAGGGAGAACATAGTGAATGTGCACAGGAGGTGCTCTTAGTGGCTACAGTTGAGGATGCACACCCCAAGGTCTGGCCAGTACAGATGCTTGAATACTAACAGTAGGTGTTGAGAGGTGAAGGGTCATCTCTCCCTTGATCTTGCCACCGCTGACAGACAGGTAGTTCTCACACCTTCATGGCCGACTCACCTGCACCCCAGTCAACAGGGTCAACTCCATTGTGTTGCTCAGGTAAGGTGCAGGGCCTGCTCTCCTGAGTGCTGCAGTTGGTGAGGGGCAAGCCCAGCTTTCCCTAGTGCTGCAGCCAGGGAGGGACGGGGCTGCAGCCAGGGAGGGACAGAGCCATCTCTGTGTGGCCCCATTCTCACTGCCTTCAGTAGTAACAGGAGCCACAGACCTCACCACAGAACGTGGCTGTGGCAAAGTCACGGACCCAGACATGGCCCCTGACAGCATCCCAGGCCCAGATGATACCATGGGCTCCGTCTGGCAGCACGGGCCACTCAGATCCATATGGCCCTAGCAGTGGCACAACCCTCAGGCACTAATATGGCCCTAGGTGGTGGCCCAGACCCCTGACGTCCATGTGGTCTTTGGTGGCAACACAGACCCTGGCTGCCTGGACCAACACAGACCCAGAAATGGTCCTTGGCAACAGCCTGGGCCTGGATGTCACCATCGATGACTGTTTTCTTGATTTAGTGAAAGACCCTGGCGGGAATCAAATAAACAAAAATGTACACCAGCAATAACACATCTAAGGAGACAGTGAGGATGGGAATGGGCACAGTAGTGGTAAGATGTGTTATAGAACAAGGAGGTGGAAATGCTGGGTCTCACTTAGAGAGACTCAGCAGGGAAGGCTTGTGTCTCTGAGAGCTGATGTGGGCTGAATGAGAAGGACCTAATTACAGGCAGGTCTGGAGGAGAGGTTCAGGTGGCAGAAACCTCAGCAGCAAAGGCCTGGGGCATGGAGGATTTGAGTCTAGAGAACAATGGGGAGGAAGAATTCCCTCGAGGGCGTGGGAGCCACAGAGATCACACTTCGGACTCCTACTTCAGGGGAAGAGCTGAGATTTTCCTAAGATGCATGGGAAACCCTCCAGAGTGCTGAACGAGACCTCGCTATGTTCTGCATTTTGCTTTCCAATTGCACAGCTGCTGCGTGGAGAATAGATCTTAGAGGAGGCCGGAGCGCGTGAAAACTGTCTCAGCCAAAGAGGCCGAAACCTCAAGATTTATAGAAAGGTATTAAATCTAACCATAAAAGATCAGCTTAAATTTGAAAGACATCAGTTAACTAAAGGATTACGATTATGGTACGCTTTGATTTCTGGAAGTTAAGGACTTTCATTGCCTTTTGTTGGAGGGAAGGAGGGAGGGGGAGGGGAGGTGGGGAAGAGGGAGAAGAGGAGGGAGAATATATATACATATATCCATAAACATACACACATATGTACATACATATATACATAAACACATGCGCACATGCGCGCGCACACACACATACATATATATCCCTGGCACCAAAGGAAAGCCATTGTCTATTACCTCAATTACCTGGACTAGGATGTGGCAGTCCTTACCTTCAGGGCTCCTCTTGGTTAGCATCCACTAAAAATCATTTACTTTAACTTCAGGTCCACAGAAAAATGGAAAAGATTGTGTTGAAATTGCATGTTAAGAGGAAGGCCACAATCACGTTCAGTGTTTACTGTGTAGGTGGGTGGCCCCACATAGAAAATTACAAACACCACTTCCAATATATAAATTTATATATGTGTGTGTGTGTGTGTGTGTGTAAAGAGAGAAAGAAAGAGAGGGAAAGAGAGGGAGTGTGAGGGAAGGGAGGGAGGGAAAGAGAGAGAGAAGGAGAGAGAGAGAGAGAGAGAGAGAGCGAGAAAGAGAGAGAGAGAGAAAGAGAGATGCACCTTCCTTGGTTCAGGCAGAGTCCTGCCATGGGTACTCTAAATCGGGTGGGGGTGATGCATCTTACTCCCCCAGTCCCAGCATTCCATGGGTCCCCTCATAAAGATCTGAGATAGATTGTAGAGGAGACAGGGCCAGCAGCACCCCCAACTTCCAGGGTTTTTCCCCCGAGGAGAGGAAGCCAGTGAAAGCCTGCCGAGACCCCGACTCACCTCTTTCGTGCTTCATGGGGCCACATATGATTTTGGAAAATTGTACTAAGTAAATAATTAATTGTATCCCTTTATCCTAACTAATCTTCCTGGAAACTCATCAAGTGTTCAGGAAGTGGGGAGCTGTGTGTTAGAGCCTTCTTCTGCAGGAGTGCAAACCTTTAATGCCATTCAGATCTAACCCAGCCACCCCTCCAGCTTGCACGAAGAGGGTACTGTGGCTCACGCACTGGTTACTTTGCCCGTTGCCGTGACCAAACACCTGACAAAAATCAACATAAGGGATGGGGTTATTTTTCTCCCTAGGTAAAGGGTGTAGGTTCCATTACGGTGGGAGAGTCACTGTGGCAGGTGGCTGAGGTAGCTAGCCATGCGTCCTCCACAGTCAGGAAGGAACGGACAGGAATTGGAACTGGGCTTCCTGATTACTTCCTCCACTTAGGCCCTAATTTGAGACATCCAACATTAAGACAGTCTTCCAAAATAGCACCTACCAATTGGGGATCAAGTGTATAAACACAGGAGCTGTGGGGGACACTTCACATGGGACCACAGCAGGGTTGATGAGGTGACAGGGGCTGCAGAGCTGCAGATAAGACTCTCTCCGTCTGTACCTGTCTGCCGAGTTCTCCCAGAAATCCCTTTAACCTGAATGGCAGAGATCTCATTGTAACTCGCAGGCAGTCATGGCATCGTCTTGTAGGCTGTTTCAAGTGTCTGAGCAGTAAGAGCCCAGAAAGTTCTTTCTCAGTTGTTGGCACAAGTCAGCAGGCCCTGCACCAGGCTTGTTTGAACGTCTTCTGTGCCCAGTCTACTGAAATGTGGTCCTCTGACCAGCAGCCAAATCCCGGGGGGAGTCAGATACAGCAGAATACTCTCTCAGGACCCCATTCAGACCTACAGAGTCAGTGTATGCCTGAGGGGACTCTTGGGGTGCTCTTGTCAGAGTATACCTCCAAACTGATGCTCACAGTGAGAACTAGGACCCATTTGATTGTGGAAATCCATTGACAGCAACATGTTGGTGCCAAAAGATGTCAGCACGGGGACAGAGGACACGCCCCACATTCTCAGCATCCTTTTAACCCCACAGGACCACATGTGTTCACACCCAAAATGACCACTTAAAAGTTTTCTGACAGGCAAAGATGAAACAATGTGAGAAATGATCAAAAAACAGAAGTGATCTTTATCTTGTTTACGTAGAGCAAGGACATTGCAATTCCTATAGCTGGTCCTATAGTTTCAATTTTCCGTTTTCCAGATTTGCTTCCTGAGTAGCAACCAATATTTTTTTGTATTTAGTGATTTAATTAAAATAGTGAGAACTGACAGTGGCTGAGAGCCGGAGGCCTGGAGGTTTAGGAAACTAAATGGGAGCGATTTAGTTTGGCTGAAGGGAATTGGACTAGGCAACACTGGCTTTCCCACTAATGTTACTTTCAAGATTTGTTTATTTTTATTCATATATATGGGTCTTTTGCCCGAATGCATGTCTGTGTACCACCTGCATGCCCTGTCCTCGGAGTCCAGAAGAGAGTGTGAGATCTGGAACTGGAGTTACAGATGTACGTGAGCCACCATGGAGGTGCTCGGACAAGAGCAGCCAGTGCTCTTAACTACCAATCTATCCCCCCAGCCCTAAACACACTTTAATTTTAACACCTCACACTTAGATCCTGTACTGTGTCCATGTGCAGGAGGCACAGCATGCCCCAGGGCCGCAGCACAGCATCACACGTGTTCAGTGGTCACAGGAGCGGAAGCCTTTATTATCTCTGAGCATCACAATCAAAGCGAGGAACAAACGGTGCGTACTACCGTGTTAGCAGGAGCAGTTCAAGCACATCCCTCCACCCCCGTGTATTGGAGGAGGAAACCACAAACAGAGCGGGAGGCACTAGCTGAACTTATCTAGGGCAAGAAGGGATGAAACACAATCTCTCTCATGGATACTGTTTAAATAACTACTTGATAGACATATAGTTACCAGGAGGGGGGAAACGAGCTTGGGAGGAAGGAAAGAAGGGATCTGGAAGCAGACCCAACTGCTTGAGCCATCATCAACGACAGCAAAGCAGTTTGTAGTGAAACGCTCACCCTCCTGCAAGCAGACAGCAATAGCAGAGATCCCCCTTTTCCGAGTAGCATCTACCTTGATATGATCAGGTAGCAAAGTCCAAGGATGCAGCAGGGACCTCTCACTGGCCATGGCACTTTGATTTACTAGGCTTTGAAACTCAGATTTAATGAACGAAACCCCAACAATAATAACAACCCCGACAATAGCGCAGAAAGAAGGGAGTCGCGTGTCCATGCTATTTTTGCAAGGGGGAGGCTGGCATGAATGTGAGTGCTGGAAGGGAGAAATGAGCATCACATCGTTTTTACACAGTGGTAACCACATGAATGGAAACGCAGCCTCTCTCAGAACGCGTGCAAAGCTCTCCATGTAGCAGACAGCTGGGGGTGTAGCTCTGAGCAGGTTTGCTTGCCAGAGATCTGAGCACACGTTCTGGTCACAAGAGCCCTCCTGGATGGCTTGGCTTGGAGCACAGTTACTGGCACAAAGCAGGGGAGCAGGCAGGAATCAAGAGCCCCGGGTGCCCAGCGGTGAACACAGACGACACCCAGGGCAGCCTTCGCTGTTTCTTCCAGAGACCATGTGGGAGATCAGACCCCGACTTACCCATGCGTAGATCTTCACAGACAGCCTATACTCTGTCATTTTCCCTTTGCCAAGGGCCACCAGCGTACAGATGAAGCCAAGCACAGCCACAGCATTCTGTATGTCCCTTCTGAGTGTTGTTTTTTGTCTCTAAGCCCCCTGGCTAGATATGGAGCTCCTCCGCTGGCACCCTAGCCCAAGTTCATGCCATTGCAGCCGCAGAGAATCTCCTTGAACGTGTTGCGCAGCTCCAGGCTGCGAAAGGCGTAGATGAGGGGGTCGATGACAGAGTTGCACATGATGAGGACCAGGTAGGTGTTGAAATGGGCCGTGTAGCAGATGCAGTAAGGGTTGGTGGGGCAGGTGATGATGAGGACCAGGTGGAGGAAGAAAGGTGCCCAGCAGAAGATGAACACCCCCAGCAGGATGGTGATGGTGACAGCCCCCTTCATGCACGAGTGCTGCTGCGGGGCCACCCCATGAGCCGGCGGCAGCGCAGCAATGCGCTGGACGTGGAGCCTGGCAAAGAGGAACATGTGGATGTACAGGGTGCCCATGAGGAGCACCATGGCGAAGAACATGGTGATGAGGCACACGATGACCATCTTGCTCTCGGAGTAGATGATGAACATCACACCGCAGATGCCACAGCAGAGCCAGATGGCCACAATCAAGGTGAGGGCCTTCCTCACCGTCATGATGCTGTGATAACGAAGGGCATAGAAGATGGTGACATACCTGTCCACGGCGATGGCCAGGAGGTTGCAGATGGAGGCCACCAGGGAGATGCAGATCATAGAGTCGAAGATGTTGTCCATGTGCTGGATGAACTGGTCCTCCAAGGTCAGGGAGTCGCTGTTGATAATGGCGATCATGATGGTCTCCAGGGAGTTGGACACACTCACCAGCATGTCGGCTGCAGCCAGGCTGCAGAGAAAGAAGTACATGGGGGAGTGCAGGTTGCCGTTCCTCACTACAGCCAGGATCACCAGGATGTTCTCCATCAGGCTGACGATGCCCAGCCCCAGGAAGACCTCCGGCTTGATGAAGACCTGCTCGCAGAACCCGCTGCCACTCCGGTTGCTGGCAGAAGGGGCTGCAGGGGGCTCTGAGAGGTTATGCAGCATCGGATAAGCAGAGAACAGGCAACAGGAAGAGTTCATGGTTAACAGAGGCGTGAGTCCCAGCTGTGGCTCCTGAGGGTCCTGGGAAGCTTCTGGGAAACACACTCCTAGGTGTTTCTCTTGTGGATGTTGTCCAGTCTAGACTTTAGAAGGGAGGGAGAGAGGGAGAGAGAGAGAGAGAGAGAGAGAGAGAGAGAGAGAGAGAGAGAGAGAGAGAGAGAGAGAGAGAGAGAGAGAGAGAGACTTGGAGGCATAGAAAGAACTTTCCCTGCGTCTCCAACAATCAGCGCAGATCTGCTCAGCCTGCCTCATCCCCTGTCGCTCCGACCCTCTCTCTCTCCTGGGCTCCTCTCAGAGCCCCACCTGACACCGGTTGCTACAGTTACAGCTCTACTCATAGCGAGGTAGGGGATGTGGGACTTGACGCTAGATGTGAGAAGGAAGAGAGCACTCGGATCTTATGCATCGGAACTCCTACTTCATCTCCAGCGCAGCAAAGTGACCACTGAGCAGCTAGCACCGTCTGACTGACAGCAGGTCCGGGCTCTGGATTCCGTTCCACTGGGGAGGTGTGGAAGCGGACTGGCGCCCTCTGCAGGCCGGACTGCTCCCCTGCGCTCGTGCAGGTAAAGAGGGGTCGTATTCATTTCTGTGTGAATGCCTTTGTGGGTTGATTTGGGCTTTGAAAAACAAAACTGCTATGTGTCAGGTCTGCACTGGGTGTAAGGGATACAGAAGGGAGCAAGAGAGGTGCTGGCCCAGCCTCTGCCTCATAACCAGAGACTGGTGTGGAGATCTGGAAATCAGAGAATTGCACACATGGGTTGGCAATATTTCAGGCTTCATTCAGAAACTCAACAGTTAAGCAAGTAACACAACGATTCGGTTTATATCTTTTTATTTCCCCCAAGAACATATAAAAACCACACTTACACTAATAGTTCATTAACTATGCATTGTAGTATGTCTAAGACACAATATGCATGCCTTAATTTAAAAATATTTTTTTACCAACCATTCCCTGGTTCTTCAAGGAGTCCCAATCTCTTTTGCTATGGGAGGGCCATGTCTTGCTCCAATGTTGATGGCTTCTGATTGGTCAGGGTATGATTTCTGAAGCTGGGAGGGGGGCGTTGATCATTGTTACTTTCTAAGTTGCATCAGCATCTGGGCCTGGTAGTGTCGTAGGTTGGTGTGAGCAGACATTTGTTTGTGGAGAGCTGGAAAGTGCAGATTCATGGCCAAATTATCTTGGGTTACTATATTTTCTGGAAGACAGGGTCTCATCTATACCAGGCTGGCTTTGAACTCACTACGTAGCCGAGGCTAAGCTTAGACTTCTGATCCTCCTGCCTTTGTCTCCTGGCTGCAGGGATTATGGGCATGTGTCTCCACACCTTGTGTATGTGGTGCTGGGGATTGAACGATGGACGTCATGTGTGCCAGGTAGGTACTCTACCAACCAAGCCACACCTCCTGACCTGTCTTTGGCTCTGTGTAGGTCACATATAGTAGTCGTTTTCTGCCCAACTCTGTGTATGATGTAAAGCCCTGTCACGTGGAACTTTGGGAATGTGTTCAATTAGCAGAGCACTTGCTTCTGCCAGCTCCAGAGTGAAGCATCTCATCACACAGCATTGGGAGCCCTGAGCAAAAAATCCCCCCACTTTGCTATAACCTGCCTACAAGCCACCCCCACCAATACTTACCTGGATTTACTACTTTCTTTTATTTTGTATCTATAAAGCCTCAGGAAAACATTTAAACTCTGGAACCTGTTGCTCGGGGCAAACTGAATTCATACCCACCAGCTATGGTCACTCATATTTGGCTTCAGAATAAGCTACCTCTTGTCCCCTTTGAGGTGAGAGTTGCATTTTGTTTTGACACCAGGACGCTGATGCAGGGGTGTTTTGAGTTCAGGCCTTGTTTGAGCTACAGAGTGAATTCAAGGCTAACCTGGGAAACTTAGTGAGACCCTGCCTCAAAATTAAAAAAAAAAAAAAAACATGAAATGAAGGCTGGAGATACAGCTCAGTGGCAGAGCACGTGTCTAATACATACGAGCTCTGGGTTCAGTCTCCAGTGTTCCAAAGCAAACACTGGACCCCAGTGATTCTTCCCCCCAGCAGGGTCTTTTCTCTGTGGTGTCCCATGTTCTTCTGTAGCACCTCACCCACCACAGAGCTTCTGTTCGTAGATGGGGTTGTTCCTCTCAGCCCCTGCTGCTGACTCACCAGTTGGGTCACAGGAGAATGTGACGGACACAGGTCAGGGATGTCTAAGAGCCCGGGGGCGGGGGAGAGGGGAGGGACTCTCATCTGGATAGTCGAAGAGCCTTCCTAGACTGAGGAATATGTAGGTTTTGACTTCTCTGAGGAGGTGATACCCAGTGTGGGGGTTGGTGAGGCGGAGGCGGGGGGCTGAAAGGTGTAGGAAGGGATCAATGGAGGAGTTTTATCTGGCAGGGGTGACAGAGGAGGGTTCTGGGCAGAGGTACTACTGGAAGGAACAGCCATCTGTAGCAGGTGGGCATGAGGACTCCACTAGACTTCTGAATCAGAGTCACCCGGGGTAGTATGATCCAGGGATGCACCATTTTGTCAAAGCCCTCCATTTTTGTTGACCTGTGACAATTCTCAACTGTAGTAATTTGATTCCCAGAACTTAAGTATCTCATTTCTCTAGATTTTCCCTTCCCCATGGACTCCCAGTAATGGCCAGCCAGGAGAGATGGTTATCGATCACCTGACATTCTTTAACTGACTACTCACTGGTTACCCCTAGCAACAGCCGATGGTGGCCAAAATAAACTTTTCAGTTCAAGTAGAAGAAAATTTAAAATACTCGTTAAAACTTTGAACTGAGGAAATCGTCTTAAGATGGACAACAACCTCTGGTTTACTGTGTAGACGACTGTTACATGACATCAGGAGACAAGCCAGGATGGGTCCCAGATTTCTCCGATAGACAAGCATCCTTCTGCACTAATAGAAAACAGAGAGTTGCTGGCTGAAGAAGCTGGGTAGAAGGAGTGAATTGGAGTTCACCTAAAAGGAAATGTGAGTGGATGGTAAGGGCATGAAGAGGTGCTAGACTATCGGGGGAGGCAGGCAGTGCAGATTACGGTGGAATTCCGTACAGTTTCCCTTGGTGGATCGCGGGGAGTTATAATGCAGACAGCCTGTTAGAACTCTCACTGTCTTCCAGTGTTTGTAAACAGACCCACAAGCTGTCGGTATCTGCTAAAATAGCACTGATTGGTGTTGGGAATCTCAGCCATAGCCTGAGGCGTGTGAAGCAGCTTTTGATTCATCTTCAGAATTTTTATGTCATTTCTGATCCTAAGCCACCCTTGTTCTAGTGTGCAGGAAAGCAATTTCAAACTTTTGGTGACTTCTTGTCCTCAGGGTTACAGCCAGGTCTCTGTGTTTAAGGGCACTGGTGTCATGGGCAAAGCTGGGTTACAAGGCAGGCACATTTGGTACCTGTGAGGTTTGTCCTGTTCTGTACTTTGCCTGAGAACACTTCCTGGTTTCCATCCTCTGGCATGCATGTCCTTTGGGGGAGAAATGGGGACTTGATGCGTTCAACCTGCACCCTTGTGTGATAGCTCTTTACAGTTGCTTTTGCTTTTTTTTTTGTAAAGCCCCAAATAAACAAACAACAACTGAACATCCCAGCATTGAATCCTCACTCGGGCTCACAAAGTAACTAAAAGATAGATGAAGGCTAGGCATCTCTGCCTTCACCTTGCGTCTGCCTACCTAACTGATCATAGGCTGATTACATAATGGGCTGTCACCCCATTATGCAATAGCAGCCACCTCAGACAACTATATTAATAAGAATGAAGGCACAACAGAGCCACACACTCCACTCCCTCCGGATGAGGAAAACTGTCCCCCAGAGTGAGACTACATTCTGGAACTGAAGCAACCATCTTGGAGACTGGTAACCTCTGGGGATAACATCACCCACAGCTGAGACAACGATAGGCTAATGGTGGGCAAGATGACACCTTGGGCAAGACTGTTTAATTATGCATACCTCTAGCCTCTATTTAACTTAAAGTTCAGTTCAATACTCAAAAGATAGACTGTGGGTCACATTGATCCAACCTCCTCTCTCTGCCTTTCACTGTTACGTGTCTATTTTCCTTTTTATGTGTGTTTGTGTATGTGCATGCATGCGTGTGTGTATATAAATGCAAATCAATGCATATGTGCGTATGGAGTCCAGAGGTTAATCTTCAGTATTGTGTCTTAGGTGCTCTCCACCTTGCTTTGGAGGCAGTGTCTCTCACCCATCTCAGAGTTTGTTCAGTAGGCTAGGCTGGTTGGTCAGCATCCCCCTGACACTGGATCTTCCAGCCTCTGCCTCCCCAGCACTGGGATTCCCATCAGAAACCATGCTGAGATTTGTATGTATTCACAGGAGTTCAAAATCAGATCTCCAGACTGGTGCAGCAGGCACTTTACTGACAGAGCCATCTCCCCATCTCGATTACTCAGCTCTTTAATTGGTGTATTGGACTGGGTAGCTAACCCTGGACTGTTGCAGCTGCTGGCTGGGGCTTTTGCCCTAAAACCCTGGCTATACTCCAACTGCTAATGAACACTGTGGGTCTCTAAACACCGTGTCTCCTCCACTTTCTGAGAGAACCACACGGATGCAACTCTGCATTTTAATAGAATCTTCTATAAATGAATTGGCTTTTTAAAATAATCACAAAACATGATGAGGTCTGCTGGTGTGTGCCATGTGGTGCTGGCACATGTGGGGATTTTTGCTTGGAATCTGTGGTCATAAATCATCCTAAGAATGTAGAGTGGATCAGGAGAAAATCCACCCAGATTTTTTTTTTGTACTCCTAAAGAATCTTCAGTCCTGTAGCTGGTGTGTTCCTGTTATCTTTAAAGATCCAACCTAAATGTCAACTTTAAGAAAATGTTTTTCCTCATTTTTCATATGCTAGCTTAGTTTTTCTGCCACAAAGTCTCTCAAACTAGGCCAACAGTGTTCTGTTCACCCCCCTTTTTTAGTTCTAAAAAGCACACAAAAGAAAAAAAGTGCATGAGCTGGATTTCATCAAAATGAAGAATTTTGTATTTTAAAAACTACCAAGAAAGTGAGAAAACAACCCACAAAATGGGAGAAAGGTATTGGAAACCAGGAAGCCTGATAAGTGATTTCTACTTTGAACACAAAGAAAATGTGTATAATCCAATCAGAAAGGCAGTAAATTATCTTCATCAGATCATTTTGGATGATACCCATGTGTCACAATATCATGTCATATCAGATCCATAAGTATGTCCAATTATTTGTGTGCTGGTTAAATTATATCACAAGTAAGTAGCAAAGGATTTGGACAGATACTTCACCAAAAGAGCTATCAGATGCCCAGCAAGGAGCTGGACAGATGGCACAGTGGTTAAGAGCACAGTTTGTTCTTGCAGAGGACCTGAGTTCAGTTCCTGGTACCCGTGTTGGAAGGTCACAGCTGCCTGTAGCTCCAGCTCTGGGGGATCCAACACCCTCTTCTGGCTTCTGTTGTCAGGTACCCGCACCAAACTGCACAACACACAAGCACACTCATATACATAGTTAAAAGTAATAAAATGAATCTTTAGAAATTTGCCCAACAGGCATTCATCACCGTTTCCATTACAGAAGTACCAAAATCAGTTAAAATTCATTGGATTGTAAGACTTACGTAGGCAGACTTTATGATTCAGTATTTAAGGTCAATAAAGTTACCTTTAAAAATAGCACGAATCTTGTATAATTAGAAGTCAAGTGTCATGGCAAAAAGGTGGCCTTGGCCAGTGGTCATGTTAGATCATGCTGCTAGATTTTATGTGGGTCTGAACTTTGCTTCATAGGCAGATGGCTGCCTTCTCTGTGGTTTCAGAACTCCCTTGCCGGACAGTTCCCAGTCACCTGCCTTCAAATCAGGTTTTGAGCCCACCTCTGGCATCTTTGCTGAAGCCGCCATCATGTTCAGCCTAGAGATCTCGCGCACATCTCCTTCAGCCTTGATGCCTTTACTGTCTTCTACAATTATAGTTTAACCCGCTAACCACACTGCTCTGTTTTAAGCCCAACCCTGGTCTTGGTCTTGTTACCCTCTGGGTTAAAACTCCTCAATTTACTCCCTCTAGCTTTTTGTTGGTTGTTTTTTTTTGTTTTTGTTTTTGTCTTTTGTTTTGTTTTGTTTTTTGTTTTTTTGTCTTGTCAACTTGACATAAGCCAGAGTCATTTTGGAAGAGGGAACCTCAGACAGGAAAATGCTTCTATTGTATTAGCCTGTAGCAAGTCTGTGGGGGTCATTTTCTTGAATAACTATTGATGTGACAGGTTCCAGCCTACTATGGGAAGTGTCACCCCTGGGCTGGTGGTCCTGGCTTGTATAATAAAGGCAAGCTGGGCAAGCCATGGGGAGTAAGCCAGGAAGCAATGGTCTCTTCTTCAGTTCCTGCCGTGAGCTCCTGTCCTGGCTTCCCTTAGTGATGGACTATACCGTGTAAACCACATAAACCCTTTCCTCCCAAGGTTGGTGTTGGTCAGTGTCTTATCACAGCAACAGGAACCTACTGGGACAAACATTGGCACTAGGTTCACAGCTGCAGTACCAGAGGGCAAGCTATGACAGTTGTTTGCACGGCGCTTCTCACCACCCCTTGTTGTGGAATATTTAACTATGTAAAGACATGTTCCATTCGTTTATGCTGTGGAATGTTACTTAACTGTGTAAAGGTGTGCAAACATTTGTTTCTGCTGCATCTATTTAATGATGTACGAATGTGTTACTTTTGTTTATGCTACATTTGTTTAATTATGAAAAGATGTGTTGCTGTTTCACCTTGACTGCCTAAGGCACCTGATTAGTTTAATAAAAAAGCTAAATGACGCCGGGCGGTGGTGGCGCACGCCTTTAATCCCAGCACTCGGGAGGCAGAGGCAGGTGGATCTCTGTGAGTTCGAGACCAGCCTGGTCTACAAGAGCTAGCTCTAGGACAGGCTCTAAAACTGCAGAGAAACACTGTCTCGAGAAACCAAAAAAAAAAAAAAAAAAAAAAAAAAACTAAATGACCAATAGTTAGGTAGAAGAGAGACAGGTGGAGATGGCGGGCAGGGAGAATAAGTAGGAGGAGAAATCTAAGCTTAAAAAGAGCGAGAGGAAGGAGAAGAGAAGAGAGAATGAGAGGGAAAAGAAGAAAGAATGAGGGAAAGATGGTTGGTTATGCCCGAGGCAAGAAACCAGGCAGCCACCAGCCAGTCAGACACTGGATGAAGCAGGAAAGCAAGACATACAGAAAGAAAGGTAAAAATGCCCAAGGCAAAAAGTAGATAAAGAGAAACAGGTTAATTTAAGTTAAAAGAGCTAGCCAGAAATGAGCTGAAGTTAAGCCAAGCATTCATAACTAATAAGAAGTCTCCATGCCATGATTTGGGAGTGGGTTGGTGGATCCCCAAAAGTAAAGCTTGGTACAATCCCTAGCTCTCAGTCCTTTTCATAGAGATGGTTCTGTAAGACAGGGCGTGCCCCAAGAGGGAACATAGGAAGGAAGAAGTGGTCCATCTGAGGTCCATAAACAGTTGGGAACTTAGATGCCCTCTTCAACACATTTCGTGTTTACCCAACTCCCAACTGAGGACCTTGGGCTCAGCTCAGAGATGGAGAGTCCCTCCCTGGCCCCAATTAGCTTCCACCCTGGAGAAAAATCAAATGAAGCAAACTGATGGACTCAGCACGTCTCAGAAGGAGCGTGCTGGCTCCCAGTGTCTGCATTCCCAGCAGCATCGTCCCCTCTGACATTAGTACGTTTGCACCCCGCTTTCTTTCTCACCCTCTGTAGTTAGGGTGAGCCTGATAATAGCCTGACATGGACTCCAAGCCTGAGCATCTTCCAGGTTGATCTATCCAGTACAGTGGCTCGTAGCCACCTGTAGCAGTTTACATTTAAGTTAGTGTCAGGTCCAGCCTCCCGGTCTTCAGCTGCAGTAGCCACAGTTTGACTGCTCACTGGTCACCGGTATCTAGTGGCATTTATATTGGATGAAACAAACATAGGACAGTTCCATCAAAGCAGGCCTAAGGCAGCTTGATCCTTTAGCCATATACACAGGTACCCATGCAAGGGTAAAAATCGGACTGCTGAAGGCCCTGCACCAGGCAGTCATGGTCATGTGAAGTGACAGGAGCAAAGCCCAAACACCTACTGCTTCTCTCTCTCTTTATTTAATTTATATCATGCCCAACCCCGACATCCATTTTGATGCCAAAAGATCTAGACTTTATTCATCTCTATGACTGAATAACATTCTATCATGTCTCTATAAGACTTTTCTTTACCTACTCATTCCATGATGGGCCTCTAGGTTACCCACTATTTTAGACATTGTGACGAGGACACGGGCATGAAGATTTTTCTCTGGTGTGCTCTTTTCATTGCCTGTGCGTCTCTGCTCTGGAATGGGTAGCTGGATCATAGAGCAGACCTACATTTCCTGTTTTTGAGGAAGAGCCACAGGGTTCTAATGTATATCTCCAGCAATGTGTAATATTCCCCCACATATACCTTTTCCTGCATTTAAAAAAATTAGTGGGGCAGGAGAGATGGCTCATTGGTTAAGAGCACTGGCTTCTCTTCCAGGTCCTGAGTTCACTTTTCCAGCACTCACGCTGTGGCTCACAACCACTGTAATTCCAGCTCCAGGGGATCCGGTGCAGTGCTCTTCTCGTCTCCTCAGGCACACCCTCCATGTTGCACACACACACACACACACACACACAAACACACACACTGCACTTACATACATGAAGGTAAAACATTCACATACATAAAAATAAGTAAAAAAAATATACCTTGTAGTTTAGATTTGCATTTCTTGGCTGGCTAAAGACACATCATTTTTCCACGTCGTTTTTGATACAGGTAGTTTTGTTAACCTTGTAAAGTATCTCTATTTTAAAATTATGTCCTTTGTTTCATGAGTTCTTTTTATTCAGGATGAACAGTGGCAAACCATTGTGCAGCTCGTCTCTTCCCTCTGTTGACCATTTCTTTGGCAGTGCAGAAGCTTTGAGTTTGATCTAACCCTGCTCATTTACTGGTGCTTTGGTTTCCTGTGCTTTGGGGTCAGAACCAAAAGAGTCATCATCTCTACTAATGTCTTAAAGTATTTAGCTCACATTTACTTCCAGTGGTTTCAGAGTTTCAAGTTTGGGTCTTTGATCCATTTCAAATTAATTTTTGAGCAGGGTGTGAGGGCTCTAGGTTTAGTATTCTGCATGCAGCTAGTTGTTTCTTTCAGCAGCATTTGCTGAGAGGCTATACTATCTGGGAGAGTCAGTTGACTGTAAATGTCTCTCCCATCTCATTAATGTGTGTGTGTGTGTGTGTGTGTGTGTGTGTGTGTGTATGAGAGAGAGGGGGGGTTGAATGCTAGGGAGATGGCTCAGCAGTAAAAGCATGACTTCTGACAACCCGAGTTAGGTTCTGGAATCCACTTCAAACAGGCAGTCCACATCACCACACCATCTGTAATCCCAGCACACCTGTGGTGAGATGGGAGCAACAGAAAATCAGCCAAAAGCCCCCAGGCCAGCTAGCCTGGAAAACTCAGTGAGGTTGCAGAAACAAGGGAGCCTGTCTCAAGGGGAAGGAGACCACAGACTCCTGAGAGTGTCCTCTGCCCTGTACATGCATGCCTTGGCACATACACACCAATACGGTCACACCCATGCACATACATACACATATACACACCAGTAGAGTCACACCCATGCAATATGCACATACACCCACTTGCTTTTCCCCCCTTCCTTAAGAGGATTTGGATTGCTTGCCTGACACTGGCAACTGATTAGCAAATTAATATGCTAATAGTAGAAAGGAATTGTTGATTGTGAAAGTGGAAGCCCTCCCCATCATCCCGAGTGTGTAATCAGTGCACTGAGGAGAACAGAGCCCTTCCTACGCCCTCGGAATCAAGATCCTTTCTTTTTTCCCCCAGATCTTGTTTTTTCTTGCATTCATAATTAAGATGGAGGCAGGAGAGAGGGCTGAGAGATAAAGGATAAGGAAGGGGTGGCCTGGCATTGAGAGAGCAGCTGAAGCTCTTCATCCTGTTTCCCTCTGCAGACAATGAGTGAGCAGCCAGCCCGGAACCCTCCATCAGCAGGCCCTGGGCATTCGCAGAGTTGATGCTGCTAATGGCGTTTTCATAAAGTTCTCATTAATAGTTGCTCAGGAGAGCACTCTTATTTCTAATATGCACGTTTTCTATGCTTAAAATTCTGAAGAGACTGGATTAACAGGGCTTGCTACCCATTGAGGCACCCTGTGCCCAGAGGAAATCAAAAGACTTGTTATCCTCTGGCTCAGTTTCCAGACCCTTCTTTTTGTGTTACAAACACCTGTTGGGTCCAAAATTAGGCCATTGTCAAGGAAAACTGGGCCATAGATGGGCCTGACTCTTGCCAACAGGTTAAAGTCTGAACCACAGAGACCCCGATTTAGGGGACAGCGGCAATCTTCATGAGGAGTATGCCCTGGTGGTCAGCTCTGAGTTCCAGGGTCCTGTTTATTGTGATAGAAACAGATGGAAGGCACTGAGGAGCCTAAGCCAGCACTTAATATCTGGGCATAAATGGACAAAACAACCAGTTAACTAAACTGAGGATCCACTGTGTGCTGGGCACCATGCAAACTATTTATAGCTAAGAGATAGGGTGAGCTATGGTTCTGAACTAATGTTAGAAGCAAGATAGAACTTCAGACCCACACAGGACAAGTTAAGATAGTCATAGTCAGGAGAGGGTGTGCTAGTTAGTGTCAATCATTCTGCAACAAAGAGGCCTGATGATAGAGAAAAAGCAAGAAATCTATCCTTAACTTATCTTTTCAAATTTTGTCATACAAGCATACTTGGCCTAAATCTTTGCAATACAACCAACCAATGTCTATAAATATTTGTTATTACTATATTAAAAACATCCCAAAAATATTTTAACAGGGTGCATGGTTGTCTAGTTACTGTAATTTCCCAGCCTCCCTTGCAGCTAGGTAGTCAGGTGACTGAGTTCTGACTCATTGGGAGCAGATGTCAGGCCACCATTTTTGCACTGTGCCATTCAGAGGGACCACCACCTCTGTCTTGCCATACTCACCTTCCTGTTGACGAGAGAAAGATTGCCCATCAATGGAAGCTACCTGCTGTGTACTTGGTTGAACAACTTTATTGGCCTTAATTATACAGTCGTGTTCTGTGGGTGGGATGTGGGAGGCTCAAGACTTAGGAGCTTCCCCATGAAGTTATATGTCAGTCACAGACTCCTTGGTGGCGCTGCCTTCCCATGTATAGGGCTCTACTGTCATTCCACTTCTGTGAACTGTCTCTTACATGACACTGGGATCTTTTGGTGAGGCAGCTGCTTGAGCCAACAATACTCCTGTATGGAATCCCAATAAACTCATTATTGTGGGCTATTTGATCACCCTGTGTGAAGATGTCTCTGTTTTACCTCATCTGCCTAAGGCACCTTCTAATTGGTTTAATAAAAAGCTGGATGGCCAATAACTGGGCAGGAGAGGATAGGCAGAACTCCTGGGGAGAGAAACTAGGGAAGAAATCTGAGAGGCAGGGTATTTGCCAGCTAGATGTGGAGGAAATTGGACATATTATACAGAGGAGTGTTACTGAGTCGTGTGGCCAAATGGAGATGAATACAAATGGGTTAATTTAAGTTTGAAGAGCTAGTTGGGAACAAGCCTAAGCTAAGGCCAAGTTTTCATAATTAATAAGAAGTCTCTGTGTCATTATTTGGGAGCTAGTAGTCCAAAGAAAGTTGAACTATAGTTCATTGAGCTGGACTTGGATGGAGTGGTTTTTTTCTGTCTGTTTGTTTCTCCTTGCCTTCTCCATATGGGGTGAGTGAAAATAGCCTCCCCTGGAGCCTTGACGGCTTCACCTGAGAGTGTAGTGTGAACGAGAAATTCTCTTCCAGTTAGTCTAAACCACTAAGAGGTTTTGTTAACCGCCAGGCTATCACCTACCCAACACGCAGTCTACAACGACATGATGTTACTTTACCTTTTAGAAAGGTGAGAGGTCAAGTCATTCTTGTATCCACCTGGCGAGTAAACAGCTGCCAAGTGACCTCTGTGTGTCAGCTGCCATGCCAGGCACGAGGGCACAAGATGAACGGGGCCTGATCCTGTCCTCTTGGAACTCAGTCTCACTGCAAAGATGACATGGTGGGGGGGGGGGACAGTGGCAGATATAAAGGGAGCATTAGGGAGCCTGGGAAGGGACACTTACAGAGAGCTGTGAAGAATGAACCCCCCCCCCCACACACTATATAGACATTTCTTGCTTCCTCCAAAAAGCATTACAGAGCACTCTGTAAGTGCATATGTCCAACAAGCATATTATTTGATGCCAATATAGTATAGAACTTCTTCATTGTGGAATTCAGATCTCTAAATGCTCCATGCTGTGCGTGTGGAGAAAACAGACAATGCACAAGAATGCTATAAAATTCATGCTTTGCTGCGAGGTCAAAGGAATTAATTTGGATGGTTTGACCTGGTTCCGAGTGTGCGTTTGGCTGTGTTTATTTCACTCTGTGGAAAGTGTCTGTGAATAGAAATCGCATGCGTTGGCTGAGAGAGAAAGATTAACACTCTGTGCCTGTCCTTCAGAGCCCCACGAATATGACCATGAAGGTTTTCTAATTTGACTGAATTCATAATTCAAAGGAACATTTGTTGACACAAATAGATATCGACACCGTATAAAGCTGAGTGGGCTGGGAGAGGATTAAGAGCTCCAAGGACAGGTGGGACACCCGCTTCCCCTCTGAAACCTCTCTCCCCAGCGCTGGAGGCAAGAATAGGTCTGTGCAGGAGGAGAGCCATGGTAATACAATTGCTTCTGTGCTGGGAATGGAGTCTCAATTTCCTTCTTACTTTATTTTTTTCTAAAGTCAAGGCTTTTATGGAAATTATCCCCTTTAAAGAGCGGGGAGAAAGAGTGGGTTCTTGGTCGGTGATGAATAATCTCCATTTTGCCTGGAAGTGACCCACACATTTTGCACAGTTAGAATTTTCCCAAAAGTGAGTCCTGGGGGGGGCACTCTGTTAGTCTTGACAGAAAGGTGGGGTCGATGCCCCGAGCAGTCCTGGGAACAGGTGAGATAGTGCTCGCGTTCTGGTTTTCGCAGGAGACTGCGCACTTGCATCTCCACAGCATTTATTCTGAGTCCTGTGGTCCCTCTGTACCCATTCGCTCTTGGGTGAAATGTGAAGCGTTGAGCTACAGACATGGTTGGGATTGTTTTTGGATACTGGCAGCGCAGCGGGCACATTTGGTGCATGCGTACATGTGCGGGTCCTGAAGAAGACCTCCATCCTCGGGCTGGAGTCCTCTGCAAGAGCGATGCGCACTCTCAACCACAGAGACCGTGCTCCCATCTATGTTTGAAGACCGGATCTCTCACCAGACTGCATCTTGCCATTTCAGCTGGGCCAGCTGGGCCCCATGACCAGAAGGTTCCACAAATTCCCTAGGTGGCAGTGTCACTGGGGCCACAACTCTCAAGATGCCCAGCATTCAAACCAGGATTGTCTTGAATTAGAAATTCAGAGAAGAATGTAGTGGTGTGCACCTTTAATCCCAGCGCTCGAGGCAGAGGCAGGTTGACGGGTGGATTTCTGTGAGTTCAAGGCCAGTCTGGTCTATCTACATAGTGAGTTCCAGGATAGCCAGCGCTACACAGTGAGACCCTGTCTCAAAAAAAAAAAAAAAAAAAAAGTTCAAAGAAGATCTGAGACAGTAGTTCTGCCCAAGAATCTGTTTGCTCCAGGGTCATGTGAGATACCTAGCAGGTTCAGGGGTACCACTGAGCCTGCTACAGGAAGACTCCCTCAGTGGGAGTTAGCCATGCCCAAACATCGATATTGTTGAGGCTGAGAAACCTGGCACTGGATGAAGAACTGATTTTGGATCCTGACTCTTTACAGTCATGGGGTCAGGTATTGCGTGGGTCTGTCTGATCCAGAAGCACCTGGTGATACCCGAAACCTCTACATCCCAGAAGATGCCATCCTCCTCCTCAGTGGATTTCTGGATTCCCTGGTGAAGATTGCTGACTCACCTCCTCCTGGATCGAACGCTCCTCAAGCATGGGATCTGCGGTCATGAAACACAGGGGCAGTGCACACGTTCCCTTTGAAGGGGCTCCCGAGATGCAGGGCTCCTGCTTCCTGATGAGGCATCAGCCCGCTGTGAGTCTTTCCTCATGCCTTTGCTGGTTTTGCAAATCCTTTTCGTCCTCTGCATTCCTGGCCCTGATTTCCCATTTTCTGCAGATTGCAGAGCAGCGGGGGGGGGGGGGGGGGGGGGGGGGGGGGGGGAGTGAGTGACACAGAACCTGAGAGGCCTCTGGGCTGCGAGGAACAAGAGGCTGCTGGGGTAGCTGCTCAGCGACACCATCCCTCTGAAGTCCTTCCACCTGGGATGGGAGAGGAAGCAGGACAGAAAGAGTTGCCTTTAAATTTTAATGGTGCTTTGATTGAAGGGAAGATGATGATGGGTAGGTTTTAATTCATCAAATGCTTTTCAGCATCACTCTAAGAGCAAACCGGCCTACAGTGGCAGACACTATCAGCTTGCCATCCTCGGTGACACAATTCTTATTTCAAGGCAACAGCAAAATACATGTGGCTGCCAATAGCAAATGCTCAGGCCCTCAGCTTATGTCTCTGTCGGTGAATTCTAGACCACAGGCTAGGAGTAGAAATCCTTTTATTACAGTTATTTATTTTGTATGTGGGGGGGGGGTGGGGGGGGGGGTGGTGTCATGGTTCAAAGGGATACCTTGCAGGATTCAATTATCCCCTCCTACCATTGGGTTTCAGGATTCGAACTCAGGTTGTTAGATTTCACAACAAGCTCATTAATCCTGCGAGACATCTCTCTGGGCCTGGGCATGGAGGTTTGTGTAGAAGCTTCCAGAAGCACTCCACAGGGGAGCGCTGGTGATGCCTCCGCTCTGTACTTTGTTCTTTTTTTCCCTCCTGTGACCGATGAGAACCATGATGACTGCAGCTTCCGGTCACACTTGGCGCTGTCAGGCCTGAGCTACATCCAGGAGTTTATGGGCACAGAATTACCTTTTCATTTTTTACCTCTAATCAGGGCAATTCTAGTTTCTGGAAGTTACCATCTTCCTAGGCAAAATGCTCTTCTCACCAGTGCTGCGAGGGAGAGACGGCAGCCACAGCAATCGTCTCGATTTCTACGTTGGAGAGAGATTTCCCTCCATGAAGACTCTCTGGAGTGGACTTTAGCGATGCTTGCAGGTGCCCAAGGCAATGCTTTGGAAAGGACAGACAATGAGGAGATTCTTAGCTTTACCCAAAGAGGGCATCAAAAGCTGTGCAAATGGCTGAGGGCAGAGAAATAAATTCTGGATTGATAGCTTCTCCCACACATCTGGGTGGGAGAGAAGGGGCATGCTTAGAAGAACAGGCACGGTGGAATATTCTGAGAATGCGACCAGTCGGGCATCTGCCTTCTAGACGCTCCAAGTATTCACATGGCTGCAGCTCTTCCCCAGTGTTGCAGGAAAACCCAGGCCCACTGTGAAGGGATCAGCCCCAAAGTGCCATGAGACGGAAGGACGAGGCAGACTGAGCTGCGGGTGCACAGGGGGCAATTTCTTGGGTGCTGTGGCTGTCAATGTGGTAGGATTTAGAATCGCTAGGTGCTAGACTTTGCACATGTCTATAAGGACGTTTCCAGAGAGGGTTAGCTAAGATGGGAAGGTCCACCCTGAACGTGGGCAGCACCATCCCAGGGGCTGGGGTGTAGCCTGGGTGAAAAACAGAAACTGATTCAATGTGACTAGAGGCCCCGACTCCCATGACTGTGACTTTCTCAGGCTGACAGACCAGAGCCACATTGTGAGCCAGAGTAAAACTGTTCCTCTTGTACGTTTTGTGTGTCAGGCATTTTGTTATAGCAACAAGAAAAAGAAGGGATGTAGGGACTTACAGCCTTGTCTCCATTGTTCTGGTCAGAGGACGGGATGGAAGGATGCTCAGGCCAAAAGTTACTTTGTCGGAACTGGAATGTATCTGCTTTCAAAGGCATCAGACACATACCTAGTGCTGATGGCACCAGGGCTGTGTCATCAAGCTCCATATGTCACCCTATGTCATCTTTGCTTCTATTGTGCAGGGAAAAGCAACCAGTGTCCCAGATGCAACCGTAGCACTTACAGCTCAGACAGTGCTGGCCAGGTCTAGCCAGCCAGCGGCTCTCTCCTCACAGATCAGTGAACATTGCAGCTGGCTCCTTGCCTTCTCAGCTAGGGCCATCCCAGCCATCTTGGTCACATGTCACGTGACCATTCTAACCAATGGTATGAGGATGGAAGTGAGGAACCAGCTTCCATGTTGGACCCTGTTTCCTCTTTCCTAGTGGTTGCAATGAGGAAGTGATGGCAGGGGTCCCCAGGCGCCACTGTGGGTCACAGATCGGAAACAGTGGGCTGGAGTTGGCAGGGTGCCAAGGCAGAACCACATGAGTTTTGTTCTGACGTTAGGAGCTACCAGACCAGCCAGGGGCTGCCTGATTACATGTTTACACAGAGTTAATGAAATGTCTCTTGTTAAGTCCCAAAGAAATCACACAGAGGTCTACATTAATTATAAACTGATTGGCCTAGTATCTCAGGCTTCTTAGTAACTCTTATAACTTATATTAGTCCATAATTCTTGTCTGTGTTAGCCACGTACCTTTTTTGGCAAGGCAGTCACATCTTGCTTGCTCTGTGTCTGGCTTCCTCTCTGTCTGGGTGACGACTGCAGACTGAAACTTCCCTCTTCCCAGATTTCTCATTGCCCCGTCTCTACTTCCTGCCTGGCTGCCCTGCCTATCCATCCTGCCTGGCTACTGACCAATCAGCCTTTATTTAAAATTCAAGTGACGCAGCACACTCCCTGAGCTCAGCTGAGGGACCCTGCCTCTCCAGGGACACCAAGGCCAGGTTTCAACTGTTGGATTCTGAGGGACCATCTCTGTCCCTCTGGGAGGAGCCAGGGGGAGGACTAGTTCCTCTGTTTCCTGGCTACAGCTGTCACACCGGGGCAGGTGGCACTGAGCAGGGAGTGGCATTGCCACTGGCTTCAGTGGGTATTTGAAATTTGGATGGACTGTCCCCCCCATTACCCCCAATTGGGAGGAAGAACTTAGGGGCCTGCTGCAGGCATTATTTAGGGGGCAGGGAGACATTTGTCTGGAAAGAATGAGTAAGCGGCAACAAAGAATGCGTAAGCCTTGCGGCCTGCCCCCCCGTCGAGTTCAGCTCATTTAATAAACTGGGTCAGGAAAAATCACAGGACTCTGAAATGGACCAAAAAGGAAAAAGAAAGACTAGTAAGTTTTTTTTTATTTAAAACACTCTTCGGCATTGTCTGAGCTTTTGGTCACTTTGGAGCTATTTTGTAACTCAGGAAGTTGTGGAGAGCAGAGAGATAAATGCATTTTGTCCACTGAAATAGAATTCATTATTTTCTGGTGACAGAGACCATTTTTCTACTTGTGTTTCGTGTTTTGTGTGTTTCTCCAAGTCGCCTTTGAGACAATTGCAACATCTTACAAGTCCCTGCACTAATGAAAGACTTAACTTGAATCTTTGATACTCATTTTTGTATGTATGGGAATCAAGACTTCATTGTAGGCAAACCATTTTTTAACAGCTGCTGGTATTTTAATTATCCCGGGCTCTGGAGTTTCTGTCTTTACATCTGCTTTCTTGGTCTGCAATCTGAGGTCCTCACATGCCTCTGTTGTATATCACTCTGAACAACCATGTGCATAGTGACGACCCATTGTTCTGGAGGAGAAGGGGCCTTCGTGAGGGTCTCTCAGACACTCACACTTGATTATCTACACTGGGGATGTATGGAAGGATGAGCTGGCCACAGGGCACTGCTTTTATCCCTAGTTCTCCCCTGGGGCAAACATGCTTGCTCACATCTTTCTCCTGTTGCTCTGACCTGGCAAGAGGCAGCTTTCAGGAGGAAGGGTCTGTTTTGCTTCCCAGTTTGAAGGTACAGTCCACATGGTGGAGAAGGCGTGGCTGAGGGAGCGGCCTGCAGCTATGGCAGCAGAAGCCTGAAGTCACTTGCTCATATCTCGGAGGACTAAGAAGCAGAGAAAGAGGAAGTAAGGATGGGCTACAAGCTTCAATGTCTGATCCCCACCAGTGACACACTTACTCCAGCAAGACCCCACTTTCTAAGGATTCCACAGCCCTTCTGAAATAGCACAACTGTAGTGTCTGCACTATGGGATGGTACGCGAGCCGGGAACTGGCTGAGACTTAAAGCCACACGCACACAGACACACAGACACACAGACACACACACACACACACACACACACACACACACACAGATAGTAAGAGACACTTTATTGTGCTTAGGGGCAGCTTATACAGGGCTCTGGCCATGCTCCTGCTCTAGGAATCTTTTGGCTGCAGCACCACCAGCCTGTCATCAGGGTCTCGTGCTCAGAGCAGCTGCAGGCTCCTCAGAGCAGGGAAAACAAGTTGTTTACAAGAAATTCAGAGTCTGGTGGTCCATAGTCCCCAACACACGATTATCTGGGGACCCATGTGAGCACAGAGGGCCTGTCACAGCCAATGGGGACCCAGTGTTCAAACACATGGGCGTGTAGGGCCTGTCACATCCAAACACTAACACTTCTGTCATGATTTTTCTCTACAGATTTTTTTTTTTTTCCAGGAGAGCATTCCACATGGAGGTAAGAGATGGGTCCCCGAAAATGGAGGCAGAGCTGCCTTGGACACTTGACCTCTGGAAGCTGTAACAGAAAGTAGGAAGACTCATCTGACTTCCTGCTTGCGCCTGTTTGACCTCAGTAAGATACCAGCCATGCAGGCGTTTTATGGGTGCTCAAGAACTTGGTGGCTTGGGCTTTAGTTGCTGGTAGGAGGTTTGTTCTAGGGTTTAGTTAGAGGAGTTTTGTAACCAGTGATCTCGGCCGTGTGTGCTAAGGTTCACCAAAGGGAAGGCCTCGGTTTCAGTGAAACAACCTGCAACCTGTGCATTGCTTTAACAGGAAAGCCGTTTCCTTCCTTTTCAGTTACCATGTTAATTCTCCTTGAAAGTCCCAGTGCTCTAACAGGACCCAGGGCTGAGTGGAGAAATCCTAGAAACTGATGACACTAGATGGCTTTCCACGCAGCTAGCCTGGCCTCTGCGGGACCACTGACCGGTGCCCACAGGCCTGGCCTCTGCGGGACCACTGACCGGTGCCCACAGGCCTGGCCTCTGCGGGACCACTGACCGGTGCCCACAGGCCTGGCCTCTGCGGGACTACTGACCGGTGCCCACAGACCAGGAAGTCCTTTGCTCCCCTCAGTGAGTCGACTTCCAGCTCAGTTCTGAATTTAGTATCCCCACATGTTCAACTGTTTCAAAAATGCTTAATTTTTTTATAAACTGAAATTTTATTAATCGTAGAAAAGATATGTACAGGTCAGTTTAGAGACTAAAAATAAGGAATGATATTGCTGTGTAAATTAAGAGATGATTTTTTTTTCCTTTTGATAAATTTTGTGGAGAAACAAAACAGGTTTGTGGCTAGAATTCGTGTTTCTTTCTTGGTTTTAAAAAAGATGTTTTTACTTTATTTTTAATTAATTAATTTAATTAATTGGCTGGAGTGATGGAGCACTTGTTGCTCTTCCAGATGCCCTGAGTTCATTTCCGAACAACCACATGGTGGCTCACAACCATCTATAATGAGATCTGGTGCCCTCTTCTGGCCTACAGGCATGCACACAGGCAGAATACTGTATATTTGGTTTTAAAAGTGATTTATTTTATTTTAAATTATGTGCATGCATGCGTGCCTGTGTTGGTTTGGACATGTGAGCACAGTGCCCACAGAGTCCAGAGGAAGACATCAGATCTGGATCATTCAGTTTGGGTGCTGGCAACCAAACTCAGGTCCTCTGCAAGGGCAGCAAGCACCCTCAGTCCCAGAGCCATCTCTCCAGCCCTTTCCTTGACTGCGTTCTCATTAATGAGGGTGCTGTGTTGTGCTCACCTCACTGATGGGGGTAGGGCAGCCTGTGGTGGGGCGAGGACACAGGTTCAGGCTACACACAAGACCCATTTTTTGTGTGTGTCCATCGGATTGCAGGGATGGAAAGAGAGGAGAAGTTTTGCAGACTCGATGCCCACTCGTGAGTCAACCTAACGTGGAAGTTGATTGAGAACCCATCCCTCAGAAGCATAATGCTGTCAGCAAGGACACCCAGGACGTGTTTGCCTTTATTGAGTTATCCTCTTGAAAAGAATCTGTCTAGAAGCGTGTTCCCTTTCCTTTAGGTCTCAATGGACATTTTTTTTTTTTTTTTGGTCTCGGGGCAGTGAGCCCTTCTTCCTGTGCTCAAACCAGTACCGTGTGGGGTTTTCACCCACTGTTCTGCCAACTTCACTGGCATGTTTTCTTTTGACAGATGAATTTGGCTCATCTTTCAGGTTCTTCTATGATAGCAGGGAGGGCTTGCTAATAGAGAAGGGCTTGGCATGAGCAGGCTCTCCGAGACAGGGAAGATGTTTCTTGTGTGGTTTCTCCACCTAGTGGATCCTGAAGACAGTGCAATCACAGGGACCTGAATTTTAGAGTGCAGGCTATTACCCTGGTCTCTCTGGTCCAGGTCTTTATCAGATGTTGGAAGCAGCTTCCCATTCTTCTCCCTGCCTCTATCTGCTTGCTCCTTAATTCTGAGTATATTGTCCCCAGAGAGATTGCTTTGGTGCAAATCTATATGCCCTCTCCTGCTTAACACTGTCATTATTATTCTTGTAATGCAGTTTGTTCCAGGGACAAGTCCCCCACGCCCTGAGATTATCTCATCTCAAGTGATCAGCCTTAGACCCGTGAACAGGCAAACAACACTAAATAAACAATTGTGTGTGTGTGTGTGTGTGTGTGTGTGTGTGTGTGTGTGTGTGTGTAACATCTTGTAATAGCTATAGAGGAAGAGGTCTTGAATTTAACAGGGAGTGGGGGGCTTGAGAGAAGCTGGGGAGAAGAGGGAGTGATGGAAATGCATTAATGTATGGAATCATCAAAACAAACAAGCAACCAAACATGTCACTTCCTTATCCTTCTTGCAACATTCCTCTCAACCCGCTTAAGGTGTCGTCGCCTTGACTTTACATGGTTACATTGCTTCCTAGGGTGCAGTCTCAGGCCAGGGTGACCAAGGCTGAAGGGACGTCCAGTGTGGGCTACAAAGTTATAATGAGACCTCCAACCCTTAGCTCTCTAGTGGGTCACAGGTTGCCACCCACCCACTTCACAGTCTGGCACCGTCCTAGCCACTTGGGAGCCACCAGGGAATGAAGCTAAGGTCCCTGTTCTCACAGGTACAAGAAGACAACAAACACCGTGAATAAGCCAACATGAGACATGTCAGGAGGAGGTAAGTATCCTAGGGAGACTGAGGCAGAGACTGGCAGGGGTTGTTGGGAAGTTATTTGGCAGGCAAGCATAGGGACAGCTTAGCTACCTGGGACTCCGCTTGGTTTTGGCTATGCACACACCCCTTCTCCAACATTGACCTGGCTACTGAGGACCCTCACCTGTATGTGTCACACACACCACACACACACACACACACACACACACACATCTTAACATTGCACTAGCAACCTAGGGCCCTCACCTGAGTTGGGTTGCACACCACACTCTCCTGTAAACATCAAAGTGTCTCTCCTCCCCTGATGACCATCATACATGGACAGTTTCTGTTCGGACGAGAGGAAGGTGGCCAGCCTGCTCCTGAAGCCATCTGAAGTCCTCATGATGGTTCTCCACTTGGGGCCAGTGAGGCTCTGTAAAGTTTTGGGTGTTTCAGGTGTTCCTGGATTTCCTGGGGGCTTCCAGCTTCCATTAGGAAGAAGCTGTCTGCTCTGAAGGGAAGACATGTGATCAGATTGAGCCCGGCTGCTGGTTCTCCCTGTGTTAAATATCCCAGCTTTAATTACATTTCAAAGTCTCTCTTCTCTTGTGATGTGACAGTCATAGGTTCTGGTGGTTGAGTGTGGGCACATTTGAAGACATTATTCTGCTGACTGTGGGAGCAGCGGGGTTCATGAGACCTGCACAACATTCCCCCCGAGGTGTGGATGCTGGCTGGGCCCTGCCTTCCTCTCCCAGAGTGTCTGTAGGCAGTTAATAGTTTGCTAGGGAGAGACGTTTTCTTCAGATGGGTAGCCCCTGGTAAGTGGGTGCTGTCCTCTCTCTGAGCCACCTGTCGCGTGTGCTGTCCTCTCTCTCTGAACACACCTAATGTGTGTGCAGTCCTCTCTCTGAGCACACTTGCCGTGTTGTGTGCTGTCCTCTCTCTGAACACACCTGCCGTGGGGGTGTTGTTTGGTGTTGAGATGTGTTTTATTAGTGTCATTTTAAAGGAGAAATGAAGAACTGTTCCACACCTTCTAAGTCCTATTCTCAGTACAGAATAGATCTGCATTCTGGAGAAAGCTGTGGAGGACGAGGTCAAGGCAACACCTCAGGGGCATCGATACTGAACCAGCGTCTCTGATGCCACAGCCTGTGCTTCTAACCAGCAACCAACCAACCAACCAAACGGCCCCCAATACAAATCACCAAGGAACTGCTGGAGTGGAGCATTCAGTTAGCTTCCTGTCACTCACCTGAAGGGGCCTTCAGTGAGTCCATTGTTTGGAGACAAGGTCAAGGTTAAGATTACATTCTACTAAGTGACTGCCATCTTTCAAAAGGAACGCTAAGCTCACCCACGCAGGTTTAGCATCTGTCTAGAGCCAGCAGGAGCATTCTCAAGGACGGCTTCCGAGACACCACCACAGCTCAAGTAGGAATAAGATGAGCTGGCCTTTACCAGAACAAACCACCCCATCCTGCCTCCATGTCATGTCTGCTTAAGGTTGTCATGTAGCACATCTTAGATGCTCAGAGTTAACGGACGTTTCTCCAGAGACAGCGTGTGAGGCTGGGTGTCGAGGAGTGTGGGGACCAATTGTTAGCATCTTCAGTGACATCTGGTGGCTCCTCCCCTTTGGTCTGGGCTGAAGGGAGAGTGCGCTAGCTGCATCAAGGGGGGAGGTAAGGGCTCGACAGTTCACAGGATGTGAATTTTGTGTTTTCATCAGGAGAGCCCAGGTTTGCTCTCTGCATGGTCACTGGGAGCCTGAAGCCTGGTTGGGGGTCCTTGTTTGCAGGAACGTGCTTTCTGAGGGGTTCCAGAGGGTGGGGCCACTAGCTCTATCCTTACAGCCTGCCAGTTGCAACTGCAAGTCAGTATTACACACCCAGCATTAGGAACCATGACCCACAGTTCCGGGGCGGTGTGCTGGCTGCCTTTGCCAATTTGACACAAATCTGGGGCCTCACTGAGGAACTGTCTACATCAGGTTGGCCTGGTGTAGTGATATTTTATTTGTATTTTAATAAATAAAGCTTGCCTGAAGATCAGAGAGCAAAACAACCACCCTAGTCAGCCTTACAGACCAGGCAGTGGTGATAAACACGTTTAATCCCAGTAGTTATACTAGTTTGCCATAGAACCTGGGCGGTAGAAGTGCACACTTTTAATCCCATCCCTAGAGAGGAATATAAGACAGGAGGAGACAGCTCTCAGGCTCAGTCTCATTCTGAGATTTCTGGAGGCAACATTGCCATTATCAAACTGAGGTAGAGTAGAGGTAAGAGCCAATGGCTGACTGCTTTGCTTTTCTGGTCTTCAGGTTGAACCCCAATATCTGCCTCTGGGTTTTTATTAATCATGCTACAGCCTGGGGGTGGGAGTGGGCATTGTCCTGATTGCCTTGATGTGGGAAGACCCAGCTTAATTCAGACAGTCCCTCCGGGGGCAGCCCAGATAGAAGGGCAAGGAAGAGGGAAACTGTAATTTTTTTTAATGATCACATGGCCTTCAGGATCCCTGTTGAGTTCATCTGTTGCCACCTTTTCTGATTCCTTTCCTGATATTAGAACCAGCTTCTTGGCGCACGCCTTTAATCCCAGCACTCGGGAGGCAGAGGCAGGCGGATCTCTGTGAGTTCGAGGCCAGCCTGGTCTACAAGAGCTAGTTCGAGGACAGGCTCTAAAAAAAGCTACAGAGAAACCCTGTCTCAAAAAAAAAAAAAAAAAAAAAAAAAAAGAACCAGCTTCTTCAGGCTTTCAACATGGACGGAAGCCCAGCAGCTCCCTAGGAATCCTCCAGGTATTGGTGCTAAATTGGCAGCATCAAGGCACCCAACCTCACGGACTGGGTCAGCCTCTCTGGTGTGAGTCGGTCGTTGACGGACACGTGAACTAGCCAGACCATCGCGTGTAAGGCAGCCGCATCCCTTCCAGTCTGGACTAACAGAAGGTTTGTGGAGTGAGCACTACTGGATACAGGTCCTCATGCTCTTGGTGTGCTGTGATGTCAGATGGCTGTACTCTGCTAAGCCATTGGCCGAAACAACCTTATTCACCATCCAATAAAATCAACACATACAAAAGGACATGAAATGGTCTACATGAAAATGGCCTGTTTAAAAAGTGAGATGGAACATACAAGCCGTGCAGTGTTTCTATGAATCTGAGTACTGTCAACACTGAATAAGCTGGGCTAACGTGGCTAAGACTTCCTGGGGGCTCACTGTCCATCCACCCTTTTTCCTAAGGTCCCAGCGGCAAACCAAGGCACAACCACCCAAGTTCACTCCCGTGAACCAATGAGTTTATCGATTTCTTTTCAAAGCCTGCGTGAGGGGATCCCACAGGCCTATGGATGGTCCTCCCTGGACATGCTATGCCTGAAAAGCCTTTACCTAGCTGGGATAATGCCTTTCCCTGGCTGCACAGGTGCACCCCTGCCCTAGGTCTCCCCTCCTTGAGGCCACCGCGCTTAAGGTTGAGTTGCATTCGACAACAAACCCAGCTGGGATGATTCTTTTTGCTAGGGGGCGCTGCTGAGCTCGCCAAGATGGCAGTTACTTGATTTGGAGGACAGATAGTTACCACAGCTGGTAAATTTTCCACGCCTTCACCAATGTGGGTCTAATGAGGTCAGGGTAAGGATTCCAACCTTGTCCTGGTGTGGCGCTTCCCACCACTTGTAAAGGTCTGACTTTCTGTTGGAAAGAGGAATAATGGTATCCTGTCAAAAGGCGATTTGAATAGCCACGCAGCAGGGACTCTGAAGGTCACTCCTCAGTACAGTTCCTGGTCCTCTCCTTCCCTGCCAGGTAGCAACCCGTTTTGCCAGTTGCTGTCAGGCGAATGCCCTAGCGGCTTCTCTCCAGGGCCCAGGACTCCCTGCCCGGTGCTACACCGCCAGCACTGCTCTGTCCTGTAGCAATGGGATACAGGAGGCACTGCGGGCTTGGTCCCTTGCTAGGGGTCTGAAACCTGAGATGGCCGTATTTCCTACCTTAGCGGAACTGTTCGGACCAAATTGAGAGAACAATACATTGCAGCTTCCAGAATGTTCCTTGGAGAGTGCTGTTTGTTTTACTGAACAGAGTCCAAGCATTTCACCAAATATTTTTCTGTGCCTTGGGATGATGCTGTCGTAGAGATACGTGCATAGCGAAGGGAATCTGTTTGAAGGGAAGCCAGATGCGCGCGGGAAGTTTCAGGATCCCTCTGCAGCTGCACCATCAATCACTCTAACCTGCTGATCTGAGCACCTCGGCTTTGCGGACTTTACGAGAGGACTTGGCGCCACCTTCCGGCCAGGCTGCGCATTGCTGCTCTAGAAAATTCTCTTGAGAGAGGATTTTGCTGGGGAGTTTTGGTGTCCTCGTCATCCTTGAACAGGCCAAGTCTTAAATGTGTTTAAATAATGCAGGCAAACTTCTTAATTGAGAAGGTATTTTGTCGGAGCGGGGTTGCGGAAAACGGGGTGGCGATGGGAGATAGGGTAGGAGGGTGGAGCATCTTTTCATGATGCCCTTTCTGTCTTTAGCGCTGCACTGAGTCTTTCCGGACCACTGGCTCTGCCTGGGACCTCTAAAACCTTCCTACAAACAAAACAAAAATCAAGACAAGACAAGTGAAACCCCAAACAAAGAAGGTGCTTGTTGACCCTCTACAGGTAGTGTGTGGTGTCAAAGAAGGACGGCAAGAGATGCAGGCAGTTTCTATATTCTGATGGAGTCCTAGCCGGCTCCTCATTAGACTCTAGAAGCTAGGAGCCGGCAGCTGGGGGTTAGTGGCTCATCTGAGACAGTCTCTGAAAACCTTGTGAGGAACTCCCTGCAGATAAGGACAGTAACAGAGCGTCAGAGAAAGGGGGTTTGGTACAGTGGAAAATTCCTACTGTAAACAAGAATACCCATGTATTTCTAGAATGTGGGAGTATTCGGGAGACTTGGCATAGATTACCACCTTTGGGCTCACAGCACCACAAAGAAAGCACAAAACAAACAAAGCCACAACAATAAAACCGACTTCACTTGAGTCTCCCTTAATTCTGGGTGAGCTCATACTCTCACTAGACCTTTCCATTTCCTTTCTGGTATAACTATAATATCAAATACAAATAGAAGCATAGCACACTCAGAGGCTAGGGGAAATTAATTGGCGAGCAATGCGGTCGAGGCTGGCGGGGAAAGCTGGGAGCGGGTGAATGAGGACCATGTACTGGTGTGCAGGTTGTGCTCCGCGCACCCACAGGGAGCGCTCAGTTTTGTATTTAAGACTTTATTTTTCTTTCTGACAAGTGGATGAAAAGTCTATTCAGAAAAGGAACTCTTCCCTTACTGGCACAGATATGCATGGAGTGTGGTGGCCAGCAGCTAGGACCATAGAAGCTGTCTATCCGTGTCCCAAGATAGAATGAAGCTCCCTTGCGTAAACTGTAAAGTACAAGCCTGGACTGAGTCAAAAACAAAGGTTGGAATTGTTTGCCAACATATAAAACATCAAATATATAAGAACCAGCTTTCTGTCAAGGAAGGGATTTGGGGTGCTTGATTGTGTGTGTAATAATTTATACATTTGTCAGACTGATCCACTGCGCCCTCAGGGGTTTTTGACAGGGTGGTGATTGTCAGCTGTTGTTTTACTATAACACTTGGGGCTATGTAAGAAATCTTTCTCTGTCCTGCCAGCCAGCTCCCAAATAATGACATGGAGACTAATTTATTATGGAAGCTTGGCCTTAGCTTAGGCTTAACCCACTAACTCTTTTTTTCCAGACAGGGTTTCTCTGTAGCCTTTGGAGCCTGTCCTGGAACTAGCTCTTGTAGACCAGGTTGGCCTTGAACTCACAGAGATCCGCCTGCCTCTGCCTCCCAAGTGCTGGGATTAAAGGTGTGCGCCACCGCCACCTGGCTTAACTCTTATAACTTAAATTAATCCATTTCTATTAATCTACTTTCTGTCAGGTACCTCCCATCCTGCTTCTTCCATGTCTCCTGATGTCTCTCATGTACCCAGATTCCTCTCCTACTTCCTCTCTCTCTGCGCAGAAGTCCTGCGTACGCCTCCTGCCTAACTATTACCTGTTCAGCTTTTTATTACACCAATCATAGCAACACATTTTCACAGTGTGCAAACTCCCACAACATTTTCCTCCTTTTGTCTAAATAAAAAGGAAAGGCTTTAATTCTAAGATAGTAAAATTATATACAATAAGAACAATTATCTGGTAAGAGTTACATTCACAATGTCCACTCCATTAGTATTGGTAAATTTAGAGAAAATACTCCATTATCTATCCTGTCTTGGTGAGTTCAAAGTTTTGTACCTGATTTACTCTATCCTAACTTGTACTACCAACCCAAACTGTCTTTTTAGACCTCAAGACATTTTCTTCAATGTACAATTTAAGCTTTTACGTCTCTCAACCTTTATAAACTTTGTATCTCTTTTGTGAGTTTCTTTTTTGAATTTTGGTAACAAGATAAAGTGTAGCTATAACTATCTAGTCTTAACTCCATCAGAGGCCCAAGAAGGATGTCATATTACCTGAGTAAACAGGAAGTGTAGTGCAAACAACTTCTAAAACTGTAAAAATGAAAGAAACAGCTGCCTGCCTAGACAGTCACCCAAGTTCCTCTGTAACACTGGGGCCTCCATCTTTGGCCTACAGGCCTAGAATATCTGACAGACTTTTTTTTGTGAAGCAGGACATTTTTGAAGTACTGTCTGCAGCTAAGATCCTCAGGATGTTTCCCCCAGTCAAACCCGATCTATTAATTTTGAAGAGAACCATAACGTTTTGTTTCCTGTGGAAACAAAGATATAACCTTTTCCCACAATGCAATACATTGTTCAGCCTCTATTCTGAAGCCAAGCCATTCCTAAAGTGTCTAGGCTGGTTTAACCCAGAGTCCCTCCCATAGTCTGTTGATGCTCACAGCTACCATTCTCTGTTCATTAGCATCAAAAAAATTCAAAATTAGCAAAGCATCACATAAAACTCCCTGTGTTATAATATTTTCCATTTATATGTAGCTTTTTAAAAATATTACTCTCTTTTAAAGGCTTTATTATTTTTAAATTATCTTTTTCTGTGACTGTCTACACCCATTTTTTCTTTCTTTAACATCTAAGCACATTTGAAAGCATACTGTACCTGTTCAGAGGTTTTCTCAGTCTGGACCTGACTTTCTGCATGTCTGCAGCATTCTCTGACCGGGAGACAAATCTTAACCTGCCAAGTGGCCACTGCAAGGCTCTGGAGGCTGGTTCTGCTCCCACAGCTCCTAGGGCCTAGGCTCATGTCAGCAGTGCCCAGCTCTGGGAATTTGCTGAGTCCGAGCAGCAGGTGTTTTTACCAACTGCACCAGCTGCTCACATGGTCTGCTGCATAGCTGAGCTTCTTAAAACAGCCCATGCCTCTGTAATCCGTGAGCAGTGGGCTCTGTGCACATGCCACATGCCACATGCTGGACACCATTTGTAACAAGTCTTTCCTGCCAGCTCCCAAATAATGACACAGAGACTATTAACTATGAAAAACTGGCCTTAGCTTAGACTTATCCCACTCATTCTTATGACTTAAATTCACCCATTTCTATTAATTTACATTGTGTCAGGTACCGCCCATCCTGCTACTTCCATTCTCATGTGTCCAGATTCCTCTCCTACTTCCTCTCTCTCTGCTCAGAAGTCCCCGTCTATACCTCTTACCTAGCTTTCGCCTGTTCAGCTTTTTGCTACACTAATCATGGCAATATATTTCACACAGCATAAACTATCCCAGAGCAGGGCTTGATTTCATTACACTATGTTCTTGTCTTCATAGAAAGATGGAAACTTAGGAGCAGATACCATTTTTCATTAAAAACAAGTTTTAGGATGCCACTTAAAAAATATGGCATACACTTGTGTACAAAACCGTCATAGCGAGCTCGCTTTTCCCTGAGGGGGGAAAGAATTTCCTCTGTGTGTTTGATGTGCAAAATTGTGTGTATCAGATGACTAAAACATCTGGCCCGAGTAAGCATTTGAGTTTTAAATCTCTGCAGAGAGGAGAGTGGTAAGAAGGCTGTTTAAAGCCTTTGTTGTTGGTGTTTGTTTTGTTTCAAGAGAAGGTTTCACTTAAAGAGCCCAGACTGGTGTGAAACTCATCCTGTAGCTCAAAATTATAGTGATCCTCTTGCCTTTGCCTCCAGAATGTTCAGATAAGTTGCTAGGAGTTTAATGGCTCTTGATAGACATTCATGAGCAAAAGTAACATCATACCAGAGGGAGACTCTCTCTCTCTCTCTCTCTCTCTCTCTCTCTCTCTCTCTCTCTCTCTCTCTCTCTCACACACACACACACACACACACACACACACACAGAGAGAGAGAGAGAGAGAAAGAGAGAGAGTGCTATACAGACAGTACTTCAGACAAAGCACTTTTAAAGCCACATACTGTTTCTAACTCCAGCCATCAGAAAAGCCAGTGGAGAGGACTCCAGTCCCGGGTCCTGGTCAGGTGTGTAGGCATCATCCTCCTGACATCAGAGACTGTGTTGATTTGGCCATTGCCGGCCCAGATGACGTAGGGGCATTGGCAATGTTCACTATTGCTCACTACTGATTGGTCCAGCACCAAGAAGGTTTTGCTTAAAACCACTGACTGCTCTCCTGGGACACAGACTGTGTTGTTTGATTTTTACCCATCAACCTGGCATAGCCTGGGAAGAGCCTCACTGAGGAATTATCTGGATTAACTTGGCCTGTGGGTATTCCCAGGGGTTAATTGTCTTGAGTGTTAATTGATGGAGGATGACCCAGCCCACCATGGGTGGTGCCATTCTTTAGGCTGGAGGTATGAGAACGAAGAAGGCAGAGGAGCAAGCGTGCACTCGTGCATCTCCCTGCCCTTGGCTGTGAACGTGTTGCTTAGACTCTTCCATGAGAATCATCAGTAAACGAATTGTGAGGCCAGCATCTTCTTCTCCTCCACGTTACTTTTTGTCATAGCAACAGAAACGGAAGCAGGACATCGAATCAGGAAGGGATGTTGGTGGCTGGACCACAGTGCAGAGGCAGCAGGGGCAGAGAACCACATTGCTCCTGTTATTAGCAGGGGAACCCAGCGTTGAGCAACCTGGGCATGAAAGGAATGTGTGGGGGTGGCGGCCACGGGGTGGGCTACAAGGGTTACATACAAGGGTTACATGGAAGCACTGAGGGACCTTTCCCTTGGGCAGTCAGCTCAGGGCCTCTGGCTACCAGATACCAATGAAGGTGTCAGGATGACAACTGCCCAGGTTGTGGGTTTTTTTTTTTTTTTTGTCAACTTGACATCAGCTAGAGTTATCAGGGAAGAGGAGCCATAATTGAGAAAATTCCTCCATCATGGAGGCCTGCCTGCAAGTCTGTAGGGTAGGGTACTTTCTTGATTGATAACTGATGAGGGAAGGCCCAGCCCACTGTGGATGGTGCCACCTCTGGACAGGTGGTCTTGGGCTGTATAAGAAAGCAGGTGGAACATACGTACTCACTCATAAGTGGATATTAGATGTAAAGCAAAGGAAAACCAGTCCACGGCCCCAGAGAAGCTAGGTAACAAGGAGAACACTAAGAGTGACATACGTGGATTTCCCTGGGAAAGGGAAATATACAAGATCTCCTGAGAAAATTGGGAGTGTGGTGGTGGGGAGAAGGGAGGGCAGAAGGGGAGGAGGAGGGGAAAAGGAGGGAGGAGGGAGCTGGATGGTCGAGATGGGGGAAGCACAGACAGGGAGAGCAAGGAAAGAGGTAGCTTGACAAAAGAGCCATTATGGGCTAGTGAGAAACCTGGCACTAGGGAAATTCCCAGAAATCCACAAGGATGACCCCAGCTAAGACCCTAGGCAATAGTGGAGAGGGTGCGTTAACTGTCCTTTCCTTGTAAGCAGATTGAGGACTACCTTAATTGTCATCATAGAACCTTTATCCAGCAACTGATGGAAGAAGATGCAGAGATCCACAGCTAAGCACTGGACTGAGGTCCTGGAGTCCAGTTGTAGAGAGGGAGGAGCAATAATATGAGCATAGGGGTTAAGACCATGATGGTGAGAGCCACAGAAACAGCTGACCTGACTTAGTGGGAGCTCACTGACTCTGGACTGACAGCTGGGGAACCTGCATAGGACCAAACTAGGCTCTCTGAATGTGGGTGACAGTTGTGTGGCTTGGGCAGTCTGTGGGGCCGCTGGCAGTGAGATCAGGGTTTATCCCTGGTGCTTGAACTGGCTTTTTGGAGCCCATTCTTTTTGGAGGGATACCTTGCTCAGTTTAGATACAGAGTGGAGGGCCTTGGTCCTGCCTCAAAGTGATGTGTCAGGCTTTGTTGACTCCCCATGGAAAGCCTTACCGTCTCTGAGGAGTGGTTGGGGGTGGGAAGTGGGAGGAAGGGAGGGAGTGGGAACTGGGATTGGAATGTAAAGATGAGAAAAGACTGTTTATAAATAAATAAATAATAGGTCGAGCAAGCCAGGGGGAGCAAGCTAGTAAGCAGCCCTCCTCCTTAGCCTCTGCGTCAGGTGATGCCTCCAGGTTCCTTCCCTGGCTTTGCCTTCTGATGGACAGTGGACCTGTGAGTCAAGACAACCCTTTATTCCTCAAGCTGGGTCATGGACTCTGCTTCCTAACTTTGACTTGCTGAATGAAAGATCTAGGAGGCATAAATTCTGATTGGCTTTACTTGGTGTCACTCATCTGCCTCTTGGCCATAGGGAGGGCTGGGAAAGCTTGATTGACAGCCTCATACAGACTCTTTGGCAATAAGTTGGCTCTCATGGAGGAGTGGGAAGGTAGAACCTCACCAGGTGTGGGTCATCACACCCGGCCTGATCAGTTTTTCCTGGATTTGGCAGCAGAATATGTGCTCTTCTCCCCTTTACACCCCAGGAAGTGCCCGGGACCCTAGTCAGGCTGGACACATCAGGCCATCTGGGTGAGAAGGGTCTCCCACATTGCTCGGAAGGATCCCCTTCTGCTGGGCCCTTGACTCTGTCTCTACCAGGTCTCTTTTCCCTCATGGAGAAAGAGCTCTTGGCTTTAGGTGGAGGAGAACAAGTGCCATACAGGCTAGGATTTACTTATTCACACACACACACACACACACACACACACACACACACACACACACACACACACACACCGTTTTTTTTTTTGCCAGCTTGTCACAGATAGTGTTCCTTCATAATGATGTCCACTAGGTGGCACTGTTGACCTGCTCAGAGAACAAGCCTAGTGAAAAAAACAGAAGGTTGTGGTTAATTCCTTAAGTGGCCACCTGGCCTTCTTTCCAGGTAGCTGGCATAAAAGGACCAAGAGATGACGTCATCCTGTAAGCACGCCAATCTCTCTTATGCATAAAGTTTTTTGTTTAGATTAAATCAAGTCAGTGGCAGTGTGCCGCCACTTTGGACCCCTTTGAAAACCCTGGAAAAGTACCTTCCATTTTAAAATTGCTTAAAAATAACCCCACAAACCCTAGATTTACTTATTTTTTTTTTGTTGTTGCGTGTTCTCCATCATGCGATGATGCTCACGCGGAGCTAAGAGAACAACTTGGGAAAGTCAGTTCCGCCCTTCTATCGAGTGAGACCCAGGCATGGATCTCAGGTTGTCAGACTCAGGGGCAAACCTCCCCCCGCCCCCCAGAGATGGAGAGTCATCTCTCCAGCTCTGGTTTTTCATTTTGGGTCTTCAAATTGATGTGTTTGGACAGGACTGCTCTTTAGCCTTTGGGTAGTGAGCTGTTTCTCCTTGGAACAAAGTCCGTCTGTACCAAACATGTGCCTCTTGTTGGTGAGATTGTGGTGTGATCTTTTTCCTCTTTTTACCTGCAAGCTATCTGTAGCCCACAGGTGTGTGCCTTTCCGTCTTTTAACAGTAATTGGTAAAAAAAAAAAAAAAAAAAAAAAAAAAAGAGTTACTAATGGAATCGTGTCTATTAAAAACCAAAGTCTTGATAGGATTCCCCACGGGTGTGTGTAAGCATGGGGGTGTTCATGCATACGTGTGTGTGCTTGTGGGAGGTCAGGGAACATTGGGTGTGTAAGCGTGTGTGTGTGTGTGTATGCGCATTCATATGTATGTGTTCTTGTGGAGATTAGAGGTGGCATTTTCTCCATCACTCTCTACATTATTCATTGAGGTAGGGGCTTTCACTTGATCCCTGTTCTGATAGTAGCTAGCCAGCTTGCCCTGGGAGTCCCCGCCTATACCTCTCGTGTGCTGGATTACAGCAGGCCACCAGGGCAGCTTGGTGTTTACATAGGTGCTGGGAATCCAAGCTCCAATGTCAAGAAATGGAATTTGACCAGCCCCGCGATGTCCCCAAAGTGTCTCTCGTGCTTCTTTGCAGTCAGTCCTTCCCTAATCCCCCTGTCTCTGACTTTCTCCACACAGACCAGCTCACATGTCTTCGCTTTCCGGAACTGCTGAGACTGAATCCGGGGCCTTCTACAGGGCTCTTCTGCTGAGCCCCAGCCATGGGTAACTTCTCTCTTTGCACAGTGAGTGTGCTCACCCACGTCTGGTTCTTTCTCCCAATGTTATGTTTATGAGGGGTAGTTCACCCTCATCGTTGGTCATAGATTTCTTAGCACTGTTGTGGAATACACCATTGTGTACCTAGGCAGTTATTCATTCTGTGGCTGGGTACATCCTCGGGAGGTGTGTGTGGCATTCTGAGTTCTTGGGAGTGTGTTGGTTAGTGGTAATCATGAAGTTGGCACAGTCTAGAATAACCTTGGAAGAATCTCAAGGGATCCTCTAGATCAGATGGGCCTGCGGCAGTGTCTGTGGACTTGTCTGTGGGTGTGTGTGTGTGTGTGTCCTTGATTATCATAGTTGGTTTGGGGAGATCCGGGTGCACCGTGGGTGGCATCATTCCTGGGTTTTAGGCCTTGGACTGTATGTAAGAGTAGAGAAAACTAGCTGAGTTCAAGCATGCATTGCACTTTTTGCCTCTCTGCTGCCTCAGGTTCTGCTTTGACTTGCCCCCAGTGATGGTCTGGGACCTGAAATTATAAGATAAATAAACTGTTTCTCTCCTAAATTGCTTTTTTTGACAGGGTGTTCTTATCACAACATCAGAAATCAAAGTATAGCAGGAAGCAGACGCTGGCTGAGCTGTGTCAGGGGCCAGCTAGGGGGCAGATTCCAAGTGGTGTGTGCTGGTGGACCGTCAGTCCCGCGGCTCTTAGCACCTGCCCCGGGCAGCTTGTGGGGCAGTCTCTGTCTTCTCAGTCTGATCATTCTGGACAGAGTCAGGGAGTAGGCGTCCCTCAGGGTTAGACTCTAGGGTGGGGACATTGTGGTTTCATTTCTCTGTCCAAATGGGAACCCAAAAGAGTTACAGCATTTGAAAGAGAAGTCAGGCGGAAGGAGGAATGACCAGATCTTAAACATTCCTTAGCATGGGCACCACGGTCAGGAGGACCTGTGACTGTCCATTGTTAGAAGACCTGTTTGGGGGAAGTGGCCCTGAGAGGTGGCTCAGTAGTTAAGAGCGCTTGCTGCTCTTCCAGAGGACAGAGACTGTTCTCAGGACCTATGGCACCCACAACTACCTGCAATTCCTGCTCCCCTGGCTCTGGCTCTGATGCCCCCTTCTGGACTCTGTGGGTACCCCATTCCCCCTCCCAGGATTAAAGATTAATGCCTTTAAAGTTCTCACCTAGTAATGGGGAAGTAGAAATTTACTGTAGTTCTTTTAGCTTCCAAAAGTGTTTTATTTTGATGTTTTAAAAAACAAAATGCTATACAATTTCAAATAACACACTACAATGCTCTCCAAGCATCATGGATGATTGGGGACACATGCCAGGGCTCTTAAAAGAGGCTAAAGAGTGGATTTTTTTATGGGGGGAGGGAAGGATGGAAGGCTGCCCTTCCTTCTGTAGGGCCCAGTGGAAAAGGCCTCATCTCCAGGTACACCAGGCTGGGAAGTGGGAGGCAGAGGGAGAACCCCACATTACGGGAATTCTCTTGGCTCTGTTTCCTGGATCAGACTGGCGAAATGCGTGCCAGCTTTAGGGAGACTCCTAGTTCCTGGCAGAAAGGAGCTTATGAGAATCCCTGGTGGATCTGAAATTATTTCAATCAGTTCTGGCTTTGGCCACTAGGCGGAGCCAGTGCTCCCTCGCTGTGGCCTGGGCAAGCAACGCCGGGCCCTGGTAGTACCGCTGAGGTCCCTCCCTCACAATGCAGGGGCAGTATGTAGCTCTAGGGCCTCCATGGTGGGATCCCACTGCCTGTTTATATATATTAACTACAAAGTGTTGTCTTAAACCTTGTTGACTTTTAGGCTAACCCGAATACTGAAAGCTCGTGGGCTCAGAGGGACCCCGCTTTCCCCGGGGTTTACCTGATTTGGGAGTCTCATGCTGTAGTCTGAGAGAATTGGGGGTTGGGGAGGGAAGGAGGGAAGCTGGCACCTACTCTCACTGAGATCTCAACAGGACTGAGCAGGGGTAAGTGTCGGGGTGAACACAGCACCTGTCAGACATGAACCTCAGGGGCTGGCATCTTCACTGGGGGTGGAGGACATGAACAAGAAATGCCCAGGGCTCTCTCTGCCACTCCAGCGCTGGGACCATCAAGGGAGAATCTTTGGCAAGGCCTGGGTGGGTTAGGGAGGCTTCCTGGAGGAGGTAGACTATGGGCTGTCAAATGAGTTTTATGTGTTGCCTGGACCATGGACCACAAGGGGGCAGGCAGAGTTAGGCCTAGCATCCTGTGGATGGCTCTATCTGTCACCCCTCACTAGGGAATTCCCAGGGCTTCCTACAGTCCTGAGTAGGCTCTGGCACTAAAAGCATCCAAGTCTTGTGTCCCTCTGTGCCTGGATTTAAACAGGAATGGAATTCCTGAAAACATTTCCCAGATCCAAACAAGCAGAGACTCTGGTACGTATGTTTATTTCCAGGAAAGAACCAAGGTGGCTTTAGTTTATGGCTCACAGCAAGACTCCTAGAATGTTCTTTCCTTTTCCATGGTCTTCCCTGTTCCCTCCAAAGCCCTTCTTCCCACAGCACTCTGCCCAGGTCTGGTGTTGTCTTCTCTCTGTGCCCCAGCTTTTCTCTGTCCTCTTCTCTTCATCCGGAGGTGAAGTTCTCACCCTATACTAGTGGCTCCCCCCTGGGGTGGATGCAGAATGCAGGGAAGCCAAACCATGGGTGCAGCCTTGGGGCATCCTCAGGGGATGCGGATGGGGGTGAAATGCCAGCTGCTGTCTCTCTCTGCTGGGTTCAATTCCAAGTTTGATCTTGCAGAGGTGGTGTCTTCAGAGGGTGAGGGAGGGTGGAGGATGGAGCAGAACGGTGAGGATCGGTCTCAAGGGCTCCAGAAGGGACCTTCCACCGAAGCTAAGCCACTGGAACACGCCAGGCTCAACCTCACTCAGTTGTTGTTACTATTTACCTTTGAGCCACCAATCCTAGTTCTCCATAAATGGAGACCTCTGGAGGCATCTCCTGCTCGTCTGTCTTCTGGTCCACACGGTGCTCTCTGCCTTTCAGGTGGTTGATGATGAACTGGATAGGCCATGGGGCAGGTAGAGTGGAGACTCCCAAGTGAGACAGAAGCCAGCAGCACTCCGTATCTTCAGCTTTGCCGCGGTCAGTGTTCCTGTAGCTGTGAAGAGCACCACGACCTGAAGCAGCGTGTGCAGGGAAGGGTTTATTCCAGTTTATGCTTCCAGGTCACAGTTCATCACTGAGGGAAGTCAGGACAGGAACTCAGAACCCTGGAGGCGGGAGCTGATGCAGAGGCCGTGGAGGGGTGCTGCTTGCTGGCTTGCTCATAGTGACTTACACAGCGGGCTTTCTTATAGAACCCAGGACCACCAGCCCAGGGCTGTACCATCTACAGTGAGGGATCTTTCCCCATCAATCAAGACAGTGTACCACAGACTTGCCCATAGGCCAGTCTGATAGAGACTTTTTTTGGGGGGGAGGTCTCTTCCCCGATGTCTGGGTCTGTGTCCGTTGAACAACACAGTCTCTTCCTTTTCCAGTGCTTTTTGCTTCCCCCTCTCTACCTGTTTATTGCTGCTTGGTTTGAGGGCAAACGGTTGAATCAATTAATAGAGGATTTGCAGAATCACAAGAGCAGTTACTAAAGGATGATGTAATTAACTTATTCAGACTAATTGAAAATTTTCATTTAGAAGGAGCAGCCAAGTGCCTCCTGGCTTAACCGCCTTTCTCAAACAAAATGCCCTCGTGAGAAGACTCTGTAATGCCTGTCCGTAAACCCGGGACCTCGGAGACTGCCACAAAACTTCGGGAAAAGAATTAAGTCATTTCTTTCTCATCACTCCCCCCATTCCTCCCTGTAAGCATCCTTGGAGTTATAAACTATTCTCATTGCTCTGTGACTCAGGCACTGGACAAGGTTAGGATAGAGCTGGAGGAGAAAGGGTCCTACGGTAGGTGACTCTGGATCGGGAGGGGATAGTATGGCTTGGGGGCAGCAGAGGAAGAGTTCCAAGCTGGGGACGGTGTACACTTCACACTGTCACGCCCGAGCTCCTTGGGCAGAACTTCCCCTTCTGGGATGCTCACAGGACCCAGAGCTGTCAGAGGTAGACTGTATCTCTTGGTCACAGGGTTGTGGTACATTCCCAGCATGTGAGTCTCATGCACCAAGGAGAGAGAATCTGAAGTCGGTGCTGGAGTAACAGCAGAGAGACTCACTTTCACCGGGAAACTGACCTGCTAGAACTTGGTACCCACCTGGTGACAGTTACTGAGCACTTGGGAAGAGAGGTCATTCCTGGGGGTAGTGTCAGCACCTAGGAAAGCAAGCCTGGGGTGATGTGGCATGATCCCTTTACAGACTTGGATTTTCTCTCCCTGAGCTTCCAATTGCACATAGCAGTGTGTTTACAGCACCCCTTACCAAGATTTGACTATACTCTTGGTCTTTCCAACTGGAAGGGACAAACAGAGCCATAGAAGAATAAATGGTTGACTTCAAAGTACATACGAGGTAGGGATTTGCTCGTCCTCAAAGAAAGACATGCTTGAGCCATACTCTTGGGCTGGAGGATGGCACATTCTAGAAACGTAGAGGGCACAGGTCAGCAGAGGGTTTTTGCTCCCATTTTAGGGATTCAGTATGAATCTCACTGTGTGTGTGTGTGTGTGTGTGTGTGTGTGTGTGTGTGTGTTCATTTGTATATGAATACTGTGTTCAGATGGAGGCCAGAGGTCAATGCCAGGCATTTTTCTCAGTCAGGCTTCACCTTATTTTCTGAGACAGGGTCTCTCACAGAACCTGGAGCTCAGTGAGAGGCCAGATTGACTGGTCAGCGAGCTCCAGGGCTCCCATTGTCTCTGCCTCCCAACGCTGGGGTTGCAGGCGGTTGGCACCAGGCTGAGCTTTTTTTTGTAGGTATCAGGTTTGGAACTCAGGTCCTCACGCTTGCAGAGAAAACACTTCACCACTGGGTCATCTCGGCAGCCTCAAATCTCTCTTTGAAAGCATTTATCTTTAAAGCGTTTGTATATGTCTGTTGGGATGTACGTTCCGCTTATTATTCCTCGTGCTCCTCCCCTCCCTTCCATCTCGTGCTAGTTCCCTTTGTCTTCCTAGACAATTTTACTTCCTTCATGCCATATATATGATTTTATATATCTACAAAAAGCCTAGGAACTATGGATGAGAGAGAACCTATGACATTCATCTTTCTGAGACTGTCTTGATCCACATATCTATTGAATCAATTTTCCTGCAAATGGCATAGTTTTTTTTTCCACATTATGACCTAGAAGAATCTCATTGTGTGCACACACGCACCTCTGTGTGCCCCCTTCTATTGTTGAGTACCTGGGTTGGTTCCATGAAGAAGCTATTGTGGACAGTGATGCAATACACAGTGGTGCCCCAGCATCCCTGTGACATGTCAGCTTGGAGAAACCTCGGGTAAATACCCAGCCGTGTCATAGCTGGCTCGTATGGAAGATCTACATAGTTAGTTGAGAAGCCTCTGTACTGACTTCGGTGATGGCTGGACTACTTTGCGCTCCTTCAGAAGTACATACATATTGCTGCTAGCATTTTTCTCCATTTGTTTCTCTGGCCACTGCCATTGGAACTGGGGTGAGATGGCATATTAATGTAGTTTTGCTTTTTATGAAGGAGAGTTGAAGGCAGCCTGGCCTCCTGTGAAATGCCTACTACCATGGGCTTTGCAGCCAGCAGACTGAAGTCTGAAGTCTGGTTCTGATACACCCAGGAGGTCTGTGAGATCAGGGTCCTTACAGGGAGCATGAGACTGATAACCGTTTCCACTGCCAGGGGACTTCCTGGGAGTTCCATGACTCATGGGTGTGGAGTTTGGTACTCGGCATTAGCTAGATGCTACAAATGCTGCCTCTGATTGTTGTAGGCAGGGTTTGCACTAACTGCTGAGTGTGATGGAGTGTTAGGATAGCCAGAAGAGACGCGACTTACAGAAGGGCTTAGCCCATCCGCGTGAGGAGTGTTCAGTTGGGAAAAGTCAGTCCCATTGTACGGCTCTGTTAATCATGTGCTTTCTCCACTCCCAGCGGGGAAATCAGGTTGGATCTCATGACCATCACGGCATCTGCCCATGTTTACTACGAGCTTCATGGGAGCCATCCCTCTGGGGACGGTGGAAGCAAATGGCTTTAGGTTTTACCAGACATGTAGCAGGCATGTCTTTACTGGGTGGCCATGGGGCTTCTGAGATGCAAAGAACTCTAGGAACTATTGACGGCTTGGAGGAGAATTAGCCTCTTCCAGGGTTGAGCTTCCTTATGGGCTGTCCAATGCAGAGTGGTCAGCCTTGAAACCATATATACACAAACAACAAGAATGGACCCAGCAGCTTCTATTTATATGTATTAATGTACACATATACATATATGTAGCAAAAGGTTATCGATTTGAGAGTGGAATTTGAAGGAGGGGAACTTTGAGGGACTAACAAGACTAAAAGGGAGGGAGGCAATAGAATTCTATTCAGTTAAAAACATTAAAAAAAATAAACAAGAAGAAACCAAAAGAACCGTCCTCTGTCGGTTCAGAGTGGTGGGGTGGCAGAGCGTGGTCTAATTCCACAGGCGTGTTGGGAAGTTGGGTGGATGGTACAGGCTTCTGTTTAATCCATTTGGGGACCCTGACTGTCTTCTCTGTTTAATACCAAGAAGGAAAATGCTTAGAAAAGCCTTGTCACTTTCCAGAGGTGGCACCTGGTCCACAAGAGGTGACATGGGATCTAAATGGAGATCTGTATGATCTCTGGTCACTGAGCCAGACCAGATCTTAATAACCAGGGAAGGAAGTGCTGAGTCCCTGTCGGCCACTTCTGTTGGTCCTTTTCCTAGAACCATCCTGTTCTCCCCGTGGCGAGAGAGGCTCTGTGGTTCTTGCATGGAGGCCAGAGAATGTTCTAGGCCTTGGGACTCAGAAGAGGGCGTTGTATCCCCCTAGAGCTGCCGTTCTAGGTGTCTGGGGGCTGCTTGACATGTGGTCGGCCGGGAACCAAACGAGTCCTCTGGAAGAAGAGAAGAGGAGTACAAAGTGTTCCTGACCAGCACGCTGTCTGCTGTGTGGCTGAAAGTGACCTTGAACTTTTGATCCTCCTGCAGCTCTGTCTCCTGCGTGCTGGGATCACAGGGATGAGCCACTGTGCCCATTTTATGGGAGGTTTGGCTGGAACTCAACAACTTTGTGCAGGCTAAAAGAACACTCTACCAACTAGGGCCAGACTTCCTGAGTGCAGGCAGGTCCTGGCCTTTTGCTTTATACTTAGTAGGACTTTGTCCCCATCGGTGGCTCTCTCAGCCTCAGTTTCCTCATCTGTGAAACAGAGGCCCTAGAGACACCTGCATCCCCACAGAGGTGGGGACTGAATGAAACACCACACTGTGCCTGGAATGTACCAAGCACTCAGTGACTTTTAACAGGTCGTAAGTCTATCACAGCTTCCTTTCTTTCTTTAAATTGTTATTGATTTATTTCTTAAGTGTGCGTGTGGATGCTAGAGACAACTCTGTGGAGCTGGTTCTCTCTTTCCACCTTTATGCAGACTCCAGAGAATGAACATAAGTCACCAGGTTGGTGTGACAAGTGCTTTTACCTGCTGAGCCATCTCCGTCATTCTGAGTGGGTGGAAAGGACCCAGGTCCCTCCCCATTGTCTAGTCCCCTGTCACAATCATCCAATCACTTACTCCCATGATCCTTTTCTTATCACCTGAGACATGCAGGGAAATTGCAATTTAATTTTGAAATCAGGATTTATCTTTGCCTCGCTCTCTAGGCTCTGAGTCATGGCGGCTGTTTGGTTTCATCTGCCGGAGCTCTTCCGTTAATAATACCCTACTGGATTGCTGTTGAGCCCCATGGATGGTGAAGCAGCCAGGAAAACATCACTAAGTAAACACAGCCTCAACCCTCCCTTCCCTCTGCCTCCCATGCTGTCAGAAGGGAGCCTGCAGCTTCTCTCTTTGTGTTGCTAATTCATAAATGGAAGAAGCAGGTGATAAATATAGTGGGGATGATAGATTCCTAGGAAGCCTGAGGGATTGAAGATGCCGCTGCTGGGAAGCCAGTGAGGAGTGTGGGTGAACCTTAGAAAGGGGCACCAGGCCTCTGCAGTCACAGGAGGTGGCTGACTCCAGCGCTTGCTGACCAGGCCAGGCTCTGTCCTCATTCTGTGAGGTGTCATTTTCTACAGGGAGGCTGACATGTCACGTGAGTGGGACATTCATAGAATCAGCAAGTGCTAGCTGGCCTCCCAGGCTGTTCCCACAATCCCCAGTGATGGCTTTGGTGTGGACTGAGATTGTCTGCAGAGTCCACAGGGCTTTGGCAGGATTCAGGAAGACTTGGTCCCAAGTCTTTGCGGGTGTTTTGTACAAACTGGAGGAAGCCAGTTCCCTCTCTGGACTTCAGAGTCCCCCATCCACAAGTCGCTTGGCTTAGTTCTCAAAACAACAGCTGTCATTTCTCAAAAGCATGTTTTGAAGTCTTTATTAACTTACTAGGTTTCTCTAACAAATCAGTTCTCCTAAGGAGATGGCGGGCATCCACCACAGAACGAGGGGAGTGCCAGAACTATGGGCTCCAGGGACCCAAACAAAACCACAGTGCCTCTGGCACCTCAGAGGGATTGCCACATCCGCACGGTGGCTGTAAGATGCAGGGCATGCTGAGACTTTCAGCTAAGTTGCTCATGGCTAAAGCGTCTTGTCACAGTAACGGGAAGGCAGAGCACTCACAGACGGGGAGAACCTAAAACGCTGGACCCACGTCCCCAGGAGTTGAGTCCAGCTGCGACTTGGCCAAAGGGAATACTTTTGCTTGCTGTCAGATGCGGTCATGTGGGTTTGCACGCGTGAATGAGGAACTGAACTCCCCACTCTCCTAGCCTCACCTGCCTGCGGTAGGGACACAGCATCAGCACCAAAGGAGGCAGCCTGGTGGTCTGCAGCCTGAGGAGAATGACAATGACAGAGCAGAGGGGTGGGGAGCTACTGAATGAGAGCAAGCAGGGAGACCTGGGAACCATGGAGAGAGAGAAAGGGGGGGGGGAGAGCGCGCCAAAGTTTGGAAAATAAGTGATTAATGAAAAATGAATCACGATAGAAGCAAAGCACTCAGCAGGTGGGGAGGCACCGATCTTATTGGACTTAATCAGGAGAGCTCAGGCTCCTAAGAAGATGGGGTCGCCACACTGACCCTGGCCACACTTTGAGGCACAAGTGACAGGTACTGTGGAGAGTCAGCATCAGGAAAAATTCCTGTGTCTCCATTTATGAAGTGGGGCCCTCCACCTTCCTCCTCTATATTCTCTACTCCTCCCTCTCCCTCCTTCCCCTCCCATCTTTTCTTCTCTTCTCTCTCTTCTCTTTTCCCTGCCTCCCTCCCTCCCTCCCTCCCTCCCTTCCTCTCTCCCTCCTTCCCTCCCTTTCTTCCTCCCTCCCTCCCTCCTTCCCTCTCTCCTTCCCTCCCTTCCTCCCTTTCTCTCTCCCTCCTTCCTCCTCTTCTTCTTTCTTCTCTTCTCCTCCTCTTTTGGAGACAGAATCCCTTGTATTCCAGGCTAGGACTGAGGTCTATACGAACGCCAAAGATGACCACGAGCCTTTGATGCTTCTGCTTCCACCTCCTGAATGCTGGGATTACAGATGTGCCACCATGCCTGGTTTCTGCAGTGCTGGGGGATTAAACTCATGATTTATGCAAACTAAGCAAGCGCTCTTCCCACTGAGCTATACTCCCTGTGGGCTTCTTACCAGCAGAGGTCTGCTAGTGTGTGTGAGTGAGCGCTAAGTGCAAGGATATGAATAAAGATTTATAGCTGGCGGCCACACAGTACTTCATGAATGTCAGACATGGACGCTTGCACTTGCAGAAGCAAATAGCTCATCAGCCTCTGGAGCCCTCGCATGCCTTGGGATTCTGGGAGTTGCCGGAGTCTCAGAATGCTCTAGGCATGTAGCTGAGGCTGTGTTGTTTACCAAAAGTGCTTCTATTTGAACACATTGCATAAATTTCCTAGAAACATCCGAGAAGAAAGGCTGTGTACTCCCAAGACACGCGCCATGTCCTGCTTGGTTACTTGTTTTAAAGAAGAGGCATTTCCAACCTCCAGGTCACATTCTCGTTCTTAAAGAGGGTCTCTGAAACTGTGTTTGGTCCCATATGACTTAGCCCTGCCACTGAGGGTCACCACGACTATTAGGATCTGAAGATTAAGGACAAGGCACATGGTGTGCTGGCTTTGAAATCCACCTCTACTGTAGAAGCTGACAGGCCATCAGAGGAACTCCCATGCTGGCTGATAATCTTCCCTCCCTCACCACCTCTCCAGCTTCCATTCTGCTCCTACCCCTCCACACAAGAAGGCTGCTGCTGCTCTAAGTGTGGAAATGTCCACACTACCACCTCGAATCTTGCATTGTACTTTGGGCAACTGAAAAGGAAGCAAAGCTTAGATAAGAGTCATGGCAGTGCATGTTGGGAAACATGTGGAAGAGAGCCTGCAAGTTAGGGGTGCAGATGCCTCAGGTCCTGGAGTCCCTAAGCGCTTTCAGAGTTGTGACACCTGGCCTGAGTTCTAATGAGTGGGAGTCACTCCTGGAGACTGAGGGAACAAACACCTAGGAGAGAGACAAACCTGGAGGCCTGAGATGGACTAGACTGTGCTAGGGAAGGCATAGTCAGCGGGGCGAAGGTCTAAGGTTTGAACACTGGGCTGTGGATATTTAATGAGGTTTCCTTTATTATAAATGCCACGTGATATCTTCTAATGGTCTCATGGTGGGATAGGTGTCAGAACAGGGCAAGGACGGCAAGAAGAAAGCCTCAGTCCCAGGGCTTCTCTGGGTGTCCGCCCCTTGGATCAGCTGCGTCAAGTCGTTTACTTCTTTTCTGTGGTCTTTGTTAACGTAAGAGATTGAAGGAATCCTCATAGACACTATGGACTATGTTCATGAGATAACTCGGGAATGGCAAGTGTGGACATATGCCAGGAAGCAAATTTGCATCTGTTTGGTCAACAGACTGAGGCCAGGACCCAGTCTCCACCAGCTGGGTTCCAAGAGCATCTATTTGGCAGAGTTCTATTTACCAGTTCTGGGAAGGAATCTCAGGAGTTTGAGGACAAACTCTATGACAGATGCAGTGAGTGTCCTGGACCTGATGCCTCCAGGACAGGCATTAGTAGAGCAATGTGTGTTCGTTGATGTTGTCTGATGTTGTGATGATGGATCCACCTTTGCCATTTAATCGTTATAAAATGGCTATCTAGATTGAAAAGTAAAAGCGGGAGCTAAATTGGTTTACCACAGTCTTACAAAGGGGCTGTGCTGGGAAGATGGATCCTGTTGTGCAGGCTTGAGGACCCGAGTTCAGATCCCCCATGCCCATGCCCAAAGCTGGGTGCATTGGTACACATCTGTCTTTCCAGTGTGGGGAGTGACTGGGAGGGGGGCAGAGAGATGATCCTGGGAGTCTGTTGCCAGTCGGGCTCGCCAGTGAGCTCTGGTTTTGGTCAGAGAGCCTATCTTAAAAGACAAGGTGGAAGATGGTAGAGGAAGATGCCCCCTGAGTTGACCTTTGGGCCTCTACATGCATATACACAGATGTACACACACATGTGCTAGTGCAACACACACACACACACACACACACACACACACACCCAGTGGGGAGTGGGGAGATCAAGCTAGAAACAGGGCTGAGCTATAGCCCCTAAATCCACCACCTCCATCTTTCAACCAGGCCTCACCTCATGAAGGCCTCCCAGCCTCCCAGCCTCCCATATTAGTGCCACTGTCTGAAGACCAAGCCTTCCAACATATGAGCCTGCAGGACACATTTTGCACACACCACAGGGCCAGACTCCCAGGAGGCACCCAGAGAAGGCAGGAGCTTTCTTCCCCACAGGTGGAGTTTATGACATTGGTTACAGACAAGGGAAACTGGTTTGGTTGGTTTAGGAAAGGTGAGGCCTTACTGAGAGGCTCACAGGTACAGAGGGGCCTGATAGTCAGGCTTGGTGGATTCAGGAACTTAGCAGCTGCCAAGTCTTGGTCTTGCTTCTGGGGTCTGTGAAGAGCCTTGGTGGGGGAGACTCTCCTTTTGGGGTTTCCCTAGCTGGCTGGAGGAGCCTGTCTTGGCCCCGATCTGCTCCAGAGCAGATACGGGCAGGGCACATTTGTGATGCAGACCCTCCAGACTGGACAAGCAAGGCAAGTTCTGCAAGGGAGGTCAGGATGGTTCTCCCAGATGACAGCATGTGTGGTAGACAGTAAGAGGTCCTTCATCAGCATCAGCGAGCCGCTTGAACATGAAACCGGCAGCTAATTCTCTGCTGCTTTCTCAGTGTGTGCAGTGCATGCATGTATGTATTCAGGGTGCATTTTAGGTCTTTCATGTATGAATGTGTGGTGTGCATTCATATGTATTGTGTATGTAGGAGCCTGAGGTTGACATTGGGAGTCTTTCTTATTCACTCTTTAACTTGTTCATTGAGACAGAGTTTTCCAACTGAGCCCAAAGATGGCCAATATTGGAAGCTGCTTGGGGGAAATCCCCTGTCCCCACCTTTTTGAGTGCTGGAATTATAAGTTGGCCACCATGCCCATATAGGTTTGGGGGATTCGAACTCTTGTTCCTTATGCTTGCATGAGCACTTTAAGCACTGAGCCATCAGTGTGTCTTCTAGAGGCTAGTGCCCCTTTTAAATGGAACCCTGACAATGCTTGATAGTTAAGAAAACTCATCTAAAAGGAAGGAGAAAGGATGCTTACTATAGTCTTCACAGAGACCTCAACCTCAGTCTAACTCCAGACGTCTGACACCCACATGCACTCATGAGGGGAACCCACATGCACTCACACATACATATATGTAAAATAAAATAAAACGTACCTTTAAAAATTAGAAGACTCTTGACAAGTATCTTCCTTTGAAGTAAAGCATCCCAAACTGGCTTTCCTGGCCCTAACTTGGTATTGGTAAACCCCTCCAGACCAGGACAGTGCAAGGAGGCCAGAGAGGGTATCAGATCCTTTGTAGTTGACATTATAGGTATCCCGTGGCAACCCCATGTGGACCGAGCTCCAAGCCTCATGATTGAACAGTGTTTTTAATCACTGAGCCATCTTTCCAGCCCCCATTTCTGTGTTTGCATAGTGGTGCATGCCTGAGATCCCAGGAGGTTGAGGCAGGAGGACTGCCACAAGTTAGAAGGCAGCCCTGTATATGTAGTGAGTTCCAGGACAGCTAGGGCTAAGGTGAGATGCCGTGGGGTTAAGAAAAAAAAAAGAATAGCAGAAACAATAAAAAGAATTCCAAATTGCCCCTTTCCAGTTCTTTCTCCCAAGGGTGAACACAAAAAGTGGGAGACTAAAGTCAGCCGACCTCAGGCTCTGCGGTCTGGAGGGTCTGCACCCCAATTGTGTTACTTCCCCCTTCCAACTTGAAGTCAGCCATAGACAGTATAGTCAAACAGGTGAGAATGGCTGTGTTTCAATAAAACTTTATTGACAAAAGCGGGCACTGGTCCAGTTTTGGCCCATAGCTTGTGTAGCAATCACCAGAGTGCTTTGGTGCCTACTTGGGCAAAGTTTCTGGGAGAGTTTAGCATTTTAAAGATCAGCTTCCTTGATACATTATTCATGGAACGACCACCCAGAGCTTCAAAGTCAGCTTCCCACAGTGAAAAACCTGGTCCTTCCAATCGAGACTCATCAGCTTGTGGTGGTTATAGTTTTAATCTGCTTTGGGGATTAAGTGGACCTGCCCCTTGTCTGTTCCTAGGCCAGTCCAGGTAACAAATTCACGGTGTGGTTTAGGGTCTTCCCAAGAGTCCCCTCTCCTCAGCTGCTCAGAACACGACCTGCCCCATGTTCTTGGGGAGAGATGCGTGCAGTCCTGTAATCCCACACTGGGGTGTTTTATCCTTTCTTTCATCTGTAAGTGCAGGGGGACAAGCCTGAGGCTTGAAGGCAGGGAGTTCTCAGAGTTTCCAGGGTCTGTCGGTCCCTTCAGAGCTTTAGGCCTGGGTTCTATTGTGTTTGCTTAACACTTGGGCTTCTGCCAGGTAATTTACCTATAAGTTATGCACGGAAGAGAAAAGAAGCCATCCATCTAAAGTATTCAGATTTTGGCCTTAATTAAAATGCAGAATAAATATGTATGGCTAAAGAGCATGAATTATAGATACTGGGGTTTCTGTATTAAAATCGCTTTTCATCTGTGCAGGCGCGCGTGTTTATGGCAGGGAGAAAGCGTGTGTATAAGTCCATAGAAAGAATATAGTTATGGCCGGGTGTGTGCTTAGCAAGATGGGAAATGGGTCTTTTATAAGAGAAAGAATCCCCTGCCTTTCTGACTCACTGCCTCTGGAGGTTTTTTTTTTTTTCCACCTTGATTTTGTAAAGGGCTAATCCTGACCCTTGTTATTTAAATTGCTCCACCACCTCTCTCAAAAGGCAGCTTCTGGCTTCTCTCTCAGAAGCGCTGGCTCTCAGGCTCAGGGCAAAGCTGCTTCTGTTCCTTAGTCTTCCCTGGAAGAGGCTTTGCTAGCTGTGAGGACAGGGCAGGGGAGGCTGCAAAGGGTGAATGACAAATCTCAGGTCTTTAGCAAAGTCAGGCCAGGGCTCTTCCACCTTGAAGGTTGGAGGTGCTGGACTTTTCCCGGAAGATGCCAGCGAGGAGGCTTAGGACCCTAAAAGCTGAAATCAGCATCCAAGCGTGCAGCAATCAGCCTGGGGATGGAGGTGGATAAAGGGCAGGATGACAATGGCTAAGGTCAGGGTGATGGTTTTGTATCAAACCTTCAAGCTTACAAATTGCTATCAATTAGAGGTTACTTTAACTCATAGTTGGGGCGATTCATGCTGAGAGCTAATCTGCATTGCTCAGAACACTGAAAAACAAGCAAATTAGATGTGAAACCCAAAATTACCTCGTAATCAATATGGGTAGATGGTGACTTTCTTTGGGGGAGGGCAATAAGCAGATGCAACTTTGCTAGAAAGTGTCGGTTTAGAGATCTTGGTTTCCTGTTTCTTTTTTAAAGGATGTATTGGTGGCTCAATGGCTCAATGGAGATCTTAGTTTCAATGAAACCTGACGCTAAAGTGGAACAGCACAGACCCTGCAAGATGAGAATATTGTATTATTGTATATTATTGTATATTGTATCGCATCCTCCCCTATGTTGAATCCACCTCCCCACACAGATACCCACCCACACCCACGGATACACCCTTGACACCCACCCTGATAATAGAAGTGGCTGCTTGTTACTTCTTGTGACAAACACCCACAGAAGCAGCTTCATGAAGGAATGGTTCTTTTCGACTCACAGTTCAAGATTGCTGTCCGTCACGATGGGAGTGGCGTAATGGCAGGAGCCAGGCAGCTAGTCACGCTGCCTCTACAGTCAAGAAGCAGAAAGCAATGGGTGCTGGTGCCCAGCTCAGTTCTGTTTATCCAGCCCAGGACCCCAGCCCTGAAAAGGGATACTCATATTAGGATGGGTCTTCCACCTCAGTCTGATCGAGAGACTCCCTCATGGACAGGCCAAGAGGCATGGTTTGAGATCCTGTCAAGGTGACCATCCGTATTAACCATCATAGGGGCTGTGTGGGAAGAGGGAACAGAAGGGGTAATGGGGGTGCCTATGGTCAAAGTACACGGTATACTTGAATGTTATGAAACCCTCCGCTTTGCACACTGATTACATACTAATCAAAGCACCAAAGACACGAAGAATGATTCTCTCTGTACAGTGGACCCTGGTTCTGCCTGTGCTGCCTGTGGAGCAGGAGATACAAACCAGGCTGCGAGGTTCCATGCTATTTTGGATCCACTGGGCTGGAGGCAGAAGCCAGGCTGCTTCCTAGTTTGGACTCTGTTGTCCAGTCTGCATTTGATCCATGTCTCAGATGAGCCTAGGCGGCAATAAAAGCTAGGGCTAGTGTCCTCTTACTTTTTGGGGCCAGGGCTAGTGTCCTCTTACTTTTTTGGGCCAGGGCTAGTGTCCTCTTACTTTTTGGGGCCAGGGCTAGTGTCCTCTTACTTTTTGGGGCCAGGGCTAGTGTCCTCTTACTTTTTGGGGCCAGGGCTAGTGTCCTCTTACTTTTTTGGGGCACTGACACAACTTTGCCCATGAACCCTGTTGCTGTTTCCAGCTGAGGATGGAGAAGATGGAATTGACGGGATTAAAAACAACCACACAGGTCCCATTAGTATGATGTTTCAGGATTTTTTTTTTCCATCATGATTTTTTATTGTCTTTCTAATATGGTCCAGAAGTTTCTGTGACATAGCAACACGGCATCTTCTAGGAGATGCTGGCTGGTGGAGAGTTTGGTTTGGGTGTTGTGGTGGTTTGAGTAAAAATGGCCCCTATAGGCCCATACAGAGAGCACTACTAAGAGATATGGCCTTGTTGGTGGAGCTATGATGTACTGGGAGCAGGCTTTGAGGTTTCAGAAGCTCAAGCCAGGCCTAGTATTTCCCTTTCTCCTCTGGCTGTCTGCCAGTCCAGATGTAGAACTCTCCAGCACCGTGTCTGCCTGTGTGTCGCCATGCTTCCCACCATGATGATAATGGACTGAACCTCAGAGCCTGTTAGCAATGAAGTGTTTTGCTTTATATGAGTTGCTGTGGTCATGGTGCCTCTTCACAGCAATAAAACCCTAACTAAGACTGGTGTGTCTGTCAGGTAGGACCCATGAGGATGTAGAGTCAAATTGCAGGAGATTTATCCTTTATCAGCAGTGAGAAGTCTGAATTGCTGAAGGAAAGCCATAGGGAGCCTGCAGCAGGTGGGGCGGGAAATGAGAGGTAGTGATAAACTTACAAAGGTTCTCAAGGGGATTTGGTCTCCATAGAGGTTTGGTTGATGGTTCAGAACAAGAAGAAGGCCCAGCTAGACTGTTGTCTGCTATGACTGAGTGGTCATGAGGATATCTGCATGGATAATGTGGGCGTGGGGCTTCAGAGGGTCAAGCAGGCCAGGGAAGTGGATATCAGGAAGTGGTTGCATAAGACAGACCCCAGCAATGAGCTGGAGCAGACAGAACTAGAAGCCATGTCAAGGGTGCTTTTGTTACGAGACAGTTAAACTTGTAATAGATGTCAGTACTGAGCTACCATGAAATAATAAGCTGGCTTTGCAACTTTCTATTTTTTGGCTACAGTTTCATTAGTAGCCCAGGATGTCCTAGAACTCACTATGTAGCCCAGGCTGGTCTGGAATTCATAGAGATCTACCTGCTTCTGCCTCCTGAGTGCTAGGATAAAAGGTGTGTGCCCCAAAGCCCAGCCCATGAAAAGTCTTCTGTTGATAAATTTCTGGCACAAAGTTTTGTGACTGTCTACCTTGTATCTTGTTCCCTAACTGGTGGCATCTCTGGACCCTTGAAGGTGTGTGGATCAGCTTAAGCAGGTGAGATGAGGCCAGGTAACCATGGTCATGGGGCACTGTCTTTGTGAGATGAGTTCATGAGCACAGTCAAGCTCAGTCACCCAGAGCAACTCAAGGTTATTGCAACACACATATTGCAACAACATTGGGTTGGATTGGGTTACTGTCCGCTCTACAAAGCCTCCAATGCTCTATGATCCTGCATTAGATGATAGACTGGAAGTCAAATTCAATCTATAGTTAAACTATCAGGAAATAAAGTGGACTGGGGATGTAGCTGAGTTGGTAGAGTACTTGCCAAGCATACAGGAGGCTCTGGGTTTGATACCCAGCACTGAATAGGGTAGGCTTGGTGGCAAGAGTTAGGAAGATCAAGAGTTCAAGGTCATCCTTGGCTCTGTAGGATGTAGGGCTACACAAGACCCTGGACATTTTGGTATTCACTGACTGAGGAAGAGTCTGCTGTCCCTCCAAGTCTCTGTGTGCTACTATTACTTTTGATGGACAGATGGGGAGGCCAGCCTACTGGCTTGCATTATTTTAGCAGGAAAATGGCAAATGGGTTGTTTTCCTTTTATTCTCTCTCTTACTTTTTGAAACCATATTGGATGTTGTGTGGTAGTCACCTGCTTTACTCCTTATTAGAAGATAAAGGTCAGAGGCTCAGTTCTGATTTTCAAGCTCAATTTGTGGCTAACTGAAACATGTCAGGGACTTCACACAGTTAGCAGGCTGGTGTGAATGTGTGTGTGTGTATGTGTGTGCGTGTGTGAACGTGTGTGTACGTATGTGTGCATGTGTTTGTGAATGTGTGTGCATGTGTGTGTGTGTGTTTGTGTGACAGGTCTCAAAGGCAAAAATATTTGCTTTTTTCTTTCCATCTGGGGACAACCCTCCCCCCAACCCAATGCTTTCAACAATGTGGCCTCAAGAATGAAGACACTGAAAGCCTGTCATCAACTGTCACCTTTTCCCTTTCTTTTCCAGGAAAACAGAGAATGTCAGACTCTTGCAGGCAGTTACCACAGACCCAAGTGCCCCCTATTACCTGAGTTTAACACATCTACTTTAAAACATGGAAAATTGCCTCTAAATGAACCCTTGTCAACTTTCCTGGAGCAAATGGCCATAAGCCATCGCGATCACAGAGCTGGCGCTTTCCGCTCGCAATTTAGAATTATGTGTGCTTCCAAAACCCTTCTGCTTGGTTAAAAGGCTGTGTGTGTGTGTGTGTGTGTGTGTGTGAAAATGTGTGCTTGTGTGTGTACATATGGAGGTCAGATGTCAACATCTAGCATCTTTCTCAGTCACTCTCACTAATTCCTGAGACAGAGTCTCACTGAAAGCTAGACTCGCTGCTCACCGAGCTCCAAGGGTCCACCTGTTTCTGCTTCTCCCGTGCTGGGGTCGCGTGCACATGCTTGTTGTTCTCAGCTTTTTCTATGACCTCTGAAGATCCAAAGGCTGTCTTCATGCTGTGGAACAAGCACTTTACTGATAGAGCATCTCCCCTGTAGTGTGGAGCTGCGGGCAGGCCTGCTTTTCATCCCACCCGGCTCCTGCATGGTTAGCTTTACACCCGAAATAACAACACACAAACTGTATTCTTTTAAACACTGCCTGGCCCATTATTTTCAGCCTCTTACTCACATCTTCTCTAACTCATATCTAATAATCTGTGTAGCACCACAAAGTGGTGTCTTACTGGGAAAGATTCTAGCATACGTCCATCTTGGGCTGGAGCTTCGTTGCATCTGGCATCTCTCTGAGGAGAGGCACGCCGGTCTGCCTCACATAGGAGAGGCGGGGCAATTGTCTGAGCCATCTACCTCACTTCCTTCTTCCTGTTCTGTCTACTCCACCCACCTATGTTCTAACCTATTAGGCCAAGCAGTTTTCTTTATTAATTAACCAATGCAATCAAAAGATTGATAGAAGACCCGCCTCCATCATTTCCCCTTTTTCTGTTAAACAAAAAGGAAAGGCTTTAACTTTAACATAGTAAAATTACATATAACAAAAGAGTTATCATGCAAAAATTACAGTTACAATATTTATATCTACTTTATCTTTTATCATAACTAAGGAAAACTATAACTATCTATCTATTCTTTAACTCCATCGAAGACTCCAGAAGGATATAATATTACCTAAGTAAATGAGAAGTAAGCAACTTACAAAACTCTAGAAATCACAGAGACATCTTGCTGCCTGGACAGTCACCCAAAGTTCCTCAGTACCGTTGGGGCATCCATCTTTGGCCTACAGGCCCATAGTTTACAGGAGACATTTCCATGATGCAGGAAATTTCAAAGACAGTTCAGTCAGTATCTACTGTGTCCTGCAGAATGTCTCATAGACTCTTTCATGAATCAGGAACTACGAAAGATCATCTCACCTATAGGCAAGTTCAGCAGTCCTCTCTCTGCGGGTTCTCTGTGTTCAGTCTATGCATCAGTCCAGGCAAGAGCAGTTTCTTGCCCAAATGGCTATCAAACTCCATAAGGAGCCTCTTCAATGCCCATTTTCCTCTTGAAGTAGCTAGTGCTGCCAGGAGCAGATATGTCTCATTGTCATGAAAAGCCTTAAGTTATTAAAACATTTAAAATGCCATATTCTGTAGTCTTTGAAAGATATTAGGAATGCCTATCTAA